>NC_134693.1:110895287-111200287 GCF_050947455.1 Rhinoderma darwinii | reverse complement strand
TTCATTACATTTCCTGAACCTGCTTCTAACCCAGCCTGGGTTATCTTTCATCACTCTAAGGCCCCATGCACACGGTCCGTGATTACGGGACGGCTGCGGACAGCCACCTACATTTGCGGGCCGTGCTCCCATATAAAGTAAGGGAGCACGGTCCGTACAGAGCAAAAGATAGGACATGTCCTATCTTTTGCGTAGTCTTTCTACGGCATGGACACCTTCCTGTAAATATACGGGAAGGTGTCCATCGGCCATAGAAATGAATGGGTCCGTAATTACGGATGAAATCTACTGTCGTGTGCATGGGGCCTTAGTTAAAGTCATCAGCGTGACTTTATATATACAGTATATGCTTTCATTGAGGTTTTACAAGTCCATAGAGGGCTATGAACGTATCCTGTAATACCGCACAGACAAGCAGAATGTAAATAAACCATGTCACCGCAGCTGCGGACCTGTTATCAGCTCTCAGGGACAGAACATAAGCTCGGAATATTAGTAAGTGTGAGCACTGCATGTCCCCTGTTTTATGAACCCTACTGAAGTCAACCCATAGTACTTCTTTGAACCCTATCAGCAGTTCAGGTCAAATGGGTGCATGTTCTACCCAGGAGTTACAATAGTTCATTATGATTAACACAGTTTATAACCATGCGGGGTTACTTTATACTGACAGCGTAACGAAAAGTGTCTGCTCCGTGCACTCCACATACTAAGGAGACCTTGTCGTGGTGATGTCCTTATACTTTGTTGACGGCTTATAGTGTCACATTCCTACTGTCTATGAATGATGATGATGTTAGGCAGGTTTTTTCCTTGACAGTCAGGTTCCTGTTTGTTCTAGATGTACAGAATAAGCAACCAGGTGGAAATTAGCTAATAGCTAAACTCCCCTCAGTCTTATCCAAGGAATCTGTGACATGCCATCATAGAAAAACTCACTACCCGCCTCCAGTCTCAAAACGAAATACTATTATGCCTAAGTCTAAAATGTGGTGCTAAATTTTGTTTCGCCATGGGTTCTTTTTATAGAACACTTTTTCTGGGATTCAAATATGTTAAGATTTGAGGATAAATAAAGAACAATAACCTGTATACATTAATATAATACTCAGATTAGAAAACAGTAACCTTGGAAAACCTTAGAAAACAGTAAAAAAAATAGTAATAATTCATTCCTGTAAGGCCTTATGCACACGACCATGCCCATAATCACGGGCCACGATTGCAGGCATGGACGGCCACCGATGCCACATTTTCGTGCTGTGTGGGAAAGTATGGGAGCACGGCCCGTAAAAAAACAAAATTAGGACATGTCCCAGAATTCCCGGCACGGTTCTACGGCGCAGACACCATCCTATAGCGGTACGGAAAGGTGTCCGCGGCCAATAGAACTGGGCGGTTTTTGTAATTGCGGACCGTATTACGGTCCACAATTACGGAGATTTTTCACGGTCGTGTGCATGGGGCCTTAGACAGACAGTTCTAAAAAAGAGCCAAACAAACTTTTTAGAAGACTATATGCCACGTTACACTGTATATCATGTTCTCCATGCACACATATCATACATAAAAATGACAGATACAAACACATATACATTAATTTTAAATGCCTGTTCCTTGCACCTACTAATTTTCACGACACTCAAATTTGAAACACTTCACTATAAAGACAAAAAGTCTCCGACAATCATCGTCTGACACCCTCCACTATCGTACAAACACTGACCACCATCTTCTTTTCCCTTAATATTTCTAGTGTTTCTATTTTCCATGGTTTGTAGGGTGTGGTTGGGTCTTATGGGTCCTGTTCTACATTGGGGGGGGGGGGGGTGTAATGTGTCCCTAAAGCGCCTACATCTCTACCTTCTTGGAGGTTTAATTCTACTAGGTAGCTAAGGTTTCAATTCCTTTGCCTCTTAGGCCATTATGTGACCCTTGAACAGAGGGGCTTCATCTCAGGTTGGTCCCATCGTCTTTCTATAAGGGTGGTAGTAAAGTGTTCAGCACTCCCCTTTTCCAGAGAGACTAAACTGTTAATAAACTAGAGAGGGAACAACAGGCCCGAAGATCACACTGCATCCCTCCCCTACATAGTAGAAGAAGAAGAAGAAGAAAGAGTTGCTGTAAAATAATGAGGGTGTGAAACAGCAAACAAAGAGGGACCCCATTTTTACTAATGGACCTCCTCCTCTGTATGCACACAGCAAAAGGAGAACATCGATGGAGAAGGATATTCTGCTAAATCAGGTCTCAATATTCATTTTGATGTCACCAAATAAAATGTCACTCTACAAAAATATACTTAAAATGACTCTTAATCCTCTAGTTGTAGGGTCCTCATATAATTTTGAATAGTTGTTTCTCAAATCCTTATCCAAGACATGCAATGGATTTAGCATATTCAGCACAAAGTACAAGTAAAATTTTCCAGGGGTCTATAGATTCTCCTGTTAAGATAATATCTGTAGGTCTATGGGGTCTATGTCTTTGATCCGGGAAATGGCCCATCTGGGCAGGAATGCTGCTGATAATCTATACGTTCAAAGAATAGAATGCAAACTGTACCTATTTGTTGACATTTGTTCTGCCATACTGATATTGGATAACAATTTCACACAAGATTTGTATTCATGTTAGAGACATTTCTAGATATTATCCTGACACATATCATCTGGAATCTATTTACCCATATTTATGAATGAATTAACCTGGGCTCATAATTCGTTGCAAAGTATAGCATTGGCCTGGTCGTCCTTGTGGTAGCCAGACTAAAGGATTCTGAGGGTCCACCCTCTATCAATACATTGCATTGTAATTTTTTAAGTTATCATTGCACCCATAGAACCATATCATCAAAGACATCTAATAGGGTATTTGTGAATCAAACCCTTAAATAAAAGAAAATAGCCACAAGTGATTGGCTCTAAAGTCAGCTCCGAATGAGGTTGTATTCTGTTAGACCATTGGTGCTGATTATTGTATCAGGGTCTTGGCCCACCAGAGGATCCTCTGATATTCTGGTGGGCCAGTCTGATCTTGACAAAGTGAGTGGAGGGGGTTATTATTTATCAATGTCTGCTCCAATACCAAAACGTAAATTCCAACCTAATCCTTCCATATTTAGATTTACAGTACCGGCAGTGGTGTAGCACAACCATCGCATTAGGAAAACTACGGCCGAGAATAGAACATGTTCTATATTTTGCGGATTATTTCTACTCCCCGGACATACATCTGTAAATATAGGGAAAGGTGTCCGTGGCCTATAGAAATAAATGGGTATGGTATTTCACCCTTAATTACCTGATCCGTAATTACAGAAAAAAAGTACGGTCGTGTGCATGAGGTATAATACAGGACTGAGAGGCTTTTTTGGCGACAGAATAGAATATGTTAATTCAATTAGTTACAAAGTTACAGACAAAGTTTTGAGTTTCAGCCTGGATCGTGTTTGTGGTTTTTGACTTCGGTTCATAGCATTTTATGTAGAAAATGTGTATAATCTGAAGTGACACTGGCTTGATAAATGACATATTAAGTATTCCGACAGCAGTAAGTACCAAATGTTTGTTTCACTCAAGTGAATAAATTATTTATTTGATATCTGCAAAATGTTTATGGCTATCGTATTAAAACCAATAGAATTATTATCTGGCTTTAGTTCAATGGTATTCAGCATAAATTGGAGATATGGAAATGTCTGATTTACATTGAAGGGGCACTTGATTGATTCTTCATTCTTGCGATAGGTGGGGGTCCTAGCTAATGGATGTCCCCAATCATTTATTTCGACATCTTTCAATAAAATATCAAAAGGTATCTAAAATCCCACATACACCTGTGGTTTAATGCTAACAATTATATGGACCATTGTTCTGATACAGTGCCGTAGGACCACTTCTATATTCATGGAAAATATGAATAATATTTTTAGGAGAAGGTTCATGTCTGTGTTCCACTGGTGATAATTCTGATGTAGGGTCCAAGATACAATGTGCTGCCTGCTCATCCCGTGCAAAAAGTGCCAAAACTAATAATCCGCACTACGGCAATGAAAACCACGGCTAATAGTGCTGTGCTGGTGGGACATATCAATACATGTCATCAGTCCTTCTGCTTTATAATGATCTTCACTAGATCACTAGAGTACTGGACAAAAAGAATTTATTAGTCGCTTTAAAGTTTCCCTTTAAAAGATGTGATGGTTGACTCGCCTTCACTTTCGCACAGTCAAAAGTAACATGAAGACTGCAGATATTAATTGCTACTCATAACATGCATCTATACAATAGATATATTACAAAACTTACGTGTTCTGTTTATTGGACTGAATGGCAAGAATTGAAATTGCCCACAGCTCGTAGAACTGGCGCAATTTTATTTGATAGCATTACATTAGGTAATGACTATTTATGTAGTTCCCTAATAGGTTCTTTAAAACTCACAGCAGGGTGCTTTACTTGAATGCAGTAGTATCTATGTGTCAAAATTATTATTATTAATCTATGATTTACATTCTTTTTTTGGTGCACTCATAAAGGAACGGTGCTTTATATAGAGAGCAACAATGTTGGTTCTTACTAGTTATTTTTTTTACTACTCAAAATAAATTATTCGACATGCATAAAAGCTGATGAAGACAAACGTGAGCAGTTACCTACACAAAGTAATTTCAGTTTTAATTTTTCCAGTGGAAGTCAGACAATGTGCCCGGATTGGTCACTTTGGGAAGCTGCTTCGCTTTTTATGTTCACTTTTTGTGTTTTTATGTGACAACATGAGTGCAAAGATTTTAGAATCCAACAGATTTTGCAGTGAATTGGCTTGAGAATACTCTGGTTCTCTTTTGGTGAGCCAGTCCGATCCTGTATTTACACATTGTACAGTACATCTGAACATATTTCCTCTATATATGGATAAGGGTATAAGAAACCATGCACCGGCCACCACAGTCTCAGTGAACGGCACTCTAAAGCTGGGTTCACACTTAGCGTAAATACTGCGGATTTTGTTGCGGAAAATCCGCAGCATAATACAGTAGCAGTAGAGTGGATGAGATTTGAACAAATTTAATCCACACGCTGCGTAAATGATAAGTGGAAAAAACGCTCAGAAATTGACCTGCGGCATGTTTTTTTGATCCGCAGCATGTCAATTGTATTTGAGTAATCGCTGCTTTTTTGTTGCGGTAGATGTTGGGATTTTTGTGGCGGAAAAGCTGCGATTTCGCTACAAAAAACAAAACTAAGAAAAAAAATATCTTATACTTACCCAGAATTTTGTGCTTCTTCGCCCAGGCTGGCCTCCTGGAATGACGTTTCATCCCATGTGACCGCTGCAGCCAATCACTGGCTGCAGCAGTCACATGGGATGAAATATCATCCTGGGAGGCCAGGCTTCAGGTTGGTAGATGGACGCGCCATGGCTACGGGTAAGCATGAAACTTTTTTGTATGTGCAGTTTTCCGCAGCGGACATTTCAGCCGAAAACCTGCACTACAATTTAGTGAGGTTTTTCGTCCAGAATGCCCTGTGGCGACCAGTGCGGATACGCTGTGTGCTTTCATCTCTACTGTGTGAACATACCTTGAGAATTACCAGTGTTCTATTAGTTTATATGAGAGTGTATATGAAATACATATTTATTTTCTCATTATTATTTTTTGAGTTATTTTTTGAAAATGTATTATTCATTCTTGTTTTATAATACGTTATGTAACGTGGCAAGCAGATATTCACTTTCACTACACAAATCCCATGCTACATTATGGTATTTTCATGTTTACTGCCTGATACACCATACTACACTGTTCAGCTATAGCATTAAAACCACCTGTCTAATACTATTTTACACCAAAAAAAGAAAACATGGAGTCTATAAGTCAAAAGTTAAAACGTAGCTTTTATTTCACAAATTCTAAAAAATCAGTACATAAACTGTTTAAAAATGAATCACCACAGATGACAGAAAAAGACCGTCAAAAAATGTCTAGTTGTTAAGATATGAGAACTACACTATTACCAGCCTCCACAGGAAATCCAATAGAACCCCCCACCACCACTATTCCATTATACTCCATACTCCATTTGCTGAGTGCAAACGATGAACGACCAGGGTGCCGATGGTAGTCATGACAGCCTGGGTGCCTATGGCCTAGGCCTCATGCACACGACCATAGATTTGTGCATGGTCCATGATTACGGTACCATGCACACACAAGAGTGCATTGAGTTTAATGAGCCCGGACCGCATATGCGGCCCGTAAAATGACATGTTGTTTTTTTTTGGTGGGCTGGGCTTCGGCTGCACTGCACGGACTGGGAAAAACGGTCGTGTGCATTCACCCATAGGATATAATGTGCCCTATACTATCCACATAGAATGCAGACGCAAATGATCGGTCGTGTACATGGGGCCTTAGGCCTGATTCACACAAACGTGTTAAACGTCCGTAGGACAGCCGTTGAAACAGAGGCCGTCCCACGGACCTATGTAATTCAATGTGGCCGTTCACACAGCCGTGTGAAGGGTCCGTGCGAAAATAGGACATGTCTGATATTTTCACGCATCACGCATCTCTCCATAGACTCTCCACTATGGTGGATGCGTAATATCGCGTCCCGCAGCACTGAGCACGGATGCACCTCGGACGTGAAAAACTGCAGTTTTTCACGTCCGAGATGCGCAGTGCTCGTGTGAATCAGGCCTAAATAAGATACTTTCAGAATCGCTATATACTGCAATACATTAGTTGTCGTTTATAGTGCAAGTCATCCAACGATCGCTGTTCAAGTCCCTACAGCTCGTTCCGAAAAATATAAGCCCGCACACCACTAAATCGACGGGAAAAAAATTAAAAAAGTTCTGGCCTTCAGAATATGGCGACACAAACAATTTTTTTTAACAACGTTTTTTTTAAATAAAAGCGGTAAAAATATATATAAATTTGGTATCACCATAATCATATCAACCCGTAGAATAAAGTGAACATGTAGTCTTTACCACCTAATGCATACCGGGAAAATGGTGCACTCGCTGTTTTTTTGCCCATTTCACCCCACAAATATATATTTTTTCAGTTTCCAATTACATTATGTGTTACATTAAATGGTGCCATGAAAACCTACAAGTTGTCCCACAAAAAACAAGCCCTCATACGGCTATGTCGACAAAAAAAAAAAAAAGTTATGGCTTTGAAAGGTGGGGGAGGAAAAAACTACAATACAAAACGAAAATTGGCTGTGTCATTAAGGGGTTAATGGATCGATGGTTGGGCATACACACTGCCGCTCTATTCAAAGTCTATAGTAAAGATGAAAACAGCTGAGTAAAGCTCTCGGCTGTTTCCGTCAGTCCCATAGACATTGAATATAGTGGTGGGTGCATTCTCAATTGCCGCTCCATTCAAGTTCCTCCATGCTGCAGGGGGTGCAGTGAAGAGGAACAGGGGTTTGGGACCCCCATTCTTGTGATTGTTGAGCATCCCAGTGGTGGGGCCCCCATCGATCAGACAATTATCAACTAATCCAGTTGATAAGTGATAATTGTCGATTCAGGTACAACCCTTTTAGGTCCAGTAAATTGGAAGGTGTGGCATCCATGGATTGGACTTGTTTTTCCACCCCATCTCACAGATGCTTAACCAGATTGCAGTCTGGGTAATTTGGGTAAGTCAATACCTTGATCTCTTTGTCATGTTCCTCAAACCATTCCTGAACAATTTTTGCAGTGTAGCGCATTATCTTGCTGAAAGAGGCCACTGCTATTAGGGAATACCGTTGCCATGAATGGATGTACTTAGTCTCCAACAATTGCTCTCAGTCACGTGAATGCCAAGATCGAAGGTTTCCCAGCAGAACATTGCCCAGAACATCACACCTCCTCTGCTGGTTGACCTTCTTTCCATAGTGCATCCTGGGGCCTCTCTCTTTTAAGAGAAGGACTGCGATAGACCGCATCCTTGTGCACTTTTTGTGTGGCACTCCTGCACTTTTTATGCACTTGGGTGAGAGAAAGCACAGCTTGGGCTTTCAGACATTTTTTTTTTTTTTAAATCCTGGTGCCATCTTTTCCCTAGGTACACGCACTTGGCTGTCCACATGATGTAAAAGAAAACATGTTTTACTAGACCAGGCCACCTTCTTCCATTCCTCCGTGGTCCAATTTTGATTCTCACGTGTCTGTGGTAGGTTCTTTTGGTAGTGGACAGGGGTCAGCATGGGTACTCTGACCGGTCTGTGGCTGCGCAGACCCATATGCAGCAAGCCTGGGATGCAATGTTCATTCTGACACCTTTCTATCATAGCCAGTATTAAAGGGTTTTTCACATCTTGGACATTTATGGCATATGCTCCGGATATGCCTTAAATGTCCGATAGATGCGGGTCCCACCTCTGGGACCTGCACCTATTTCTAGAACGGGGCCCCCTAAACTATGGGAGTTACGGAAACAGCGTAAGTCCCGGCCACCTAATCAGGAAGTGTCTGGGAAACTGGTAGCTGAGCCAGGTAGAATCGGTTTTAAAGTGCCTTGTTCTAGAGATAGGTGCAGGTCCCAGAGGTGGGACCCGCATCTAATGGACATTTATGGCATATCCTGTGGAAATGCCATAAATGTCCAGAATGAGAAAACCCCTTTAACTTTTCAGTAGTTTGTACTACACCAGCTCTTCTGTGGGATTGGACCAGGCATGCTAACCTTTCTCCCCACGTGCATCAATCAGCCTTGGGAGTCCATGACATGGTCACCCGTTGTCCTTCCTTGAACCACTTATGGTAGGTACTAATCACTGCTTACCAGGAACACCCCACAAGACCCCTACGCTTGCCCATTTTTCCTGCTTCCAACACATCAACTTCCAGAACTGACGATTCAATTACTGCCTAATATATCCCACCCATGATAGATGCCATTGTATCAAGATAATCAATGTTATTTACTTCACTCATTAGTGGGTTTTAATATTATGGTTGAATGGTGTATATGCTGTGCACTAACAATTTTGCTGTAAAACTGTAATAAAATAACTGCATTGCTTTACTGTACAGTGGATTCAGGATATGTATTTATTAATACATATACTTTGGAATTGGTCACAGCTGATCTATAGAAACGGCTGCATGTGGTGTGTATGACCAACTGCATGTGACTTCTAGTGAGGGACAATTGCATCATGGTGCTATGTGGAGATTATTGTGCTTACTGTATGTATGACTCCCCACATGAGTGAAAATAATTACAGTTCCTAGAAATGGAAAGTCTTATAATATACTGACAAATTACCCTAGCCCCCTCCTCAAACACAGGACTATAATAATAATCTTCCTAGGAGCCCAGACAAGAGGAGCTGATGACCTATAAATATACCCCACCAGCTCTTTTATTCAACATGGGTAACAACACCCTGATCTCGACAACAAAATGGAGACACGGTGTTGTCTCCAGTTCCAGGGTTGCCAGATATGTGTATATTCACTGACACTCTCTAAAAATAGTGATCTTTTGGCCAGGGACCAGAATATTCCCAAAATAAAACAGAAAAATCTGTGATTTTTTTTTTTTAGAAGCTGGTGGTGTTCCTATAGATTCACTTTCATTGAACTGGCCCGATGGGGCCTGGTGAATGTGCTGTTCTTCAGTGATAACAAGATATTTTTCAGTAAACGGAGGAAGACAAGTGGTGTTATTTTAATAGCACTATGTGGTATGATTGTATTGCCCCTATGCTATAATTTAATATAAGATATAGGATTTCTACTATTCTTCATGGGCACTATTGAAGCAATATCCCATATATATTTCTTACATGCTCAAATTAATATTCTATATCTTTATAAATTGTTTGTGGTTTTCGAATGTGTCCATAAAAAAAAGTTTGCTTGTCCATGATTTTTTGCTAAGTTGTCCCAAAAAAAATTAAAAGTTGGGTTAGCAAACCTGATCACAGGGCTACATTCTCTGTTGTGAGCAGAAGTCTAGACATATTCATGCTGACTCTCAGCAAAAAAAACGTAGAAATAAACCCTTAGGGAGTTTAAAAGGTGGCAAACGATTCACAAACAGGGGTATTCTCATAAAGAACCTGCAGGGTTGTGGTGAATTTCAGATTCCCTACCATTGCCAGGTTAATACAGGTTTGTATATTTTAATGTACTGCAAAAAGTACTCGATTTATATATCAGGAGCCAGTAAGTACACAATGATCTCTAGTAAAAATTGTGATCAACCAGGTTAAATGTAACAGAGACCGGGTCAGCACTGTAAGCCCTGCCCCTGAGGAGTCAAATGTAATCTATAGTTCTCTGTTTGCAGTTTTTTTGGCCAGGAAGAAGCTAACTTGAGTTTTCTTCAATGGGGTTAATGACAGAAAGTCCATAAATATCCCTGTACCAACACCAATGTATTATACATATCTCATATCACATGTACATATGTGCGAATTATATTAGCAGTACTTTTTATAAGCTGCAAAGTTTAGGTGCAGTGTCCCTTTAATGGTAGTGTTTGACTAAACATTTACTTATAATAAAACTTACAAATATAAAGATTAACACAGATTAAACTTTGTGACTTTTATGTGTTAACAAACCACATAGTCCGTCATCAGCGTCTACCCACATTTTTAATGGCTCATATGTCATTTGTAAATTGTGAAATCCGCAGGTCTCAGACACTTCTGTTTTATATTCTTTTGAACCCTTTCTACAAAACTTTGGGAAGTAACATCAACCACATCACATTCACGTTGTCATTAAAGGCCTTACATTTATTACATTATTTAATTGTGTAAGTGGCCTTTATAACACAATGGGTATAAATATAATCAGATGTAGAGAAAAGGTCACAATTTTAATAGCAATACACAATTATCTGTAACTTTAAAAGGTTCATAATAGAGGGTGCAATTTGGAATATCCTGGGCTAATATCACAATACATTCCCATCTAACTTTAATATAACTCGTTGGAGCTACTGCTGCAAGGCAGGAAATGTATAAAAGTTTCTATAGGGTTGGAAAAGACCTGTGTTGGCTCTCTGAGGCGTTCACAATTACAGAAATCCACAGCTCACGGCTCCAGAAAATCACAGCATCGCAAACTGAAATGATGAACTCATCCAGGGGCTTCGCTGATAAACTTCTGAGAGGAGTACCCACAGTATACAATGGGAGCAGGGCCAGTTTTAAAGAAAAAGGGGCCCTAAGCGAATAGCAAAATGTAGCCCCATCTTGCCATTCGAGACTACATAATAATGTCAAACCACCATATAGTTTAAAATAATGCTGCCATATACATCCCATGTAATACTACCATATAGTACTCAAATGATGTGCAGTATCCAAATAATACTCCCTTTATGAGCCCATATAATACTGACATATAGTTCCCACATTAGACACTTCGTTTGCTACAATTCATTTCACAAAAACGCTATAAGACGCTAAATAGTACTACGTGGTTTAAGTTTGCTTATGGAATTTCTGTCCTCAGTGGCTTCCTAGGAAATGGGGATCCTGTGCCCCTTGTCTGTGAAGACGGTTTAAGAAAATCCCTTCTGAAGGGCACAACTATAGGGGGTGCAAATATTGCAGTCATACCCAGGCCTTGGAGCCTCGGCCCCATATGAGAAGACCAGTACTATAAATAATGCATGCTAGTTGGGGGGACTCTGTTACAGATTTTGCACTGGGGCCTATAAGCTTCATGTTACACCTCTGTACATTCTTATATAAGAAACAAGATGTCTTTGCGATTTAATTGAACTTTAGTCATGTGAGTAGTTTTAGTCTTAGGTGCTGAAGGAGGATCATATATTATTGAAAAATATAATCAATTTTACAACGCCCATAATTTGATATTTTGTGTAGATAATGGATATGCTTTTACAACAGTTCCCTCTTTTATGTCTGAAGAAACAGAACCGTGTCAGACTCAGGCTTACTCTTAACTCAAGACTCACATTTTGGGGCCGTGACTTTAGTCAGCACTACTTTACAGCCAGTTCTTATGTTTTTCATCTTTCTTCACTAAAGCACCTTTCCCTAGCAGGCTAAAATCAGCAAATTGGGTTTATTTTTCTAAAATTGGAGTAGACAATATTTAGAAAGTGTAGACGGAGTAGAAGTAGTGTGGAATACGGAGTATGACGCCATCATACATATATAGTTGCCTCTTGTCCAGCGGTTTTCTGTTTGCAGGCCTGGCTAAAATGGTGCAGAGCTGCACCTCATGTATAAAGTGCGTGCAGCATTTCTAGATTAAAAAGCATTCACCCCGCAAATCTATCGCTCAGGTATGTTTCAATTTTCACACATCATATTTTTTGGGTCATTTATTTAATAGCTTTGCATATTTAAAAGAGTTGTCCAGGATTAGAAAAACATGGCTGCTTTCTTCCAAAGACATTGCCACACATGCCCACAGGCTGTGTGTGGTATTGCAGCTCAGCCCCATTCACTTCAATAGAGTTGAACTGTATTACCAGACAGAACCCATGGTCAAGTGCTGGTCAAGTGCTGTTTTTGAAGAAAGCTGCTATGTTTTTCCAATCCTGGGCAACCCCTGAAAGTCTTGTACTTAAAGTTAAAGAGGACCTGCTAGCTCTCCTAAAATCGCCTGTTTTAGTAAATGCTTGTATTCCCCATAAAATCCTCTTTATTATTTATAAATACGTTCCTCTGTTATTCCTCATAGAAATGTATGAATTAATTAACAACTGGTGTTACAATTGCTCTTGTAAAAAGTATGTTTCCCCACACAGTTTAAGACTGCGAGCACAAATTGGACAATGTCAGAATGTCTAGTGATATACCCTCAACTAGTAACACCCAGTTGGCAATTTATTTATAAATTTGTAGGAGGAATAACAGAGGATCATAACAACGCAGACTTCTAAGAAAAGATTATCCAAAATTTTTATTTTATGGGTGATTCAAGCATTTACTAAAAACAGACAAGTCAGGAGAGCCGACATGTCCTCCTGAATAATTATTGATGGGTGTACAACAATCCAGTATTCCAAATTCAGGTCTGTGCACCAGTTTTGTACCCCATTTTATCAACCATAAAATTGTGGCATAATAAAACATTTTAGATATATGTTCCATTTTCTTTCTGACGATTATTTTAGGTTGTGGTTAATAAGACCCTTATAGGGGTTGTTTCATGAAGACAACTCCTCTTTAAAT
The DNA here is from genome assembly GCF_050947455.1 of Rhinoderma darwinii. Lineage (NCBI taxonomy): Eukaryota > Metazoa > Chordata > Amphibia > Anura > Rhinodermatidae > Rhinoderma > Rhinoderma darwinii. The sequence goes on along the minus strand of NC_134693.1, from coordinate 111,187,100 downwards.
GCAAGCCGGCTTCTCTAAACCGCTGTTGCAGGAGTAATGTAACATTGCATGGCGGCTATTCAAATGAAATGACAGAGTGACTCCCCGGTCTGGCTCATAAAGCGCAGGGACCCTCTCCATGACGCTCATATGCTCTAATAGAGCATTTGGACAGGTTTTGTCTTCATGTGATAATCCCTTTAAAGAGGACCCTTCAGGATTGTGCTTTACTGTATAGCCTTTGTAGAATCTACAGGGATTAGGAAAGTCTCTCATTCTTTTCCCCTCTACTATGATCTCACACATATTTTGTCATCATTTCTAATTTTAGGTGCCTCTTTACAGGTGTCCTGTAACTGGCAAAGACTATTTTATATTTACCACAGTCGTCATTATCATTTCTTATAGAGATCACTATTACTGCTCATACACATTCGATATTTGTCAGCAGATCCAGAAAATTATGTCCCCCGATGTCTCCCTATCTAGTTCTTTGTACCTCTAAAGATAAGAGCCACAAATGGAGTCTGGGAGCCACTTGCCTCATTCCCTCCATAAAAATAACATGCCTATTCCCAAAACTGAACAGGTACATTTATGGGTGAACTGTCTCAATTGCACAATCTGGCCAGTGTTGGCAAGAGTATGGGTGCATTGACACCTGTTAAGTTTTATAGATGCCTAAATTGAAAGGGTCAATCCAGGTGACAGAATCCCTATCCCTAAGCTGAGAGTCCTTACTGTCTGACTGTTCACTGTTTCATTCTATAGATCACAATTCAATGCTGTGTTTTTGCTCCATCTGAATTTTTGCAGTGCTCAATATTTCTGCAGAGATGTTTTTTGCTTCTTACGGCATTATACTAAAAATTTATTTGTAAGTTAATGATTATTTTTTGTCTTAAAATCTCTATACCTGCAATTCTTGTTACAAAGAATTCCAGACTCTGCCAAACACAGGAAACCAACAAAATCCTACCCACTGTGAAGTTAATAAATAACCCAAAGAAATGATTCTATAAAAAGAGAACATAAATACAAAGCATATTAACTCCTGACAAGAAAAAAAAAAACCTCGATAAAGATATCTAACTGGTTAGTGCCGCAGATTTTATGGTTGAGGAACTGGATAATAGGTGCGTCCAATACAGCAAATGACAAGCCAGTGACATTGTAATGGGCCATACAGATCATTATCAAGTCCAATACAAGTTCACACGCAAGATACAGTCCTGCCCTGTGCAAACAGCATTTGTATAATAGCCGAGGTTTCCAGCTTTACACCTCGCCGGGGAACCCAGAACAAAGACTCTTTTTCGAAGGAGATAAATATATTTTGCAAACACTGGTGTTAAAAAAGATTTTGGTGAAACACCTTTCCTATAGATCAGAGATATAGTAGGAAAATTATGACTCTTGCTTTTATAGACCCACAAGTCCAAGAAGGCTTCTTGTGTGGCAGTGTGTGGTTAGCTTTATGGGAGACCAGTATTCGAGCAAAGTCCGGATGTGAGGAAATGTCTCTTGTAGCACTTACCACAGTCTGTATTGGATGAACTAATGGAAGTAATATTGTACAGTACATTTTTGGTTCAGTTTGTGCTGCGTTTATTACTTGAAACCAGAAGTGGTTCCGAGAGGTCATGGCAAGCAGGGCCTGGCACAGCGCAACGGGGAATGTGACCCAGGTGCTCGATATGTTTGGAGTAGAAAGTGTTAGGTGGGCACCACAGGCACGAGCAGCAAGAGTTGAGTGTAAATAATAACAGAGGTATGTACTATTTAGGAAGCAAACTTACTGGGCATGGAGGAGCAGAGGTGCGCCACCACTTCGCAGCAAATGTACCAGATCCGGGCAAGTAATGATTGTGGTATATATCCATCTATGCACATCAGCATACAGGGATGTGGATGCATTACTTAGTGGTGCAAGGGCACCAAATGAAATCTTTGCTTCTATTGAAAGAAAGCCTGGCTTTGTCCCTGGTGGATCTTAGGCCCCATGCACACGAACGTGCTTTTGTGGCCGCAATTCCCCCGAAAATCCATGGGAGAATTGCGGCCCCATTCATTCCTATGGTGCCATGCACACGACCGTGGTTTTCACGGTCAGTGCATGGCCCCAGAGCCCGGACCGCAGAAAGAACGGGCATGCCTTATTACGGCTGTGTTCTGCGGTCCGGGCTCATTGAAAATAATGGCCGCGTGCACGGCCCGTGATTTGCGGGCGGCTCACGGCTTTCACTCCGTGGCCGGCCGACCCGGAAATCACGGCCGTGCACATGGCTATGGTCGTGTGCATGAGGCCTTAAACTGAGGAGAAGTAAAAAGGAAGGATTTGGTGATATGGAGCACTATATCCATAGTTTTGGCTACAAAAATAAATGCTAAACTGCACTGTGTGCACCTATGCAAAAGCATAAGGGATCTTCGAATACAGCTACTCCTTAATATCTATTATCAGAATCGTTTCCTTTATTGAGCAGGAGATAATAGAGCCGGACAGTGGCAGGTCCCTACTTTCCACCGGGATGACTATCACACAGATGGCCTATTTTCTGCCTAATAGACAGACTGCGGTAAGAAACATTATTATTATTATTATATTGAATTCCTCCTTTTCAATAAGGGAACTGCTCTGTTAATACATGTCCCTAATAAACAAGCTTAGGTTCCTTTTTGGTGGACCGTGTTGTAAAATGGACAATATGATAATTTTTCTGGTGAAAAGAGGAGAGTTAAATTTTTTATTAGGCATGGAAAATGTAGATTGAATATATTTATATTTTACTCGTAAGAAGGCAATTAAAAATATTTGCGTATGGATCTGAACATTACTGTTGACATCATTGCTGTTTCGTTTAGAGGGACGCATCCTCGGATTCTTGGGGTTTATGAAATAGTTTCTAGTTTTGTCCTCAGGAACCTATGGACCCCCCAAGGTACACACAGGTCCTGTAAACTTTCTCGCACTAAATCACTGTATCTGATTCGGTTCCCTCGTAGTAACTTCTATTTTAAGTTTCCTGTTGTAAGTCCATTTTTGTCCCAGTTCAAGGACACCGGAGTAACTTGGGTGAAAATAGCAAAGTTACAAAATATCCAGCTCTGTGGGAATTGTAGACTATGATGTAAATGAAGAAAAAAATAACAAACAAGAACGTTCAATTCTGTGTACGCCAATAATGTTAGCACTGACCAATCCAATACATCAGAAATATAAATCTATCTATCTATCTTTCCGTCTGTCTGTCTATCTATCTATCTATCTATCTATCTGTCTGTCTGTCTGTCTGTCTGTCTATCTATCTATCTATCTATCTATCTATCTATCTATCTGTCTGTCTGTCTGTCTGTCTGTCTGTCTGTCTATCTATCTATCTATCTATCTATCTATCTATCTATCTTTCTATCTATCTATCTATCTATCTATCTATCTATCTATCTATCTATCTATCTATCTATCTATCTATCTATCTGTCTGTCTGTCTGTCTGTCTGTCTGTCTGTCTGTCTGTCTGTCTGTCTGTCTGTCTATCAATCTATCTATCTATCTATCTATCGATCTATCTTTCCGTCTGACTGTCTATCTATCTGTCCGTCCGTCCGCCCGCCCATCCATCCATCCATCCATCCATCCATCCATCCATCCATCTATCTATCTATCTATCTATCTATCTATCTATCTATCTATCTATCTATCTATCTATCTATCTATCTAACTATCTATCTATCTATCCACATTTCTGTGTTTTCTGGAGGTTTACACACTATCATATCATTTGGACTTTTTAAAGGTCCTATTTTAGAGTAATCTTAATGACCCGTAGCCATATTCCTTCACACAGAGGAAGTTCATCATCTCCCTTAGGGACAATTACGTGTTAGCTGGATACTAAAATAAGAAAAGTGAGGGAAAGGTTATATCCTAATAAACTGTACACATGGAGCTTCTCATGAAACTTGAAATAATTCCTGAAAATATTATTGAGTAGGAGTAACAGCAGGGGACTCCAGTCCTGGACGTCTTATTGTCTATGTACATGTGAAACACTGTTTGTTATCATATATAACAGGCTTCTGGGAAATGACTGGAGGTTTCTTAGGTTCAGTTTTCTTTATCACTTGTAAGTATCTAGAACTCTTAATCTTCCTTTTGTGATTGTAGTGACATGTAGCTCCCGGGACCCAATGCAAAATCTGTTACAGGGTCTCTTGTTCTATGTCGCAGAGGAGTCTTCTTCTGTGACAGAGGGTTCTACGAGCACCCTCAGGGACCAGGGCCCGGGTGCTTTCACTACCACTGCACTCCCTATTATCACACCCCAGGTAATTGTATAAAATGTCATGTTGCTGTGAGTCCCCTGTTTTTAGAATAGGGGCACAATGGCACAATTTAAAGGGAACCTGTCAGTGGGACATGCTTACTTTAGATTATGTATGGAAAATAGCTTGCATAATAATAATAATATATATAGTAGGTGCCAGGCTTAAAGGGTTTGCCCGGTTTCAGCAAATGAATGTTATTCTTTTTGTATAATTAAAAGTTATACAATTTTTCAATATACCTACAGTATTAATTCCTCACAGTTTTCAATATCTGTACTTGTTATTCAATAAGAATCGTCATTGTTTACTTCCATTGGATATAATTCTGTCCGTGGTCATGTGATGGACACACGGGTGCACAGCTCGTTACAGTATGTGTATCAGAGCTGTGTCTTGTAACGATCCCAGCACCTGTGTCCATCACATGACCATAGAAAGAATTATATCCACTGGAAGTAAAAAATAAATGTTCCTACTGAACAACAAGCAGAGATCTTGAAAACCATGAGGAACTAATACAGAAAGTATGTTGGAAAATTGTATAACTTTTAATTATACAAAAAATGACAAATAATTTACTAAAACCCCTTTAAGTATAGTTTACTTGTTTATTTTATTGGCACCGTATTTCAAGACCATACCATTCCATTCATCAGAGTTTCTTTCTCAGGATTTAGACTAGTGGCGTTCAGTTGTACTTGGCTTTCTGATTTACGCTTCAGGGGTCATTTAAAAAGTGTAATTGCACCCAATAGTTGAGCACATTGCATAAATGCTTCACCTAAAAGGAAACCTGTCCTGCTGACTGTCCACGTAACGCTAAGGTTAAATGCAGCTGCGATTACAGTAAAACCACCATACAAGACGCAGTAAAAATGCACTTTATGCTGCGCTTTTTGAGGCTCAGTAAGGGTATGTTCACACAGGGCAGATATGCTGCGTAAAAGTATACAGCGTGTCCGCCCTGGGCGCTGCAGGGAATTCCAGCCGAGAAACTGCACCAAATTGCGGTGCAGGATTTCGGACGGAATGTCTGCTTTGGAAAATAGCAAGAAAAAAAAAAAAAGGTCATACTTACCCGTAGCCATGGCGACGCATCCCTCTGACATCCTGCAGCCCGGACTCCTGGTATGACGTTTTACCCCATGTGAGTGCTGCAGCCTGTGATTGGCTGCAGCGGTCACATGGGATAAAACGTCATCCCTCAAGGCCTGGGCTAGACGCAGAAGCAGAGAGTTCTGGGTAAGTATCATTTTTATTTTTTTTCTGAGTATTTGTTGCAGGTTTTACCTCCCCATTGAATTCTATGGGCAAAACACGCAACACAGAAAAGCAGCGATTCCGCAACATAAATTGGCATGCCGCAATTAAAAAACCGCACCGAAGGTCGATTCATGAACATTTTTCAGCAAGTTTTTTACGCAGCGCGTGGATGAGATTCGTTCAAATCTCATCCACTATGCTTCTACTGTATTATGCTGAAGATTTTCCGAAATTAAATACGTTGCGGAAAATCTGTAGTATTCACGCTACGTGTGAACCCGGCTTAGTACTGTGGCTTTGGCCTAAGAAGCTTATAATAATCTAGGAATTAGGTATGAAAGCCTCGATCACTTACACCTGTTGCATAAGCTGTTCTTGGACTGTGCCTGACAGAACTGCAGAGCTGACCTGTTATCACAAACTACAAATAACTGCACTCTTTTCAGTGAACTTTGGTTGGGAATCAATAAACCAATAAATGAGCTCTTGCTGAACACATGTATTGATTCAGAAAATGTTACTGTAGTGCACAAATGACAAATCTGCTAATCTACGAGTTTGCTAACATTTAAAACACAATTGTTATCGTACAGTTTCTATGTACCGTATATATTATGTTCATAAAAAGAGTAACTTTGTGAATACAATGCATTACTTATCTTAAACTGATCCTGAGTTACAGCCTGTTTTATAGGCCAGGGATATTTAAAGAGGCTCTGTCACCAGATTTTGCAGCCCATATCTGCTATTGCAGCAGATCGGCGCTGCAATGTAGATTACAGTAACGTTTTTATTTTTAAAAAACGAGCATTTTTGGCCAAGTTATGACCATTTTTGTAGTTATGCAAATGAGGCTTGCACAAGTCCAAGTGGGTGTGTTTAAAAGTAAAAGTACAACTGGGCGTGTATTATGTGCGTATATCGGGGCGTGTTTACTACTTTTACTAGCTGGGCGTTCTGATGAGAAGTATCATCCACTTCTCTTCAGAACGCCCAGCTTCTGGCAGTGCAGACACAGCCGTGTTCTCGAGAGATCACGCTGTGACGTCACTCACAGGTCCTGCATCGTGTCGGACACATCGGCACCAGAGGCTTCAGTTGATTCTGCAGCAGCATCGGCGTTAGCAGGTAAGTAGCTACTTACCTGCAAACGCCGATGCTGCTGTAGAATCAACTGTAGCCTCTGGTGCCGATGTGTCCTCGCTCGTCTGACACGATGCAGGACCTGTGAGTGACGACACAGCGTGATCTCTCGAGAACACGCTGTGTCTGCAGTGCCAGAAGCTGGGCGTTCTGAAGAGAAGTGGATGATACTTCTCATCAGAACGGCCAGCTAGTAAAAGTATTAAAAACGCCCCGATGTACGCACATAATACACGCCCACTTGGACTTTTACTTTTAAACACACCCACTTGGACTTTTGCAAGCCTCATTTGCATAACTACAAAAATGGTCATAACTTGGCCAAAAATGCTCGTTTTTTAAAAATAAAAAAGTTACTCTTATCTACATTGCAGCGCCTATCTGCTGCAATAGCAGATAGGGGCTGCAAAATCTGGTGACAGAGCCTCTTTAAACTAATTTTCCCACTACAATTTGGGAGCTCAGCTAAGCTGTTAGACATGTGTCTTCAACGCTTTCCAAACTAACCAGCAGAATTATGAATGCAGCTCCGGACTATTATATACAAATGTATCATCTTGTATGGCGGTTTTACAATGAAAGTTACTCTAATGTTTTATGTAGATTATGTAGATTAATTTTATATGTAAACTGTAAAACACAAGATAGTGATCAGTAAACAAGGCTGCATAGTGGAGACAACATTGTAGTATTTTCGATATATAAAATAATCAGGTTATTTCAGTTTGTTTTCAGACATGCCCATGAATGAACACGTATATACATCTGGGAAACCTGCCAGGTTGATGTTCATGTATTGTATAGCTGTATCTTTCTAGGCAATATGCCAAATTAATACATTGCAAGAAGTGTGAGTTATATATTAGCAGTCCTAGCAGACAATATGTGAATTATGTAGCATGCAGTATATGCATTGCATTGTTGACATCGTGATGCTGACGAAAGCGAAATCATTCTAAGCCAAAAAAAGAAACTTGTTCAAGAGTCAGCAATAAACAACGATCATATGTGGTTGGTGACACAATGTGACTAACAAATTGGTTGTTGGGTTTGCAGGCTAAACACACAGTATGTATAGTAATGATATGGATAAGGATTATAGGTAACCTGTCACATTGAATATGTTGTCCTAGCCCCAGGAAGAATGGCATAGAGCAGGGGCTGAACAGATTGATATATAATTTTGTACAAAAAAAAATCTGGATAACCTGTAATTTATTCATTTAAACACCTACTAACTGAGCTAAAAAGTCCAGTGGGCGGTCTTAGTCATTGATTGACAGTCTTCTCTGCATACGTGCAAACACAGATCCAGCTGTCAATCACTGAGGAGAAACACCCACTGGACTCTTAAGCCTACAGTGAACAGGGATTTTATTCAATAAACTACAGGTAATCCTAATTTGTTTTGCACAAAACGATATATCAATCTTCTTAGCTCCTCCTGCTCTTTAACAAGCTGCCCACAGATTGGACTGTATTTTCAACATGAGAAGTTTCCTAAAAATGATGATGTAATAAATAGCATAGGTGACAAGATTGTTTATAAGAAAGTGATGACATAAGCAGCGTGATCATGAGCCACCCAGGAGGTGACATTATGCAGTTGGATTATTTTCTATAGATACTCCTGAATGCCTCATGACATTGCTGTAACAAAGGCCCCACCTACCATGTGCCATTTACAATACTGATGTCTTATTATGTAGCAGAGGGGCATTTGGGCACCCTCAGCCACCAGACCTGGATGAGACTACTATATGTTACATCCCTGGTAACAGCAGACACAAGTTGCTCTTCAAGGAAAAATATAATAGTAGAAGAAAATTGTAATTGCTTAAATCCGCAGATGCAGGCACAAAGACCAACATGTGGAGTCAAACTCCACAGAAGTAAGATCTAGTGTAGTCACCGAGGTCAGGCTGCATCGGTTGCTCAGCAACAGCCTAAATATAATTGTACATTGGCTAGCAAGTACAGTGCTTAAATAAATGATTAGGTTGTCTGGAAAACTCCCTAATGCATAGCTACAATAGGGAACTCCATTTATTATATGTCATGTAATATATTGTTTGACATTTGCAAGTTCTTCCCTATGAAATACAACCAAAATAAACTATACAGGAATATTTACATTTGTAAAACATTCTCTCTTCACTGTATAATTATAGTCTATAAAATGTTCAGTTGACATTACAGCTTTAAGGTCAAAAGTTTGCTGCAGGTATAAGGAGCCGTACATCCTGTCAGACAGAGCTGTCTAAAACTGTTCTCTTGACTCTACTGCACCTTATGTTGTATTAACCACAAAGGGAAGATAATGCAATGAATCAGAAATAAAATTTTGTTACACCAGTATGTTAGATTACCATTGTAAATCTCTTGTCCTGTGCTTCTTTAGATTGGGGCTACAAAGTAAAGGCCCTATCCTATTACACCGGCTGATAATCGTCCGTGGCAGCGAGCGCCGATCAACAAGAGATTGTTGATCGGCGCTCGTTTGCTCCTGTCACACGGAGCTATAGATGGGGACGAGCGGGCGTTACTCCGATCGCTCGTCCCCATACGTTATTATCATGTTGGCAGCGCGTTACCCTGTTTACACAGGAAGATGTGCTGCCGACAACAATAATATTTGACTTTTTTTTTAAACGATATGATCAGCAGGTGATTGGGCGTTTGCTCGTTCATCTGCTGATCACAGGGCAATTATCGGCAACAAGCATTCTATGAACGCTTGTCGGGCCAGATAATCACCCAGCGTAATACCTCCTTAACCTTTGTAGGTACAGTCCATGGTAATGCATTGAGTTGCATGACAGTCCCATATACACTACCGTTCAAAAGTTTAGGCTCACTTAGAAATTTCCTTATTTTTTAAATAAAAGCACAGTTTTTTTCAATGAAGATAACATTAAATTAATCAGAAATACACTCTATACATTGTTAATGTGCTAAATGAGTATTCTAGCTGCAAACGTCTGGTTTTTAATGCAATATCTACATAGGTGTATAGAGGCCCAGTGTTCTAATGGTACATACCATACCCTGTGGACAGCGCTTGATTGGAGCCAATTTCATCCTACAACAGGACAATGACCCAAAGCACACCTCCAAATTATGCAAGAACTATTTAGGGAAGAAGCAGGCAGCTGGTATTCTATCTGTAATGGAGTGGCCAGCGCAGTCACCAGATCTCAACCCCATAGAGCTGTTGTGGGAGCAGCTTGACCGTATGGTAAGCAAGAAGTGCCCATCAAGCCAATCCAACTTGTGGGAGGGGCTTCTGGAAGCATGGGGTGAAATTTCTCCCGATTACCTCAGCAAATTAACAGCTAGAATGCCAAAGGTCTGCAATGCTGTAATTGCTGCAAATGGAGCATTCTTTGACGAAAGCAAAGTTTGAAGGAGAAAATTATTATTTCAAATAAAAATCATTATTTCTAACCTTGTCAATGTCTTAACTATATTTTCTAGTCATTTTGCAACTCATTTGATAAATATAAGTGTGAGTTTTCATGGAAAACACAAAATTGTCTGGGTGACCCCAAACTTTTGAACGGTAGTGTATATATGGCTTTTATGTTAGTATTGTGAAAACAAAATATAATAAAAAAAAAAAAAACTCTGCACGCAGGTAGATTACAAGTCACTTGGCTGTTGTTTTAAAGTGGCAAAGGTATGTGGGTATGCCAATAGTTTATTTTGTACAGTTAAAAATCTATTTATTAATAGTATGCAAAGAAAAATTTAGATGTTGCACATAGCAAACAACCAAATTTTCACCAAAACTTTCTAAACTTCAGTAGCATCTTATTAAATCTTTCAACAAGGTTTGTGATCCCTTACACCCATGTCCTTAGATTTTGAAGAAATAGCTCAACTTGCCTTCAAGTTAAAGGGTTTCTTTCACCATCACAACCCCTGTCCAAATGCCGTTTTAGTACATATTGACATCATAGGGGAGGGTCCCCTGCTCAGGACCCCCTTCTATGTGCCAGAAGCGAGAGCCGCTCTATAAGAGCTGCTCCCCCTGCTCCGGCTGACCTGGCTCATCCATACAATACATGGACCACATAGTCGTTTCTAAGGTAGACAGCACTCCAGACATTGAATTGAATTTTCAATGCTTTATTCCAAACATAACATGCAGGAAAATGTAAAGTTTCGGACCAATCAATGGTCCTTCATCTGGCAAAGAGGTGCAGCGCAGTAATAGCGCATTTCACGGCATGTGTGTCCAGGAGGAGATACATGGACCACATACAATGCTATATTTCTCACTACAGGGGAAATGCGTGACTGGCCTTGGCTACCCCTGCGATAACGGCTGTTCGGCGTGGGTAGGGAAGTCAGACCCGTGTCGATTAGTTGATCGCCTGGCCTGCTTCTTATTAAAAGGGGTTGTCTTCTTAAGACAACCCCTTTAATGATTTTATATTGGGTAATAAGATATTCTATAGTATTTAAAAGCTGAAGGCCTCACCCTATGATAAACATTCTGTGTTCTTAATGGGATATAAGTCAACTGGTGTTTGGAGTGTACTAAACATCATCGGTCATTAGACTGACCACCACGCAAACAGCTCAGTTACTCATCCAAATTTCTTCCAGTCCCAGTCACAGTGCTTTTGATGATGACGGATACCAGTGGTGTAGGGGTCTAAAATTAGATTTGTTAGCTTTCCAAGGAGAACAGAGGTTGAGATGAAGACCTAACCACAGCTGTTTATCAGTTTATTGTGGAATTATTGTCTCGTAACCGTTCTAGATTAGATGCTGAAATATTTTGTTTCTGATGTATTAACATTAAAAAATGTAATAATTGAATGCCAGTTTAGGTGAGTCACTGAACTGAGGAATAAGTTGGTTGTTTCTTCTCACAACGAACTCTTGGAAGAAGCTTCTGGACCATACTCTAGAATTCTCGGAAGAACTTTGTGGCAAGACTTTTAACAGATATATGGTTGCCAAATTTATTGAAAGAAATTATAATACATTATGTCCTAACTCTATTAAATGCTTACAAGTTCTGTTATATGCTGTGACCTCCACCACCTTGGGGTTTTAGGGGCTTCCATCACCAACTTTGCCTGATGGATGTTTGATGATCAATTCCATCCGAAAAAGCTGGATAGGTGGCCATGAATTTGTGTAGCACTCTCTTTAAAAGGAAGACACTGGCTTGGCTTGGAGAGGGCCACGTGAATGCATGGCCACTTCTTATATGTGGCTGCGATAGGGGATCAGGTGGTTTCCAGATCCCAGAGGTGGTACAGGAGCCCCCACCAATTTTAATCTGGTCCTTTACACTTACATTATGTATAAGATTCATAATATTGCCCAAAATCCAGTTTTTTTTAACCTCATGTCAACGTCATACCAGCATAGTGCACCACTGTGACAATAAAATATTATGGGTGGAAGTAAGGCTTCGTTCACATCTGTGTCGGGACTCCTTTCATGGGTTCCGTCTGAGCTCTCCATCAGGTGCAAATGGTTTCTGTTTGTCACCGAAAGCTCCAATGGAACCCATGAACGAAGTCCCAACGGACATGTAAACGAAGCCTAACAGTGACAAATGTTATACATGTCGAAGATTAGTATATGAAATAGAGACCATCCCTCCCTACCTTGTGGAAGACATTACTCTTTTTAGGTTACTTTGGAAATCGATTCAAACATGAAATTAAAGGGGTTTTCCACCTTCTGTCAAAAGATGACCTATCCACCGGATAGGTCATCAGTATAGCAACGGTGCCGCACACGGACCCCGTACCGATCAGCCGCACCGGTGGCCTGCGGGCACCGGATGTTAGGGCACATAATGCTATGTACGGAGCTGGAAGCATTTGGCTCCGTACATAGCATAGCGGCTGTGCTGCAGAACTGCAGGTCTGCTCCTATTCACTTGAATAGGAGCAGAGCTGCAGTACTGCAGCTCGGACCCTATTCCGTGGCCGGAGCCAACTGCTTCCGGCATGTACGTCCGGTGCACGGAGGCACCAGAGCAGTTGATTTGTGCGATGTCCGGGTGTCGGACCCCCAAAGATCATGTACTGATGACCTATCCAGGGGATAGGTCATCAATTGTCAGAAGGTGGAAAACCCCTTTAAGCAATTTTCTAGCATAATTCATTAGGCAATAAGAAGAGAGAACCTAAGAATTTAAAGTTTTCAAAATTGAAAAAGACACACCAGTTGGTTTACCCTCCCTTCCTTTAGAAAACTCTGGAAATCTCATGTGGAGTCAATAGTCTTACTTAATCGCTTGGCTGTGAGATCCTCACAAATCCATAAATGTTTGCATCTATGACACTCGATTCATGTCAGAACCTGGACAACATTAATTTAGGCAATATGGTAGCATTTACCAATACAAATAAGTTACTGATGCTTTGTAACTCGTGCTTCGGATTGAAGGAGTGTCTGTATTATTGCTTATAGTACACTTATAATATTAACTAATGTCCCCTTTAAGTTTTACAACACCTCTTCAAATACAGGTGTATTTTATGGGTGTAAGATTGTAACTATCACTAACTCCCCATTTATAATTCTAATCTGAGATACTCTTGAATGGCCCTGTCATAAATAGTCTATGTCCTCTTCTGACCACCTTTTAAAATACTTAGATAGTATTTAGGGACAATTCCAGCCTTTCTGCTGACTGGAATAGAATGTGAAATGGAAATCCCTCTTCCCAAATTACAAATGAGAAAGAACGGGATCAGTTAGAGTATGTTCACACGCACTGTTTTCAGACATAATTCGGGCATTTTCTCTGCCCATTACTTTCAATGGGTTTTACGATGTTCTGTTCTCACGAGGTGTAATTTTACGCGTCGCTGTCAAAAGACGGCGCCTAAACAGACCCCCCGCGAAAAAGAAGTGCATGTCACGTCTTGGGACGTTTTTGGAGCCGTTTTTCATTGACTCCATTGAAAAACAGCTCCAATAACGTCCGTAAAATACGCCGCGAAAAACGCGAGTAGTTAGAAAAACGTCTGAAAATCAAGAGCTATTTTCACCTGAAAACAGCTCCGTAATTTCAGATGTATTTTGCTAAACCGTGTGAACATACCCTTAATGTTCACAGTTCTGGTGTAAAATGGCGTAAGCAATAGCGTAGCATGCTGCACTTTTTCTTCCAGTCAAACGACGGATACCCTCACATAAACCCGATCGAACCTGTTAAAGTCAATGGGTTCTGGCGCCAATAGTGTTCGTGATGCAATGGCTCCGGTACTTCCATTTTTTCGTTCTTCTATTCCTATGACGGAACAGAAGAACGGAAAAACTTAGTGCTGATGTGAACAGAACTTTAACCGCTCCTTATCCAAGAAAATGCTTACAATACTCATGTCCGTATAGCAATGCCAAAATGCTATCTTCACAGTAGTCAAAACTCAACTTACTTACCTTTTCCACGATGTCAGCCGCCAGAAAGTTACATGTGAGTAGCCTATTAGCCACTGTTGAATATGACTTCTTCCTATGCTGATTTGTGTATTCAGAACAGGAGAAGGATGTCTGTGCAATGGGACTTCAGGCTTATGCTAGACAAAGACATATGATCTTTGTGTCCACGGCAAATATAACTTGTGCTGGCCATAGATTCAAGATATGTATAAAGTCTGGTTGAGAACAGAGAGAACAAAAAAGCGCTACATAGGGTGAGTACGTCAGATTAGCAATGGCTTTCTCTGTTAGGTATAGTATACGGAGGCTCACCAATAAGGGTTGTGCATGGATAGGTACAAAACTATTGCGAAGCCAGTTGGTTAGGAAGGATGCTGCCGGTGCCGTAATCCCTGGAGCGTCAGGTGCCAACCTCGCCGGGGAGTAAATGTAGGTAGATAAAAACAATGGGAACCAGGTGGGATCCACTGTGAAAAAGCGACACCATATACTGAAGTCTCAAGGCCCAGTGGTCTTATTTCGGCTCTATATACTCATTTGCTTTTGGCCAAAATTGATTCTGCTCTGCTTCCAGTATTGGTTAGGTGGAAGACGCAGATACCAGATCTTTCTCCTGAAGACCTGGTTGACATTTTATGCTCGCACTTGACAGTGTCTTCAGCTATAAATAATAAGTTTATTCAGTTATATATTATACACAAAACTTACCTCACACCTGTGCGATTGCACCGAATGGGTAGACTACCCACATCGGCTTGCCATAGATGTTATCAACCAGAGGCAGACTGTTGGCATCTCATTTGGGAGTGTTCGTTTGTATCGGAATTTTGGAAACGGGTATATGATATCATTACTCCCTTGTTGCCGGGTCCTTTGTTGTATACCCCAAAAATAGCCTTATTGGGTCTTCTAGATGAGGAACAATGGACGCATCACAAGATAGAATCTATATTTTTGGCTAGAAAAACTATAGCCATGCACTGGATGGCAGATACCGCTCCATCGATATCATCATGGAAATTGCTTGTTAATACTGTCCTTACCTACGAGGAACTGGTATATTATCACAAGGGATGCCCTGACAAATTTCAAAATATATGGGGTCAGTGGTTGACTACCATTGATGTTCCTAATGATAACCCTTCCCTGTAACGCCACTCTAATTCCTTGTCTTCTTGATGGGATGAGACATGACCTCTTTCACGGCTTTGACATAGGTGACTTATTCTGTTTACTTGTTTATCTTTAGCATCTGAGGAATGTTTTTGAATATTCTTGTACTTCATTGTATGATTTGGCAACTGGATAACTTGTACTTGCTAGTTATAGGAGTGTATATTCTTGCTGATCTTTCACTTTATGTACACACTGTTATTGTTACTATTGAGATCTATTATCCAATTGCTGTAATACTTTGTAATACTTTGTTTGCAATATTTGGCAAAAATATAATTTATTGTCTAAAACAATAGATCATGATAAAATGTACATAAAAAAGAGAGAGGGTGGGTCTCTTGAGGTACAATGCGTTTAGGGGAAACAGAACTACTTTATCAAGTAAACATGAGACAATGTGATCAAGACCCCGATTTTCTTCTATCTTGAATGATTAATGTGTATATGAGGCCACAGCAGCGTGGTTTTCTCAGACTGATATTACATATAAGAACAGTAAAATAACTGGACACAAACCATTTATTTTAATGGTATAAAACCACATTTCCACATTTATGAAGGTTTCTTTGGAAATGCACTGGATTTCTGTTCATGGTAGGCCAATTGGCATGTTGCGCCCATTGTATAATAATACTCTTTAACTATACAATCAAACAGATGTAATAATAATCATATACACTTTTATGTAATCTCTTCTGTTGCTTATCAGGTGGCACAAATTACATATTGCAATAGAAAGGAAGTAGTAGGCATTAAGAAATTTGTTGGTTGTCTTGTACCCTCCCTTGACAAACATAATTAATTTAATAAATACTGAGTTACACTAATATCATTACATCATACTCTACCTTGCAAAAGTAATATAAATAGAGATGACTATTACTAGAAAGTTGGTAAAGTATGTGGGATTGGCATTTACTTAAGGTTAACCCCGAAGCCAAGAACGGCAAGCACTCTATACATGACATTGACCATTATTACAATTGCAAGAAATGGTAAGTGAACCCTTTGGAATAATCTGGATTTCTGCATTGATTACTAATAAAATGTGGTCTAATTATTATCTAAGTCACAATTATATACAAACACAATCTAACTAAACTGATAACAAGCAAACACTTGTACTGTTCAGGTCTTTTGGGCTTCGTTCACATCTGCGTCAGGGTCCCGTTCTGATGTTCCATCGGAGCTTCCCGTCAGAACGGTCGCCTGACTGAAACAAACGGAAACCATCGATTTCCGTCTGCATCACCATTGATTTCAATGATGATGGATCCGGTGCCAATGTTTTTTGTTTGGCAGGTGAATGGCATTACATAAGCTAAAAGATAGTCACCCCCTGAAGTGACCGCCGCTTCTGTGCGGAGGTCCCATACACCGACGTTTCGTTCCCGAAAGGTCCCGCAGCAATCATGTGCCATTCATCGTTTACGATCCTCAGGGGTCATGAATATCAGGTGACTGCTGAGGCCAGCGATTAACTGCAGTAGTAAAACTGTTTGTGGGGTATCAGTTTAGTTAGATTGTGTTTGTATATAATTGTGACTTAGATAATAATCAGACCACATTTTATTAGTAATCAATGCAGAAATCCAGATAATTGCAAAGGGTTCACTTACTTTTTCTACCAACAGTATATCTCGTTGACTATCTCAGCTTGCAAGAGCTTCTGAAGTCTCAGCAGCCAGGTTCAATTGTAGGATAACCCTAAATATTCAACTACATAACGACTACATTATTTTTCACAGCCTCTTAGTAATATATTTCCTTTTTTCAGGAAACCGCATCAAACATGGTAGACACGGAGATGCCATTTTGGGGGATGAATTTTGGCATGAACTCAGTGGACCTATCTGGAATTGAGAGCCATTCCCATGACTTTGACATCAAGCCATTTGCAACAGTGGACTTTACAAGTATTTCTTCTGGCCATTATGAAGACATTCTAGAAGATAAGAATTTCCTGTGCCGAAATGACCAGATGGACGCTGATTATAAGTATGATCTGAAACTACAAGACTGCCAAAGTATGCTGACTCATTCCATGTTCATCATTGTTCTCTGGAGTCTTGTGTATTTACCTTCTTGTACTACAATGTAATTCCTCAATAATCGCAGTTTACCCAGCGGCAGCATCTATGTCCTACTGGCCTAAAAAATTGCATCAATAACTTGGTTCACATGGGCAAATGTGTAAAATGGATGGCTATGTTGGTTCACAGGGGCAAATGTCTAAACTGGATGAGTAAGTGTAACTATAGCCTTAGCAGCTGCTATGGGCCCAGAGTTTGAGGTGCCCACTTAGGTGCCAGAACATTGTTCCTTTTTGTTGAGGAATAACAAGGTAGTTGTAGTCTATCCTATTATGTGGGCTCTTTAATATATGGCGTTATTATGCATACCTTTAATTATTACTACTTATTCTGCTGTTTCAGTTTCCTGTCACTAGGTGGTGGGGGCCCATCTAATTTTGCTATGGGGCCCTATGAATTCTAGTGTTGCCTCTGAGTGGATAGTTATGTTTGAATGTATATGTGAATGTCTAGACTGGATGGTTATGTTGGTTTACAGGGGCAAATGTCTCTATTGGATGGTTATATTGGTTCAGAGGGGCGAATGTCTTTATTGGACAGTTATGCACGGTTTCGAAACAGTATCGAAGTTTAGATGCATCGTGCAACCGAAACTTCGATTCTGTTTTGATACCATGCACCCTCAAACGCTTCGATACCATTATTTCATGTATTTCGATACTAAGCTGTGCGTCCGCACAACTAAGTATAGTAACACATGAATTTAGTCAGAGCGGGGTTGCGGCTGTGTGATCCAGCCATTGCACCACTTCTGAGTCCTGACAAGTGTGCGCGCGTTCAGCATGATGTGATGCGACCAGCGCTGCACTAATGATTGCCGGCACTACAAAACACCCCCATGCTCTGTCTTCAGTGCCGGCGCCGCTGCTCATTAGTGCAGCGCCGGCCGTATAACCTCATGCTGACCGCACGCACACACTTATTGTCTGTAGCGGGGCAATGGCTGTATTACATCCGTAGCCCCGCGGCGGAGATCAGAGAAACCTCTCATCTCTGTCGTTATTCCCCTGAATGCTGCGATCAAAGCTGACCGCAGCATTCAAGGGGTAAATGAGAAGGGGGGATGCCCTTTGGATCGCGTCACATGGAATCCCTGTGACACAATCGAGGGACATACCATATATGGGCAGACAGCCCAGGGTCCATTGAAGGACCCCAGGGCTGTCTAACCATATTTCCTGTTGTTAGGGCATACTTAGGTATGACCTAACAACTGCCTGTGTACTATCAGTATATAGATATATGCCAGTACATTAAAGTTTATTCGGTATTATGGCGACCGTAATAAATTTATAGCGTCTTTTATGATGTTTACGCTGTTAGAAAATAAAATAAAAACTGCTTTCCTTCATTTATTAATGTGAGGTATGTGGTATTATGAATTTTGAACCTCCATGTGCCTTAAATTAATAGTAATCAACCCCATCATGTACCACACACATTAACCCAATGTTGTCCATTATGACTCAGGAACATGATGGGGTTAATAACTATTAATGTGAGGCACATGGAGGTTCAAAATTCATAATACCACGTACCTCACATCAGAAAATGGAAGAACTTTTTTTTTTATTGTTGGCAAAAGTATCGTTTTTCTATCGAGTATCGCAATACTACACGAAGTATCGGTATCAAAGTCCAAATTCTGGTATCGTGACAACCCTAGTTCACAGGAGGGAATGTCTAGACTAGATGGTTATATTAGTTCACAGGGGTGAATCTCTAGACTGAATGTCTTTGTTGAACACTAGCCCACTAATTTTAACTTTTAATTTATGATATACCTGCTGAGATTTCTGACTGGAAAAATAAATGCAGTTTAGAGATTTGCCTAAATGACACCTTTGTTGCTCAAGCCACTGCCATTTTGCATAAATGTCAGCAGGCATATCATAAGAGTCCCAAGACACCATGCTCCTCTCCTTCATATCGTCTGCAAAACACAAAAGTGTATACCTACTGTAAGATATTACCCACGTTATAAACCAGTCTTACTGTATATTTATAGACATAATGGTCTGTTGCTAATACTTTTGGAAATGTTATGTAGTTTGTTTATTACGTTCTCCCCAAAAATTTATTTCATAGTGTTTTAATGTATTTAGAACACTTTATAAGATTTTTACATACAACTATACAGTATTGCGTGTGAGTCTCCTTTCATTGTTCCAGGCATTCTCATAAACATTATTTCATCCCACAAAATGACTGCCGTTATGTAAGTGAATATATCTTACAGAGTGTAAAGTTACCTGCAAAGGTTTATTTTTCCTTCTCTTTCCTTCTTTTTTACCTCAGACACAATAAAATTGGAGCCTCCTTCTCCACCTTACTATTCAGACAAGTCACAGTCATTTAACAAATCTCAGGACGAGGCCTCCAACTCCTTTATTGCCATAGAATGCCGCGTGTGTGGGGACAAAGCCTCAGGATTCCACTATGGTGTCCATGCATGTGAAGGCTGTAAGGTAACATATTTGTGTTTCTTTTGTGACTTTTATGGTGTGATTATTATGTTACTATACTTTTACTATTAAGATGTATAACGTTCTTTGTGCCTTTATTTAAACATTTTTGGAAAGTTACTGGTTTGAAACATACTTTATCAATTTATCTGAACTTGAAACTATTTATTGTGCGAATATTGTATACTATACTATACATTACTATAATAATACAAATACATTTTAGAAGCATGTTAGGTTATAGTAAAATATTTGGCCTGTCACATCAAGCTTCTACATTTCCCCAAAGTTTTACTCACCTGAATGCTACCATTTAAGAGATTCCTCACTGTCCTCTGATAGGCTGCATCTGAGGCCTTTTCTGGCCCGGTCAACCGGACAACTGAGCAGCTATGGCACGAGCCACAAAGCAGGCAGTATAGGAGATCCTACAGTGGTTGATAGTAGGAGTATTTCCTATGCCGTGTGCCATGTTGTCATGCCCATCACAGGCTTCACCTGCAGCCTAATAGAGACGGTGAATCTCCAGAACGATGGCATTTAGCTAAATGAAGCTTTTTAGGAAATGTTGTGGTACTTTGATGTGGCATAAAGCCGAATGTTACATTTCTTTTTGCATTTTTTTTTTCACTTTAAGGAACCTGAAAACTCTGATGGTTCTGAACATGGAACCCTCAAAGTTTTGCTACCAGAGAATGAGGTGAAATGAAATAATGAAACACTAGATGTTACCACGGTCCTTTAATGTTGACATGTGGTTACTTATTAATGTTCTGTACCGTATTATTCAGCACTTTATTACCACAGTCCGCTAATTTCAACTTCTTCCAATAACAAAGCTAAAGCTTGTGTGGTCCCAGCCGGATGACCTCCTGAAATTCATTTAGTTTTCTATTGTAAACAGTAGGAGAATTAGATACAGCTTTATTACACTGTTGGTTGCACTAGACAATGTATTGGCTCTAAGCAATAAAGAATACATAAAGTACAGTATAAATGAATTGTATCTGTGCTGTAAAAAATAAGCACACATCAGCCAATAAAACAATGTGAATTGTATAAATGATTATAATATACGTTTGTGTAATGATGATATATGCCAACTTATTTGTGTCGGTTCAAGGGAGGACTACATAGAGAGGAGAAATACGTTTTCTTAAGGCCATGTTCACACGTTCAGGACAGGATTCAGTCATGGATTCCGCGCTTAAATCCTGACAGAATCTGTTCACATTCCACTTGCAATGCATGTGAATGGGATTTTATTTACCCCATTCACATGCTCAGGAAAATTTCCATACGGAGTAATGAATTATTGTGGATTATGCGCTGAAAAGATGATGATTAGCTCTATTGAATTACAATAGGGCTAATCCGCGTATGTGTCTGGTGTCCAATCAGCGGCAGAAATTTGACTTTCAGGTGCAGATTTTGGCCATAAATTAAAAAAACATGAAAAAAAAACAAACATGAGCGAAGGTGTAATAATAAGGGATTTTGTTGCTGCAATTTTCTTTATTTTTTTGCGCAAAAATTGGATTTGAGTTTTACGTATGAATACATCCTTACAATGTTTTTTAGTGTTTAGTTTAAATATAACTATTAAGTTAAGGCCGAAACAGCACTTAGCCTGTTGACAGATTTCAAGTAAATCAAGTAACAACAGGTTATTATTTTCATAAGGGCCTGTTCACATCTGCGTTGGAGACTTCGTTATGGGCCTCCGTCGCAGATCCAGCCGAAAATACCGGAAACTATAGCACAGCGTGCTGTGCTATTGTTTCCGGTAAAACCACGGGCACCCCGGCAGAATCCATTAAAGTCAACGTGCTCCGTTGTGTGCCATTTGTCTCCGTCGTTCATTGGAACGGTGCTTCCAGGATTTTCAATGTTCTGCTCCTCTGATGGAGCAAAACAACAGAAACCTAAATGCAGATATGAACAGGTCCTAACCTGATACAATATATGTTAAAACAAGTTCTTGAAAGTACAAAAGTACAAACTTGCTGGATTTTACATTTGGTGACAAAATGGTAAAATTCAAACCACATCTTTCTTGATCTCTTACAGCCATATTTATTATATTTTTATAAAAAATACATTGAAGAAGGTAAATAAACAATTTAGAATCTTGTCTCTACAGGGATTCTTTAGAAGAACAATAAGATTGAAGTTAATTTATGAACGATGTGAGCTCAACTGTCGTATTCACAAGAAAAGTCGTAACAAGTGTCAGTACTGCCGCTTCCAGAAATGTCTTTTGGTCGGGATGTCTCATAATGGTGAGTTTGTTGCTTTCCATCTCAAAATTGTATATGTACAGATCAGACAAAACCATATAATCATGGTATAAAAAGTAAAAAGGCACTAAAAGCTGTAAAATTAAATAAAATCTGAGCTATTATATCTTTTGTCTGAGTTGAATAGGGAGGAAAGGCCCACGAACAAAATGAAAAGCTTATGTTTTTGTTCCTTATATGCCACAAATGTCTTATAGGTGGGAGTCCCACCTCTAGAATCCCCACCCATCAGGGATGAGGGGGTCTGTGATTCCTTTTTTACAATTCAAAGCTGCTGCTCTTAGCATCCGCCGCGTTTATTGCAAAACATGGGTCTTGAGATCCCATCTTCACGATATGAAGGAGGATTCCTCTTCAGCAAGGAGTTTAGAAATATAGTAGGGCAATATCAGGGAGGACACTTTCCACAGCTGTCCTGTGCGAGTTATTTCTGGAAAAACCAAAGCCATTTACAGCAGTCTTCTTTCTTACAAAAAAAATCACAGGGGGTTCTTATGGTGGCCTTTGTGGGTCACCGATATTTTTTCGTGGTGCTGATAATGTGACTCCATAATAAAAGTT
Source organism: Rhinoderma darwinii (assembly GCF_050947455.1). Lineage (NCBI taxonomy): Eukaryota > Metazoa > Chordata > Amphibia > Anura > Rhinodermatidae > Rhinoderma > Rhinoderma darwinii. Next base: position 111,164,370 of record NC_134693.1, on the reverse strand, counting down.
TGCACTTTAATAGTACGTAGCTGTGGGCATTGTGTGTACAGTTTTGCATCTCTTACTGTACTATATACGGCTTTATATAGTAGCTATAGTACAAGAAATTGAACTTTTTCACACCTGATCAGGCTGCTTGTTGACTTCGTGACTTGGATGTTTATCGATATCGGAATTGTAGAGATTTTTGCTCTCTTCAGATTTTGTGTCATGAAGATATGTACTTGTAGACATAGACATTAGTGGCACGTAGTAGACATAGACATTAGTGGCACGTATGAACTCTGGACATTTTACGTTTTTGTTTTAGGATGTGTTGTGCATCTAAGGCTTCCTTTACATCATGTTTATTGCACTATGTTTGACTTATAAAAAGCTCCCGACATATACGCTAAACGCAGACTGTGACGGATGCCGTAAACATCTTGAAAAACTATTAGAAAGCCCATGTTAAAAGGATGCCTGTGATATGTGCCATACGAGCTCTCATGTTAGAAAAAAAACATATACCGTGCAGTTGATGTTTTTTTTACGAAATTACATCGTATGGAATAGAGTAGTGTACTACACTATTCCATACTAAAAAAAGGTATACACTTTAGGCCTCTGCAGGCTAATGAAGCCCTATGTAAACGTTTAGCGTGTACGCCTGGACCTATCCCGACATACACCCTAAACACAGTGCATGAACATGGTGTGAATGGGGCCTTAAGGCTCTGCTTGGGTCAGATGTATAAACACAACTATGAATTTCTATGTATTTTTTTTACAAAACTTTATGATTTGATGTAAAATTGCTTGAAAGTGCTCATAATTGTAAAGTGTTGAGTGGCATGTGCCAGGTGTCTACTTTCAGAAAAATATGGGTATAGGGGTATAAAATTATTTTTTTTATTTTATAATTCAGTTTTTATATGTGTGAAACACCCGACAGTAAAAAGGTTAAAAGGGAGTCTGTACTTATCATAAATTATGCCCAGACAGTAAAATCTGCCAAAGATAAAGATCTGGCATCATAAACACTTGTTATCTATCTATCTATACACACATATGTATATATATATATATATATATATATATATATATATATATACACATACATATATATATATATATATATATATATATGCATACATATATATATATATGCATACATATATATATATATATATATATATATGCATATATATATATATATATATGCATATATATATATAAAATCTGTTCAGTGGCTGTATACATTATGCCAGATCATGCTAGTTTTGTTTTTTAATATTTTTTAAAATATTTCTACATAATTTTCACGAAAGTTTTCACCTTGAACTTTTGCGTCTGTTGCCCTGGGAATTTTCTCTCTTGTTAGTTTAACTATTTCTAAAGGTACTGGTTCCTCCTCGAGCGCAGAGAACCTGCTCAGAACAACAGGTGTCCGTGACATTGCTTGCCAAGGCGTAAAAAACAGAGCCATTATGAAAGAGCCCACACCAGAATGGCCTGCTTGAAAGGAGGAGACTGGCAGGAATTACCTCATTCCTTCTCATCTCATCACTATGACAAGAAGGGAAACTGGTTGGACTGGTTGAGTGAACAATGCTTTTAAAACATCATTTGTAAGGCAAACAGGTCGCAGGCCTAGTAAGGTCTGATGATGTCAATACATCCCATTAGGCCTGCCGACCTCAACAGCACTAAACCAAGCAAACTCTGAATCGCATGAGAAAGGAATCATCTATTTCCTGGCAGAAAGGTTGATTTATAACTATTTTCTGACTATTGATATCGGTCAGGACTTTTTCTTCCCACTTTCACTATGTTTTAACTTTTTTTTTCTCTGGTACAATTGGCCTCATTTATTAATACTGTCTAATGCACACAAGCTTATTTTTTTCCTCCCGTAAATACTGGCGTAAATACGGGTACTTTGTCACACGTATTCGACCCATATTCCACCAGTATTTACGGACCCGTGCCCGTAAATACGGGCCCGTTTTCACCAGTATTCCACCCGTATTTACGGATCCGTTTTCTATTCAAATTTGCATTGCACTAATCGGCAGCCCCTTCTCTCTATCAGTGGTGGATACAGAGAAGAGGCAGCCATTTCGGGCAGAGTTTCCGCAGCGTAACGCAGCGATTGTAAGTAAAAGAAGTTCATACGTACCCCGACCGTTGTCTTGGTGACGCGTCCCTCTTTTAACATCCAGTCTGACCTCCCTGGATGACGCGGCAGTCCATGTGACTGCTGCAGCCTGTGTTTGGCCTGTGATTGGCTGCAGCAGTCACATGGGATGAAACGTCATCCCGGGAGGCCGGACTGGAGGAAGAAGCAGGTAAGTTAACTTTTAATACTATTAACTCCAGCAGTAGTCACTGTCCAGGGTGCTGAAAGAGTTACTGCCAATCGGTTAACTCTTTCAGCACCCTGGACAGTGACTATCCCCTGACGTCGCCTTACAACGCTCCCGTAATTACGGGTGCACACACGTAGCCACCCGTAATTACGGGAGCCCAATAGACTTCTATGGGCCTGCCCGTACCGTTATTACGGCCTGAAATAGGACATGTTCCATATTTTTCAATGGCCCGGGCGCCTTCCCGTAAGCAAACGGGAAGGTACCCGTGGCCAATAGAAGTCTAAGGGCCCGTAATTACGGGCGTTTTTACGTTCGTGTGCATGAGGCCTAACAGAAAGACTGCGCTTCTTGTTCATAGCAAACAATCAGAACTAAGCTTTGATTCCTTAAACTGCATTGAAAAAATAAAAGCTGCACCGTGATTGGCTATGTACAACAAGGACGGTTTTAAAAAATGAGGTCCAATGTACAAAAGAGAGTGCCATTGAAATCAATGGCAGCTTATCACGTATGTTGTGCTGGAGATTTCCAGAGATACCAATTTGAGAGGGTTCAGATACTTTTTAGAATGTAGCACTCTTGATTTGAGAAAATAATGGGGTTGTGGATTCAAAGACCACCACCAATCGTTTCATCTGATGTGTCTACATAGCATGGCGGATTCTTTTTGATAGATTTTAAGTTATTCTGTATGTACTATTACTGGACTTGCGGATAGAAATGCTAATTATATTAAACAAACTATTTCAGATTTGACATTTTTAACCTATATAATTTTACATTTTTCTTGTTTTACTTTTATGTTAATGGTTAAAAAAATCTATCTAGTCTTTTGTTAATTACGTCTGATTCTGTAATAAGTTGAGTGACAGGCACTATGGAAGCTATTATACTTCTGACAAAGGTTGTCACCCAGCTTTCATAGAAAAATAAATACAAAACCAAGAAAAGGTTGAGTAGAATTTTTAACCTGTTGACATATAAAGACCACTCAAAGTATGGGGGAAGATGTAGAACAGGAGCCGCTCTATCCAGCAACTCACCAGCAGATCTATGATGTCGGTACATGGAAAGGGGTTGTTATTTTGGGATTTAAACAGGTAGACTGAAACCTATTTTATAAGACCTCTCAGAGAAGAGGCCAATATAATAAAATATAAGGAACCTGGAAATCCGTCACAGAAAAATTTGGTCCAGATCAGGTGCAGTCTTTTTAACCACTTAACCATGTGCGCGTCTTTCTCCATTCTATTTAATGGGAGTTACGAAAACAGCCAAGCAAGCGCTTCTCGTCTGTTTCCGGAGCTCCCATACAACAGAATGGAGAGAGCTGGGGGCATGCGCCGCCACCTCTACACTAGCCAGTCTGAAATCTGCAGCTTGATTTCCATCAATGTAGCCGTAAGAGGGCTTGATTTTGTGGGACAAGTAGTCTTTTTAAATAGCACCATTTTGGAGTACATATAATGTATTGAAAAACGTATATAATTTTTTTTGGAGGGAATGGAAAAAATACTGAAGTTCCATAGCTTTTTAGGTTTTTTTAAAACTTGAATTGTGCGCTATAAATGACATGTTTTGCGAGGCAAGTTGTAGTTTTTATTGGTACCATTTTGGGGTACAATGACTTATTCAGTAAAGGGAGATTGTCAGCAATTTGCCCTCCCCTTACACCACTATATAGAGGTAGAGGAGACAAGTCTAATCATACCAATGTTGCGGATGATACTGCAAGTCACAATTGGGAAATTTTAATCCTCACACGCTGTATGCTAATGATTGTGAAGTGTCTGGCTTCTCTGCTGTAACCCCTCCCTATCCCCTCCCCTGTTCTCTTGAGTGACGGCTCTAGAGGTCTCTTGTGTCATAACGTGCTATCCGCTAGAGCTAACACTCAAGAGCTGAGGGGGAAACAGAGTCATTACTGGCCGTTGCAGCAGGGTGTCAGCTATATTATGCAGCTGACACCCGCTGCGGATGTGCGGACACAGGAGCTGTGCACTTACATTGCGCCAGCACCTTAAATGTACTACAGATCTCATTAAAGAGTTAAAACGGTGGAGCGTTCCAATCATATTTTTGGATCTTATCTTACTTTAGTTTGTAACCCATAGAAATGTATTGATCTAGCTAAAAACAGTTTCCTTCATGTAAAAAAAAACCCATAAAGATAAACACTAGTGTGAACTCGGCTTTATATGCACATGGTTGGTTTCAGAAACCTCAGTACATAACTATTTTATACTTCTTTTTCTTTGGCATTAATCTCTTTATTACTTTTGTCACACTGAAAAGCTTTGAACTTAACAGATAAATGACCCTTTAATGACAGGATATTCTACTGAGCCTAACCCATTGTCCTTCTGTAACAGAAAACCAGTGGTGCAGTATATATGTAGTTGTTTGGACAGAAAATATTCTTTCATACTTAGTAAATACTATAATCTCTAGAGGTACATAGACAAACCTTGTGTAAATTCTGGAGCAATATATCTCACTTCTATTCATCTTCTGTTTGTAGCCACATCAACTATTCTATTAGGGAATTGCATTATAAGGAATTCCCTAATATGATTTTATTATCTCAATCAATTCCTTCACAAGCAGGACTATGGGAAAATTAAATCCCCCTTCCTAGAAATCAGAAAAATACTGGAGCTCTTTATGGCAGCCTGTATTCTGTTAGTGGATTGCTTTCAGGTACTGCTGTAATGTGCTCATGGTCGATCATGTCAGCTGCTTTCAGACAGTCATAACACGGTTGCTTTTTTTGCAACCGTATTACAGATGCAGAACCCAGACCGCCTGTGGTTTATCAGAACCGGGGTTAGAGCACAACAGAAGGCCCTTTGGCTCTAACTCCATTCTGATGAATCGTGGGATGCCTGGGTGTTTGGGTCAATGCGGGTGCTTAAAAGCACATGTATTACAGTCTAAAGTGAGAATTAATTCACACAAGTGGCCAGGACTTTGACACAAGGTGGGCTTATTATGTTACCCCCCCCTTTAGTGGCTTGAACTATGAACCTCAAGCCACACATGGACCAGAAAGTCAAGGGACACAATGCCCTTTTTTCTGTGGTCTTCACTAAGATAGTAATAATAGACAGAAAGGCACAGGGTTGTTGGTGGCAAAACGCGGCATTGTAAATGTATTGTATATATATATATATACAGTATATATATATATATATATATATATATATACAGTATATCTATATATATGTACAGTATGTATGTATGTATATAAATATATTTATTTTGTTTGTATGCAAATATATCCAGCTGTGTTTGTATGTAGGCAAATATATTTTTATTGTATGTGTTTGTATTTAAATATTAATTTTTATATATTTTTGGGTTTGTTTGCATATATGTAGATATACATTTTTATATGCATGTACTTGTGTGTATGTACATGGATGCATATATCTGTGACAGTGAACCCCACGCCCTTCCATAATATACAATCCCACAATCTTGAATACAGTGATATTTTTGAGCTGTAAATTTCTATGTCCATCTATCATATAGTAAAATCATCCTACAATATTGCAGGAGCCCTCAGTATTACACCTGTGCCTTAAGTCAGATTTTATATAATCCAATCAGGAAATGCTGATTAATCTATTGCTCTGTAAGGGCACGTTCACACGTGGCAGAGTTTTTCTGCTGCAAATGTTGGTGCAGATTTGGGGCAATTACGCAACGAATCTGCACCAACATTTGCATATTTGACAGGTAATTCAGACGTTGCAGAAAAGACAGCGGACTTGCCACAGATTTCAGTTTTTGCATTGCAACGGCTGAAATCCGCAGTGAAATTCCGCTTCTTCTCAGCAACAGAGAGTGCATGCTGCGGAGGGAAAATTCTGCACCGCAGCCTATGGTCCGCAGCGGAGTTTTCCCGCAATGTCTGAACTAACTTGCCTCAAAATGTATTGAAACAAATGAAAAAAACGGCCGCTGGAGAATTCCACAGCAATTCCGCCACGTCTGGCCGTGCCCTAACAGGTGTGGACTCTTGATAAATGACTTTTTAGTTATTAATATTTTCTGTTTGCTTTTCCTATGAATATAACACTCGTGAAATCGCTATGTCCCTAATCGGTGTGACCAGTCTACAAGGAATGTGCTGATAAATGAACCTGTAATTGAGGGTTAATCGGTTTGTGTCAAAATTCAGTCCACATTAGCACTTTGCCAGCGACAAATAGCCTCAGATAAAATGTCCAGGTTATTGTCCTTTGTGCCAGCAGAAATTACATCAGACTTCATTGAAAAGGTATAGATTTTTTTTATAATGGTGCAGTTACGTCTGTTATCATACACAGGTATGTAAAAGCCTAAGCTTAAATTGTTTTGCACTGACTATTTTGCCTTATAGCAGTGATTTGTGAGTGTAATTTGTGATTTTCCAGGTTTTTCTACAATGGCTAACAAAAGAATTTGGAGAGATAACAGGATTTTTTTCAATAACCCAGTTTAATGTTAATAAAATCTACAAGTAATAAAAATATAAGGACAGATAGATAGATAGATAGATAGATAAGATAGATAAGATAGATAAGATAGATAAGATAGATAAGATAGATAAGATAGATAAGATAGATAAGATAGATAGATTAGATAGATAGATAGATAGATAGATAGATAGATAGATAGATAGATAGATAGATAGATAGATAGATAGATAGATAGATAGATAAAGTCCACAATCCAGCAGCACCAGTCAAAGTTGTGGATGGGTGCACGCCCTGGGAGCTTGATCACTGCTCCAAATCCAAGTATAGTCGTCCAAAGACAGGCAGCACTCCAAGTTTTAGTGAAAAAATGGCTTTTATTTAGCCCTTGTGCAACGTTTCGGCTCAGCGTATGGAGCCTTTTTCAAGCATACGAAAAGTGTGTAAAGCAGTGGTATATATGGGGATCAGACACATGATCCCATTAACAGGTGATTAGCATAAACAGTAGATAAAAAGCAGTAACACAATCATTACAATTTTTAAAAAACATACATGTGAATACATAGTGATCAATGTACAGAGTAAACCAGACGAATATAAATATCGCTGGATGTATAAGGAGCATAAGTGTTAATTGGTAAGCTCCCAACCATCCCAGATCCTGCGGGACAGTCCCGGTTTTTAACCTGTCCCGCCGTCCCGGGAGGTATGAAAGATGTCCCGCTATGTCCTGTTGAGACACGGACTTCGTCTCCCTGTGGCCAGCCACACCCCCTCCCCTCCGATCTCCTCCTCTCCGTAAGGTCAACGTAAAGGAAATTTAATTTTCTTACGTTGACCTTACTCACCTTAGGCAGCTCACGAGTCACTGGTCAGTACGTCGCTCGGCGCAATATCGTTGTGTGTGCCTGGAGTGAGGGAGCAGGACGTGAGCTCAACAGGCAGCACGACACCGAGCCAACGGTCACTAAAAAACAGCCAAACTACTGTGAGTAGAGAAAAGGTGTGGCAATTGGAGTAAAAAAAAACAAAACAGAGTGCCTGGAGACACTAGTATTTCTATAATCATTAAATTAATGACATTTATTTTATGATTTTAGAAACGCTAGTTTTTTCAGGCACTGGCTTCTTAAATATAAAAAGGCTCGAGTGGATCATGCCCCATATTGAGTTAAAGGGGTTTTCTCACAAACATGTATGACATTGGAGCACTTCGGGGGACTTTCGGTTCCCCTTTCTCATCGCTGGGTGTCCCAGTGGTCAGACCCCCAGCAATCACACATGTATCCACTATCCTGTGGATTAGGGATACATGTATTTGTGGGAAAACCCCTTTAATTTGCAATATAAGATGTTTCAGATCCTTAATTGGTCACGTGCCGCTGCAGCCAATCTCTGGCCTCAGCGGTGATGCTGCCATGAACGGAATGTGACCGCTGAGGCCAGCTATTCACTGCAGCTATGGGGGTATTATACTGTATGGGGGCAGCTATGGAGCACTATACTGTATGGGGGCATCTGTGTGGGCATTATACTGTATGGTTGCAACTATGGAGGAATTATATTGTGTGGGGGCAGCTATGGGGCATTATACTGTATGGGAGGTACCATGGGGACATTATACTGTGTGGGAGGCACTATCGTGGTATTATACTGTGTCCGGGGCAGCAATGGGGGCATCATGCTGTGTTGAAGGCACTATGGGGTATTATACAGTGTGGGGGGTCACCTATAGGAGCATCATACTGTGTAGGGGGTACAGCATACAGTGGTTTACAACTTTGGTTATAGTATTTTGCTGTATAAAGTAAGTGTACACATTTCACATTATTAGAAAAAGACTTCTATTTCCCCACCAGGGGGCGTCTGATAAATTTTTTGTCAGTTTCAGTACTGTATAAACTCCAGCCATGAGTTCAGTATATTTTATAGAATGAATGTGTTATGTTGTGTACTCGTTGGATAATCCTGTGGTTATCACTCCTGTATTTGTATTCACAATTATATAAAACAAATGAATTGACCTACAATTTTTAGTTTTTATTTATTTCAATATAAATATATTAAAGTTCTAAGACTATACACAGAATACATATCATTTTTAAAAATAATGTAAAAAAAAGTTCTAAGTATACTGAGATTCTTATCAATTGTACATGCAATGTTTGTATCACACTACAACATTGTACGACTTTTCTAGCATGGGATTTGTCATTTTGAAATTTATCAGTCATGCTATCTAGCTGGCATCTGTCATAAAAATGCAGTTTTTGTCGGTTTTTGCACATCTATAAGATAAGACTGGTCAAAGTTCTCTCTGAGAGCTCCACCCAATAGCAAGAGATAAAATTTGCCCCAAAAAATGGTGCAACAGAAAAGCAAAAAAGTAAGGGTTCGTTCACATCTGCGTTGGGACTCCGTTCATGGGTTCCGTCTGACCTTTCCGCCAGGGAAACCCATGAACGGAATCCAAACTGAAACAAACGGAAACCATAGATTTCCGTTTGCATCACCATTGATTTCAATGGTGACGGATCCATTGCAAATGGTTTCCGTTTGTCACCGTTGTTTAAGGGTTCCGTCGTTTTGACGGAATGAATAGCGCTATAGACTACGGTATTGATTCTGTCAAAACAACGGAACCTTTACACAACATTGACAAAAAGAAACCATTTGCACCGGATCCGTCACCATTGAAATGAATGATGATGATGCAAACGAAAACAGTTTGGATTCCGTTCATGGGTTCCGATGGAAAGGTCAGATGGAACCCATGAACAGAGTCCCAACACAGATGTGAACGAAGCCTAAGAGACATAGGGAGAGTTTAATCAAAACTGTTTAAAAAAGTGGAGTTGTTCCCTATGGTTTACATTTTTTTAAAGGGCCTCTAAAAAATAAAACGCTACACAGCATATAGCGATAAAGCTATATCACTATGTGCAGCCAATTACACACAAACTAACGTTACTGCAGTGTCCTGACAGTGAATATACATTACCTCCAGCCGGGACGTGATTTCTATTCAGAATCCTGACACTTCGCTAACGTTTCTGTGAGATTTACAGCAAGGCAAGAGTAATCTCGTTTTAAATGACAGTTTACAGCGTAATCTCGCGAGATTACGCTTGCCTTGCTGTAAATCTCACAGAAACGTTAGCGAAGTGTCAGGATTCTGAATAGACATCACATCCTGGCTGGAGGTAATGTATATTCACTGTCAGGACACTGCAGTAACGTTAATGTGTGTGTATGTGGTTGCACATAGTGATATAGCTATTTCGCTATCTGCAGTGTAAATGAATGGAGAGAAGTGTATGACACTGATTAGTCACTGATTGGTCAGCGTCATACACTTCCCTCCACAACGCTCACTTGGTCAAAAAGTAAAACACGCCCAGTTGCCCATTAAGAATCTTATTAGCATAAAGCTAAAATAGGTCGTAACTCCGTCAAAAATGATCGTTTTTCTAAATAAAAAACACTGCTGTAATCTACATTACAGCGCAGATCACATTATGTACAATATAGGCCACTTATAATGTGGTGACAGAGCCTCTTTAATGTGTGTGTATGTGGCTGCACATAGTGATCTAGTAAGATCACTATGTGCTGTGTAAATGCATGGGGAGAAGTGTATGACGCTGATTGGTCACTGATTGGTCAGCGTCATACACTTCTCTCCACAACGCCCTCTTGGTCATATAGTAAAACACGCCCAGTTGTCCATTAAGAAACTCATTAGCATAAAGCTAATATAGGTCATAACTCCGTCAAAAATGATCGTTTTTCTAAATAAAAAACACTGCTGTGATCTACATTACAGCGCCGATCACATCATGTACAAGATGGGCCACATAATGTGGTGACAGAGCCTCTTTAACTCCTTAACGCCGAAGGACGGATATATCCGTCCTCAGCAGCTGCTAGTTCGCGCAGGAGGACGGATATATCCGTCCTGTGATGGCGCGGGTACTGAGACTGTACCACGCGATCAGCGGCAGGAGCACGGCTGTTATACACAGCCTGGCTCCTGCTGCAACTGCCGGAATCGAAGCGCGCGCCGATTCCGGCAGTTTAACCCATTAAATGCCGCTGTCAATAGTGACAGCGGCATCTAATGTGTTTGACAGAGGGGGGAGCTCCCTCTGTCACCCGATCGGCGCCCCCGCAAACAAATCGCGGGTCGCCGTCGGGTTTCCATGACAGCCGGGGGTCTAACAAAGACCCCCAGGTCTGCCTTCAGCATCTGCCTGTTAGGCCATGCCGGAGGCATGGCCTAATAGGTTGCCTGTCAGTTTTATACTGACAGGCAATAATGCTTTGGTATACTAAGTATACCAAAGCATTATATATGCGATCGACACATCGCATAGTGAAGTCCCCTGGTGGGACTAAAAAAATAAATGTAAAACAGTTAAATAAAGTTTGTGAAAAAAAAATAAAAATAATTACAGTCAAAGTCAAATAAAACTACTTTTTTGGCCCAAAAAGTGGTTTTATTTAGTAAAACGGTCAAAACAAATCACACATACACATATATGGTATCCCCGCGTTCGTAACAACTTGACCAATAAAATGAACATATTAATTAAACCGCCGGATGAACGGCGTCCAAAGAAAACGCAAAAAACAACGTCAAAATTCTCTCTTTTCTCCCATTCCCCCCATAAAAAATAAAATAAAAGTTAATCTATAAGTCCTATGTACCCCAAAATAGTACTAATAAAAACTACACATTGTCCCGCAAAAATCAAGCCCACGTACGGCCACATCGACGGAAAAATAAAAACGTTACGGCTCTTGGAATGCGGCGAAGCAAAAACAAGTAATTTTTTTCTAAAAGGGTTTTTATTGTGCAAACGTAGGAAAAACATAAAACCTTTACATATTTGGTATCCCTGTAATCGTGCCGACCCACAGAATAAAGTTAACATGTTATTTACGCTGCGTAGTAAACGGCGTAAACTTATAACGTGAAAATCAATGCTGGAATAGCTGCTTATTTTCAATTCTCTCCTAAAATAAAGTTAATAAAAGTTAATCAATATGTTATAAGCATCTAAAAATGGTCCAATTACAAAATACATCTCGTCCCGCAAAAAACAAGCCCTTATACGGCTATGTCGACGGAATAAAAAAAGAGTTACGACTCTTGGAATGCGACCGTGAAAAAACAAAAAATAATCCTTGGTCATTAACGTGCAAAATGGCCCGGTCATTAAGGGGTTAAAGGTAATATCTTCAAAATACTGCTTTAATACAAACCTGGCTACATGGCTGGATCTGATCTGATATTTTGTAGGAAATGCGGAAGCATCCTGAAAATTGTTATTGAAAATCCCTAATGCAACAATTCCGAATACTATATTCTGACATTTCACATAGAATTTCAAATTCACTGATTCTTCCAATAAAGCCACATTCAGATGTGAGTATTGTACCCATGTTTAACTGATCATATTACGAAAGTCACACCTAGAGCTAGACTCCTATGACTGAACGGAATTTAACTAACAGTACCATTTAGATCTGGATGTTACATGTGGAATATTTGTATAGTAAGGGCACGTTGAAATGTAGTGGACAATCCACCGCGGATCTGCGGCCAAATCTGCATATGAAACATGTAGATTTTGTTGCAAATTTGCCGCAGGCTTCACCAGTTTCAAATGCAAAGCGTGAATTCCACAGTGAGAATCCGCTGCTTCTCCACTCAAGGATTTGAAAATCCGCAGCAAGCTCAGCTTTCTTTGTGGATATTTTCCACTACATGTGGATGGGGTTTTGAAAACACCATCCACTTGTATTATACTGTAAATTGCTGCAGATTTGTGATGCAAAATCTGCACCGTAAATCTGCCACGTCTGAACATGCCCTTAGACATGGGTTTGGGGTATGTTCACACAGAGTTTTATGCCAAGCAGTAAAAATCTGCTTCAAACTCCTTCAGGATTTTTGATGCAGATTTTGAAATGCAAGCAGTTACTTTTTTACGCCCTTTTTCACACTTTTTTTTAGGTGTTCTATGACCTTTTTTTTTAGGCTTATTTTTTAATAAGCAAATACACAAACCGCATAAAGAAAACACGCCAAACGAATGGCACATTTTTTCTCTGTCTGCTGTTGATTTCAATGGAGGCGGAAACAACTGTATGGCTGGGTTCACACAGAGTTTTTTGCAGGAGGAACATCTGCCTCAAAATTCAGTTTGGAATTTTGAGGCAGATTTTGGTCTGACTGCATGACGATTTTCGCAGTGTTTTTCGTGGCGTTTTTCGCCCACAGTAATTGAGCGCGGCGGGCAAAAAATACTGCGAAATATGCTTTCTCTGCCGCCTATTGATGTCAATGGGTGGTCTGAGGCGTAAACGCCCGAAGATAGTGTATATCCCTTCTTTTTCCCACCAGACTGTTCTTACGCTGGCGGGAAAAAAACGCCTCCGCCTCCCATTGAAATGCATTTATGGCCATTTTTTGGCGCGTTTTCCGACGCGGTTTCCATGTCAAAAAACTCGTCAAAAGACTCTGTGTGAACTCCCCTAAAGATAGGCCATGACACTTCCTCCGCCCCACCCCCGAGCATTCAAAAACTAAAAAAAAATGGCTCTACCTACAATTGAAATCAATGGAGGGAGATTTGGGGTGTTTTTTTTGGGCTGATTCCAATGTGGTTTCCACTGCCAAGAATCAGTGCCAAAAAAACACTGTGTGAACTGGACCATACATTCAGCTTGCTGTCCAATCTCAGTATCTAAATACCCCTGCTAAGATAGAGTGGATTGTTTGCACCCCCACCAGCATCTGTGGCACATGCCCAACCATCCAGCCTCTGGCTACGCCCCTGGCCTTATAGACAATGTTACACCTTATAACCTACTGATGGATTTCCAAAGCAGAAAGCAATTCAAATAACAGCAACAAGGTTAGGGAATTGTTATTTAAGCCATCCACTTGTAGAGTCACCATAGGGAAACCACAACCTCAATAGAGTTGTCCAGTCCCAAAAAATTGATGGCCTATCCTCAGGATAGGCCATCAATATCTGATCGGTTGGGGTTTGACGCACGGCACCCCCAGTAATCTGCTGTTTTGAAGGGGCCGCAGCGCTCGCACGATCGCTGCCTCCGCTTTATTTCCTTTACCGCTCACACTGTGAATCACCGACACACTTGTAGTGGCGGTTCACAGTATTACAGCCGTCTAATATTCCCCTTTCTAAAGCCCGCAGCTTAGAAGGAACCTTCTTCTACGCCTATTTTTGAATATTTTGGATAAATTATACGTGGGATTACTTCTGGATTTGAGTTCTGAGAATCAGTTTTCATGTATAATTTGGTTTATTTAATGCCACAGATCTTTGCAGGACCCATACAAGAGGCCACTCTGGCAGCGATCCTAAACTCTATGAAAATAATCTTGTTTTCCACTGTGGGTATTATTGCAACAACATTGTCAAATGACAAATAAATCATAAGATACTTGTGGAGATCACATTTTTCGGGCTGGCAGTTCATATTGTCTTTAAGGGAAACATTTCCTGTTTGTTTAACAGATCTTGGAGAGGTCATTCCTATTATTCCAGGTTAAGAAATGTCATATTACTAAAACAATAGGATACTATTATATCAGCTTTATGGCAGCATTGAACTGATATGTTGATTCACGGGGACAAAAATTCTTGGGATATTTATAAGTGGGTGAGTTGAAAATTCCAGCAAATCGGGTTGCGGCATATATTTTGCAATCTTCCATAAAAACTTGAAAACTCGAATCTGATTGGAAGCTGTTTTAAACACAACAGTAGACTCTTCTATTGCTTATGTTTCTGATAGAACAGTTGCTACAAGTTGAACATTTTACTGTGAGTTTTTCATTTGCATTTGTACAGATGTAGCAGAGCTGAATTGGGGCTGCATTATTTCTGCATTTTGGTAACTTAGTATATTAGGAGAATACCATAGGTTTACTTGCAGTCCTATGTAGGCCCAAATATATCACACAATGAGGTCATAATGAGTTGTACCATGTGGCAGACTATACGCTGCTATATCCATGTGTATCAATATGTTTCTTGTTCAAGTTTTCATATTGGGAGTTTTAAACAAAAAATGTTGCAGAAAAAAAGGAGAAGTTGCCTCGGTGTGCTGTCTGTTATTTTTGCAGACCAATAGACTTGAATGGCGGTACAGGGCCAAAAAAAACGGACAGGGATAGGACATGTTTTATAATTTGCAGCTTCCCTGATGTGTGAATGGCCCTATAGAAATGAATGGGTCAGTGTGCCATCTGCAAAAATGTGGATACCACACTGAAAATAAACACGGTCGTGTACGTGGGCCCTTATCCAGTTAAGTATATACACTTCCCAATTCTACCATTTGGGGGTTCCTTCCAGGTTCCTGTCAGCCTTTCCAATATGCAAGTATAGCACCGTCTGCAGTGCTATTCTTGCACACAAAAACACCAGAACCTTAACGGACCCTATTAAAGTCAGAGGGATCCATCTGGTTTCGCCGGTATCCATTTAAAAAACCTATCGACATAGCAGTCATGGCTTCATTATAAACAGAAGACACGACACCAGTGTGAACAGAGCCTGATTTCCCAAAAATGGCTTCATCTCATAAGTATAAGGGTATGTGCACACGAGAAGTGGCTTTTACGTCTGAAAAGACAGACTGTTTTCAGGAGAAAACAGCTGCCTCGTTTCAGACGTAAAAGCTCCTCCTCGCATTATGCTTCAATGAAGAACGGCTCAAATTACGTTGCAAAGAAGTGTCCTGCACTTCTTTGCCGAGGCAGTCAATTTACGCGTCGTCGTTTGACGCGTAAATGACAGGTCGTCTGCACAGTACGTCGGCAAACCCATTCAAATGAATGGGCTGATGTTTGCCGACGTATTGTAGCCCTATTTTCAGACGTAAAACGAGGCATAATACGCCTCGTTTACGTCTGAAAATAGGTCGTGTGAACCCAGCCTAAAGCTCACTGACATAATTTTGTTGTTTTTTTCTTCTTTCTTTTGCATTTATATTTGTCTAAGAAAAATGGAATTCATTTTCGACTACGGGTGTAAAGATAGACCCGTCTTCTGTTTGGGTTTTCTGGCTCCTTAAAGGCGTGCTCATGATTTCTGTGGTATCTAGCTATCTTGGTGTGTAAAATTAGCCCTTATGGTAGGAACGGAAATATTGGTGTTTTTTCAAGTTTTAAGGGAACGTTGTTATGTTACAATACCTTCGCTGTTAACCTTCTCTAGGAGAAAAGGGACTTTCTTAGGGCTTGTCCACACGTACCGGAATAGCTGCGTATTTTCCTTCTGGAATTGCGGATGGAAAATACGCAGCAGAATACAGTAGCAGCATAGTGGATGGGATTTAACAAATCTCATCCACACGCTGTGTAAAATTTCAGAGCAAAAATTAGCCTGCGGTGCGTATTGTTTGTACCGCAGCATGTCAATTCCTGTAGCAGAAAGTGGCCAGAATTGCTGCGGTTTTCAGAGGAGATGTCACAATCTCCCATCATTGAGAAAAACGCAGCAAAATTCGCACCATTTTCTGCAGTAAAAAACGCAGGAAATGGAGTGTTTTTTTTCGCGGAATATCTGATAGTCTTAACGGAATTGCTGCAGAATTTTCTGTAGCAATTTCGTTACGTGTGGACAACCCTTAGGTGACCTCCTGTGATGCTGGAATGTGAACTTTATGGCACGAGGGACAAAAACTACATCAAGGGCCCTCATTGCCCTAAGAGTGCCTACTCTAACATTAAAGACAAATTTTAATTTCTAAAAATTTAAGATGAGAGACATGAAAGTTCAATAAATTTACGGCACTAATTAAACATGTTTAGCATGCGATCTTGGACAAAACAACAAGTCTTTGAATGCACTGGACTGCATTTATTGCATGTTTTGTGGCACCACATTCTTGTTTTACACCATATGGTAAATCTCCATAATGTTAATAATAATCTCAGTCACACTAACACAAGAAATATGTTTTCAGCTATTAGATTTGGACGGATGCCTCAGGCTGAGAAGGAGAAGCTTTTGGCGGAGATTTCCAGTGACATTGACCAGCTGAATCCAGAGTGCGCCGATCAACGAGTCCTGGCCAAGCACTTATATGACACTTATCTCAAGTCCTTTCCTTTAACAAAAGCTAAAGCCAGAGCCATATTGACAGGAAGGACAACAGACAAATCAGTGAGTGGGAGTTATGAGTGTAAATGATTTACTATGATATGATTTACTATGTATTCTCTACTGTTGTATGACTTGTTTGATTCATTTCCTTTCATATAGCTGTGACACAATTTAGAAACATGAGATATTCATATACATGATAAAAATACAGGACATGCAATTTTATATTAGACTTACAGGCTAAACTGTGTGGAAAAACTGCTATATGTTCAAGGAACTGAGATAGACATTTCAAGACCGGAGCCAAATGATAATATAAAGTGTGTTTTTGCATTAAACTTACGGATCTTTAGCATGTCTTGGTCCTGACAAAGTTCTGAAGGCCTGAAATAACAGGATCATAATGGTTATGTAGATTTACTATTTGGGTCAAGTCAAGTGACAAGATAGGATATAACATTCTGTATCTGTAATTGAGTTGCAGTTTCGGTATTTAATATTCCCATCGGCCATTTTATAGAAAAGAAGGAATTTATAAATCTAGATTGGTAACATAGAGCATATCAGTGGGAAAGAAGTGGTATGTGGACATATAAATAATATATACTGTTGGTCTTCTTTTTTTTAGCCTGTGGTGATCTATGATATGAACTCGCTTATGATGGGAGAGGATCAAATCAAGTGCCATTACTTGACCCCTTATATGGAGCAAAATAAGGAAGTTGCCATTCGTATTTTCCAAAGATGTCAATCTCGATCAGTGGAAGCTGTACGGGAGATCACTGAATTTGCCAAAAACATCCCAGGATTTGTCAATCTTGACCTAAATGACCAAGTGACTCTCCTGAAGTACGGGGTCCATGAGATCATATTTACAATGCTGGCCTCTCTCATGAATAAAGATGGTGTTCTCATCGCTGATGGACAAGGTTTCATGACCAGAGAGTTTCTTAAGAGCTTGAGGAAACCATTTTGTGAATTTATGGAGCCCAAGTTTGAATTTGCCATTAGATTTAATGCTTTAGAATTGGATGATAGTGACCTCGCCATCTTCGTAGCAGTCATCATACTTAGTGGAGGTAAATATGGTCTGTGCCAGTGGGTGTCATGTGCTGGGTAGTTATAGCTCGGCATCATTCCTAGCTAATTGTGGTAATGGGCAGATTTTATGAGATATGACGTCAGTGCTGGGCAGTAAAAGGAGGATTTGTTAAAGTGTAACCAACTATTAAACGTCAGATGAAAGCAATATCATTTCCGGATACGTTTACTTGGTGTACTTCTGTAAAGGTGTAGAAAGTATAATAGCAGCAAGTTCAAACCAGACTCATTTATGTACATGTAGATTGTGAAGGAAATGTTGGGTGTTTTCAAATTATAGTCCATAAAATATTTTCATTTTATTATGTGTCATAATATTTAATTGATTCATTCATGTTTTAGGGACACTTGATATGACCCTGTATTAAACTGTATAGCACTGTGTAAGTCTTGTGAGAAAAATTATACCCAAATCTTAGACATCTATGGCATAAATCTCCCCCAACCCCATTTGATGATTCAAAATTATTTAAAATTATTTAAGAATTAGTGTAAAGTGGCAGCGTCCTCACCTTCCTGTAGCCTGTAGTTCCCCTTTCCTCACCTGCAGGCCCTCTATAAATATTCAGCAACCTCCTCAGTCTATAAAAATCCATCTAGTGTAAAACACTAAATAAAAGATAAGGAGTTTCTTACTCAATATTTCAGTGAAACACTGAGGAGAAAAGAGATGTAGCAGCCGGCGTAAGACATTTGATTGGCTCAGAGCTCATATCTCTTACATCACACCAGAAAGAGGCACCCACTCAGAAGTCATGGAGAGAGAAATTGTGTATTTTCAGAAACAAGCATAGGGAAGAAAAATTAGCCAAAGTATGAAGATTAGACACATTTCTAGCTAAACTACATACATAGACGGCTGTTATACATATACACAATAAGGGGGAGTTCACACAGAGTTTTTTTTTTACGTGGAAACCGACACTTCGGTAACGTTTGTGTGTGACTTACTCACACAGCACATCGAGATCATGCTTCATGTGCTGTAAGTCCCACAGAAACGTTACCGAAGTGTCGGGATTGTGAACATCCCGTCCTGGTTGGACGCGATGTCTATTCACTGTCAAGAAACTTCAGTAACGTTAATGTGTGTGTATGTGTCTGCACACAGTGAACAATGCAGGATCACTATGTGCAGCGTAAATGAATGGGGATAAGTGTATGACGCTGATTGGTCACTGATTGGTCACTGATTGGTCAGCGTCATACACTTCTCTCCACAACGCCCACTTGGTCAAAAGTAAAAACACGCCCAGTTGTCTATTAAGAAAGTCATTAGCATAAAGCTAAATTAGGTCATAACTTGGTGAAAATAGATTGTTTTTCTAAATAAAAACCACTGCTGTAATCTACATTACAGCGCCGATCAGATTATGTACAAGATAGGGAATTTATAATGTGGTGACAGAGCCTCTTTAAGCACACCATTGAATTCAATAGGAAAACCCACAACGGATAAGCTGTGATTACGCAGCATTAATTGATATGCTGCGGTTGAAGAAACCGCACTGCAGGTCAATTTATGTGCGTTTTTTTTCGGCTGCATTTTTCCAGAGTGTGGGGACAAGATTTGTTAAAATCTCACCCACACTGCTGCTACTGTAATACGCTGCGGATTTTCCACAATAATTCCGATGCAGAAAATCTGAATGTGTTTACGCTGTGTCTGTTCGTACCATAAAGAGGAACTGTCATTAGGTCCTATAAGTTGAACTGGTTTACAATCCTGAATAGCACTGTCTCCCTGATTCCAGCAATGTGTTTTGTGTTTTTCCCGGACCCCTCTCTTGCAGATACATGGCCCACTGTTGTGTTGGCTCTCTCTATGCTAATTTTCTGTAGTTAGCCAACAGGGTGTGGACTACCCTCAAGCTGCTTCGCACTGATTGGTCAGCATCAGAGGCAGGGAAGCTAGCTCCACCCTGCTGGCTAACTACAGCACATTAGCATAGAAGAAGCCAACACAACAGTTGGTCATATCTCTGGAATGGGGGGGTCCAGGTAAAGAATAAAAAACAGCGCTGGAATCAGGGGACAGTGCTATTCAGGTCAGTAAACCAGTTCAAGTTATCTGACCTCTTAAAGTGATACCTTTTATTTTGAAAGGTAGAGCTTTGTGTGATTCACGGATAAAATAAAAGGCATCGGTTGACTCTACATTGTACTAGTTTTGCTGATGGCTAACATAGTATAACACTCTACTAGCTAGATAAACACCAGACATGCATCATGAAAAGTCATAGATATAAATTTTATTTGAGCACTTGTTTAGCATGCTTTTATCATTTGTTCTGTGCACACATAAATAAAAGTATAACAAGTATCTGTTAACTCAGCATTGTGGTAGAAGACAGCTGTTAAATGGGACATGAGGGACATTTACTGGAAGGCACTTGGGCCAGATCTTGGGGTTGATGCTCATGAGTTTTTGAAACCTGCCATTACTTAGTACTATAAAAGGAAGAATGTATTTTAGAAACAATGTATTGCTATGGCACATTTTATAACAAGTACATATGCAAAAAAATTATGTTTTTAGTTGTTTTATCTAATGTAATATGCCAAGTAGTGTAATAGTACTTAAATAGGTGGGAAATTCATATCTTAGGTCAGAGGTCCCCCACATTCACACTTTAGGCCAAGAGCCACTTACTATAGATGTTGCACATGGTTTAGACCCACACTGAATATTGAAATGGAAAAAGTCTATTAAGTATTTGACTTATTAATATGGCTTTAACTCTAGGCCAATGATATGGTTTTGATCACGTCCAGGTAAAAAATATTGTACTTTGTCTAAAAATTCTGTACAAAAAAAAAGGACTGCCCCCACCTCTCTCCACCTCCTCCCACCCTCCTTAATGTTGAGTGACAGCAGGCACTGTCACTGTCTGGTGTCAGGAGTGCCCTCCTCATTAAAACACCCAACTTATAAGCATTAGTCTAGTATACTTTATATACAGGGTTTTTAGATATACACAGTGTTTTTTTACGTAGACAGCAAAGATGTAGCTTTCTTTATTCTGCATTTATGCCTAAATTCGTTTTCCAAGCTTTTAGAAAAATACAGAAAAGTACCTTTTTGTACTGAATGCTCAGCAGAAAAGGCCACCATAACTCAGAAGTATTTATTTCAAGGGGGAGCGGGGGGGGGGGGGGACAGAGAAACCACTTGTTTAGTGTACAGATTGTCACACAAGCAGGAGATAAAGACCAGGAGCATGGTCATATGACTGCATGTAAGACAGAGGTATTTCAGCTACAGAAAGCACATTAGTAAGTGACTAATCTTACTGCAACAAAACCATTGACACATACCTTTTTGAAGACCATAAAAACCACTTTACGCCTGATTCCTTTAAATGTTATTTGTCTACTTGTGTTGGATGACCTGTATAGTATGTAATTGGATGTATAATTTTCCATTGCTTTTGTATAGTATGATGACTTTTTATGGGCACAGATTTATTACCTTCCAAAAAATTTCAATATTAGACCAATTACCTTGAATTAATTGCTGTTCATTAAATTTTTTATTCAGATCGACCTGGATTATTGAATGTGAAGCCCATAGAAGATATTCAGGACACTTTACTACAAGCTCTTGAACTGCAACTGAAGCTTAACCACCCGGACTCCTCTCAGCTCTTTGCTAAACTTCTCCAAAAGATGACGGACCTTAGACAAGTTGTGACAGAACATGTCCAGTTATTACAAGTTATAAGAAAAACGGAGGCAGAAATGAGCCTCCACCCACTCCTGCAAGAGATCTATAAGGATTTATATTGAATTTCCATCCACATCAAAAATAGATGTACAAGGACTTGTCTTTCTTCAACTACATCTGCATGAGATTTGCAAGGACTTGTACTGAGTGTCCACACACGTCGACAAGAGGTTGATAAGGATATATACGAAAACTTTACCTACGTTATTAATATATATTCAACCACATCTACAAAGACTTGTGTGGAATCTCCACCTCCATCTAGAGATCTACAAGTACTTGTATGTCCGATCACACCTGCCACTGATCTACAAGAACTCTTCCATCCGCAAATACTTGGTAAACCTTGGCATCTGTAATAGATTTATTTCGACCTGTACTGAACCTCCACCACTCCTGCAAGAGATCTACATGGACCTGTACTGAACTAACCTTTTATAATTATGTATTTTTACAATTTGCACTATTTTTATGAGGGAAACAGTAACAGCAGATACATTACTGTGATAAAGCCTTAAAAGACGCAAAGCTTTCATATAACTGGTCTATTTTATGCAACTGGTTTATAAAGCACATGTACAATTACTTTTAATATTAAAATATTTTACGAAAATGTGGATCTTAGTTATTTCTGCCATTTGGGGGTCACAATTTAGGCCTATGATATCATTTTCATCTGTTCTTCAAATGTGTCCTTTGGTTGGAAAAAAAAAACAGCCATGCTACAGCTGCTTTCCTAAAATGTCAGCCTATCCTCTGTTCTGCAATGTTAGGGTTAGTTCACACAGAGATTCTTGGCGCTGATTTTCATGCAGAAACCGCGTCGGAATCAGCACCAAATAATGGCCGAAATTGCCTTCTATTGATTTCAATAGGAGGTAGAGGCATTTTTTTCCTGGACGTTCGTGGGGAAAAAAACGGGGCATGTGCTCTCTTGCCGCGTATTCCGACTCTGACCTCCCATTGAAATCAATGGGAGGCAGAAAAAAATCCTGCGGCACTAGTTTCTGAGCGTTTGTAGCTGCATTTTTTGCCAGCAGTCCTTGCATTAACTTCAATGGCCACGGCCGAAAAACGCAGTGAAAAAAAGCCAGAAAAATAAGATGATAGATAGATAGATAGATAGATAGATAGATAGATACTTTATTTATCCCCAAGGGAAATTGGTTTACAGTTGTAACTCCCATTTACAGTACACATTATACAAAACAATACAACATACAACGACAAAATGTAATAAATATATATTAGGCAGTTCAAAGTGTAGGCAATTCAAGGCTGATGCAGGCCGCTGGCTTTATATCATATGGCAATTAGTTACCTGATTTGATAGATGATCTGATATTTGTTCAATATCGAAACATTCAACTGATACCATATATGCAAATATATTTTGCTTTACATGAAAAACTGTTCTAATATTAGCAAAAACATTTTTTATAATGACCTTGTGATTGAAAATATTTTTATGCACTTCCAGAAAAATTTCAAACAGATTTTCATTGGTCTGCAATGATATTGTCATGACAGTGACCATTTCCTCCTATTTTATATCAATGTATTAACTTAAAGAACTGTTAAATAGTAAAACATTACCTTCCAGCTCCATAACAGACAGGTGTAATTTCACCTTTATAACCAGGTGAGTGTCCTAGTAGAGACAGGTAGATGTCATATGAGGTGTATGATTCCAGTAAAGAACATGCTACATTTCTATGAAGATTTGTTACTTTAGGAAGGTTATTAGATATTATTATATTATATACATCACGGCTTCACAATCTTTTTCTACTGGGGCCTTAACAGCCAGAACATGGTGTTGCCTGGGTCTAACCTTTGGTTTTAGTACATGTCAACATTTTTAACAATTATCTCAGTTATCTTGAAAATTGTCTCCTGAACCGAGTGGAACATTAAAATAAGCACGCAAGGAGTCAATTATGTTGCTAAACTGAAGATTGGTGCAGCCATAGAAATGCCTGTACAGCCTATGATCACTTCTGTCAAAACTGCCTCCTCAGCCACTGCACCAAAAACTAAGAGCGCCTCACAGTCTTCGAAGCACTGAAATATAAATATAATATTGGGGATATAATGAAGTTATCCAGCAAAATGTATGTTGTGATGTGTTACGAGATCAGACCTCCACCAATTCCCTTAACAAAAGATGCCGTGATGCTCCGTATTATTTTTCGGTTGTTATATGCTGTGAATTTAGTAATACAGATATAATGGGCAAGAAAGAGTTGATAAATGTTATATGATACATGTCAAAAGTTGTTAGCAGTTGGAATCTATGAGATGAGACTCCTACCAGTCGTTAATAAAAGGGTTGCGGCACTCTAGAATTCACCGTGCCCCTTTGCTTCTGTTGACTTTGTGAAAGTCAATTGTTGAAAAAAGACACAAATCCATCTAGTTCAAACTATTCTCCTACGGTGTTGAATAGGATGAGTCATCTCCAGGGAACAAGTAGGGCATGGCCAGACGTGGCGGAATTGCTCTGGAATTCCGCTGCGTCCAGTCCGCTGCGGAAATCCGCAGCGGACATGTTCTCCATTGCTTTCCACTGCTTTTCAGTTAGGTTCGTGCACATGTTGTGGAAAACTCAGCTGCGGACCATAGGCTGCGGTGTGGAATTTGCTGTCCGCAGCATACACTGGCTGTTGCGGACGTGTAGCGGACTTGTCGCGGACTCATTGCGGAATTTCTCCATTGACTTCAATGGAGATTCAAAATTCCTCAATGACATCCGCAGATGTTGTGTGTGTTGCATTGCGTATTGCTTTTATGAACATGACATTTCTTCATTCTGGCTGGATCTATGTGTTTCTAGGTCTATAGTCAGACTGAAGCCCCATGCACACTAACGTAAAAATGTCCGTAATCACGGGCCGTTATTATGGCACGGGCAGGCCCATAGAAGTCAATGGGGCTCCCGTAATTACGGGAGCATTGCTAGGCGACGTCAGGAGATAGTCACTGTCCAGGGTGCTGAAAGAGTTAAACGATCGGCAGTAACTGTTTTAGCTCCCTGGACAGTGACTTCCGATCACAATATAGATCAACCTGTAAAAAAAATAGAAGTTCCTACTTACCGAGAATTCCCTGCTTCTTCCTCCAGCCCGACCTCCCGGGACGTTTCAGTCCATGTGACGGCTGCAGCCACTCACAGGCCAATCACAGGCTGCAGCAGTCACATAGACTGCCGAGTCATCCAGGGAGGTCGGCCTGGATGTCAAAAGAGGTATGCGTCACCAAGAGAACGGCCGGGTAAGTATGAATTTCTTTTACTTTATCTAGGGAAAGGGCTGCCCCTTCTCTTTATCCTGCACTGATAGAGAGAAGGGAAGCTCTCTTCCCCTCAATATGCAACGGCTAGTACGCATCAATTTCCTGCCCATTTTAGACAGAGCCGCAACAGAATCTGCAACGCAGATTATGTGCGGAATTGATGCGGACAGTGTCGGCAGAAACATGCCATGTTTGGCCATGCCCGTAAGGCTTCATTCACATCTGCGTCAAGGTCCCATTCTGACGTTCCGTCCGAGATTCCGGTCAGAATGGGACCCTGACTGAAACAAACGTAAACCATAGGTTTCCGTTTGCATCACTATTGATTTCAATGGTGACTGATCAAGTGCCAATGGTTTCCGTTTGTCTCAGTTGTGCAAGGGTTCCGTCGTTTTGACGGAATCAATACCGTAGTCGACTGCGCTATTCATTCCGACAAAACGATAGAACTCTTACACAACTGAGACAAACAGAAACCATTGGCATCGGATCCGTGGTTTCCGTTTGTTTAAGTCAGGGTCCCGTTCTGACGGGAAGCTCCGATGGAACATCAGAACAGGACCCTGGCGCAGATGTGAACAAAGCCTTACTTGTTATATCAGGTCTTACCAAAAAGGCATCCAGACCATTTTAGTTCATTTCATAAATGGACTCTTACAATGTTCCTTGGGAGAGTTCCATTATTTTGCAGCTCTTCAATAAAAGAAAAACACCCTTCTAGTTGACAAAACCTCTCGTTCTGTATGTATTGGATGCACCCTTGTTATGTTTTTAGGCCTGGGTACAAAGACAGTACTCTTTGTACCTAAATAAAAAAAAATCTAAACTAAGTAACCCTAATTTTTCTAATCTTTCTTGGTACTGCAATCTATCCATTCCCTTAATTCCTTTGGTCTTTCTAGATCTGTATACAATAGAGCATGTGTGGTTTTGACTAAAGGGGGTTTTACAATGGGTTTTATAACGCTCGTTGCCAATAATTGCCCTGTGTAAACAGGGCAGCAATCAGCAGATCAACGAGAAAACGCTCGATCATCTGTTGGTCGTATCGTTTTAAAAAAGTTAAATATTATCGTTGTCGGCAGCACATCACCCTGAAAACAGGGAGACGTGTTGCCGACATGATAATAATGTATGGGGATGAGTGATCGGAGTAACGACCGCTCATGCCCATCCATAGTTCCTTGTAACAGGAGAAAACGAGCGCCGATCAACGATGTCTGCCAAAATTGGCCAGTGTAATAGGGGCTTTACTGTTCCTTTTAAAAGTGTTATACTGGAATCAACAATTATCACCTATACACATGATAGGTGATAAGTATCGGGGTCCCCACCAATCGCCAGAATGAGGGTCCCGAGCCCCCTGTTCCTACTTACTGCACCCTCCGCAGTGAGCAGGAACTAGAATGGAGCTGCAGTCGATGGGAACAGCCAATCTGTAGGGTTACTGCTGCTCTGTTCACTCTAACCCCTCCCTGCACTCATCTCTATGATCAGTGCAGGTAGATAACAGGAAGCTGACGATCAGTGATCAGCTTCCTGCTACAGCCTGGACAACGCTGGAGCCTGGAGAGGTGAGTAACCACTGGACCCTAGGTATGAAAGATTAACCCCTTCACTGCCCTACACCAGCAATCCTAAAATAAATTTATTAAATGAACCATTCCATTGCCCTAGATCACCAGGGATTGTCATTAACCCCTTCACTGCCCTAGTCCACCAGGGATTCTGACATTAACCCCTTCACTGGCTTAGTCCACCAGGGATTCTGACATTAACCCCTTAACTGCCCTAGTCCACCAGGGTTTCTGACATTAACCCCTTAACTGCCCTAGTCCACCAGGGATTCTGACATTAACCCCTTCACTGCCATAGACCACCAGATATATTGATATAAACCTTTTCACTGCCCTAGATCCGTGATTATTAGAGTGCTGTGCGTTAATATTTATTTGAGGTTGCTCTGTATCGCCTGGCTTAGGCTCGGGTCACATCACATGAGAGTCTTTCCTCGGAGGTATATGTTGAGAGTATTTCCTGACATACAGTGAAGGAAATAAGTATTTGATCCCTTGCTGATTTTGTAAGTTTGCCCACTGTCAAAGACATGAACAGTCTAGAATTTTTAGGCTAGGTTAATTTTACCAGTGAAAGATAGATTATATTTTAAAAAAAACACAGAAAATCACATAGTCAAAATGATATATATTTATTTGCATTGTGCACAGAGAAATAAGTATTTGATCCCCTACCAACCATTAAGAGTTCAGCCTCTTCCAGACCAGTTACACGCTCCAAATCAACTTAGTGCCTGCATTAAAGACAGCTGTCTTATATGGTCACCTGTATAAAAGACTCCTGTCCACAGACTCAATTAATCAGTCTGACTCTAACCTCTACAACATGGGCAAGACCAAAGAGCTTTCTAAGGATGTCAGGGACAAGATCATAGACCTGCACAAGGCTGGAATGGGCTACAAAACCATAAGTAAGACACTGGGTGAGAAGGAGACAACTGTTTGTGCAATAGTAAGAAAATGGAAGACATACAAAATGACTGTCAATCGACATCGATCTGGGGCTCCATGCAAAATCTCACCTCGTGGGGTATCCTTGATCCTGAGGAAGGTGAGAGCTCAGCCGAAAACTACACAGGGGGAACTTGTTAATGATCTCAAGGCAGCTGGGACCACAGTCACCAAGAAAACCATTGGTAACACATTACACCGTAATGGATTAAAATCCTGCAGTGCCCGCAAGGTCCCCCTGCTCAAGAAGGCACATGTACAGGCCCGTCTGAAGTTTGCAAATGAACATCTGGATGATTCTGAGAGTGATTGGGAGAAGGTGCTGTGGTCAGATGAGACTAAAATTGAGCTCTTTGGCATTAACTCAACTCGCCGTGTTTGGAGGAAGAGAAATGCTGCCTATGACCCAAAGAACACCGTCCCCACTGTCAAGCATGGAGGTGGAAACATTATGTTTTGGGGGTGTTTCTCTGCTAAGGGCACAGGACTACTTCACCGCATCAATGGGAGAATGGATGGAGCCATGTACCGTAAAATCCTGAATGACAACCTCCTTCCCTCCACCAGGACATTAAAAATGGCTCGTGGCTGGGTCTTCCAGCACGACAATGACCCGAAACATAAAGCCAAGGCAACAAAGGAGTGGCTCAAAAAGAAGCACATTAAGGTCATGGAGTGGCCTAGCCAGTCTCCAGACCTTAATCCCATCGAAAACTTATGGAGGGAGCTGAAGATCCGAGTTGCCAAGCGACAGCCTCAAAATCTTAATGATTTACAGATGATCTGCAAAGAGGAGTGGGCCAAAATTCCATCTAACATGTGTGAAACCTCATCATCAACTACAAAAAACGTCTGACTGCTGTGCTTGCCAACAAGTGTTTTGCCACCAAGTATTAAGTCTTGTTTGCCAAAGGGATCAAATACTTATTTCTCTGTGCACAATGCAAATAAATATATATAATTTTGACTATGTGATTTTCAGGTTTTTTTTAAAAATATAATCTATCTCTCACTGGTAAAATTGACCTAGCCTAAAAATTCTAGACTGTTCATGTCTTTGACAGTGGGCAAACTTACAAAATCAGCAAGGGATCAAATACTTATTTCCTTCACTGTATACCTCCGATGGAAGGCTCTGATGTTACATTATTTTAAAAAAATTAAAAATAAATTTGAGCTTAAAGGTGTACATAGCCCTTAAACAAGTAGGTTGCATCTAAATAGCAGTGTGGAGCTATAAAGCATCAATGTGTCAGTCCCACATCCCTCAGTGAGCCCCTTTGGCCAGTTTTAGCACAGATCACATGACACACTTGAATTAATGTTTGAGTTGGCAATACAGTATAGATGTCATTTGGGGTCTAACAGGGCCACCAGGGGCCTGGGCGGTAACATGATAAAGTGTCCTGACGGGTTCAGTGACAGCGGGTCCTGCATGTCTCTGACACACAGTATCCACCTGTAATCGATCACATCTAAGTTAAGAACTTAGATGTGATCGGTAACAGCTCGATCCTGCGTGGACCCACTGTCACTGAACCCGTCAGTCCCACGGACATGACGGACTCAGGTTTTAGCGAACAATACAGCTGCTCTGTATACAGCAGCTGTATCTCAAAAAATATAAAAAAGTTTTAATAAAAAGTATTTAGGAAGTTGGTGCAATCACACTGATGCATAATTTTATGGAATAAAATAAAATGATGTTAAAGGTGTACATAGCCTTTAAGCGTATACTGAACAGTCCCAGATAAACATAGACTAATAGGACATATGACATGGGATTGCCTATTGCAATAAAAAGCAGTATAGTATTGGTAAAAGGAGTTTTGAGGAGAAGTCATAACTATTTAGGAGGTATTTAGTGGAGTACAACTACTATATGTGCCTAAGGCCGAATTCAGATGACCATGGTATATGTCCATGTGACGGCCGTTAAAATAACGTCTGTCACACGGACGCATGTATTACAACGGACCGTGGGAAGGATCCGTTGAAAAATAGAACATGTCCTATTTTGTTCTGTTTTCACGGATCCCTCGATAGACTCAAGTCTATGGGGAACCGTGAAAACAGGACCCGCACAGGGGCAACTCGGCCGTGAAAAACTGCAGTTTTTCACATCCGCGTTTCCCCGCGTTTATCTGAATTCGGCCTTATTCTCAATACATAGGGCAGGACTGATTGTGAAGACGAGTCGGAATGCACTTCATATATAACTGATTTACTAAAGCTTCAAATACAGTTTTATTCTCATGTTTATCATGTGTCAGGAACAGTGGTGTCCTGTTAGTAAATACACCTGTGATAAGTACTTCTGTTTATTCACCTGAGTCACTTCACATATAAAATATTTTGATCATCAACATTTTTATGAGAAAACTGTTTTACAGCAGAATAATTGTGGTTCAGTGTCATAAAAATACTAACTACATATTGTGGTCATAACTGCTACTGACTTTACTACTGTATGTGTGCATAGCAAACCACTAAAATACCATCTCACTCCATTCTTGCCCTTGATTTAAACAATTGACTTTGCAAAAATCCCTTAAAAAAAATTCTTAACTAAAAGTCCCTGATCTGCAAAATTGTTTTATAAGTTTGGGAAAAGTACACACAGTGGAACGATGAGCAGTCCCAAAACCGGTTTATGCTGTGCTTGTAACATAGAAATATCTTTGTAATGTTTACATATATGAATGGATTAACCCCTTAAGAATTAAAACTTCTGGGGCTTATTTTTTTTTTTTTTATGAAATGCATTTATTTTGTGTTAAAAATTACTTTTGCAATTTACTTTTCCCTTCTGCAGCTTCTATGTATCCCAGTACATAGAGGCTGTAGAATGTCTCTGTCAGCCAAATTCGTCAGTGAGCTGCTCTGACAACTCCGTTCTGATAGCTCAGGAGTACGCAAGAGCCACTGTCGGCAGATCCTTTCAGAACAGCTCACTGATGGATTTGGCTGACAACGGCGTTCTGCAGCTTCTAAGTAAGGTTTATCATCTAGTATATTTATTAGATTCTGGCAATTGGAATCGGAGAATGCCAAGGTCTTTGAAATATACTTGGTTTTAGTTATACTCTGTGTCATGGCGCGGGGTGTGGACCCACTGGGCCGTACCGTGTAGCAGGATAGCAGCTGGCCAACTAGGTACAAAACTATGTCTATAGTCCAGAAAGGGTACCTGAGGCAATGTAGACAGTAGCGGAGACACAACTTGGCTTTCACCGTAGATGGCACAGTAGATGCAGCAGAAGACATGACTTGACTCACTGTAGATGGCACAGAGGCACGGTAGCACGGGATACAGGGTACAGGCAGCAGGAACGGGTAACACTGATAACTGGAAAACACTGGGAGACCATTTGCAAGACAAACTTTAGGTATACAACAATGCTCAGGCAAAGATCAAGTAGGCAGAGCCCTTTTTATAGTCCAGCAGCATTCTGGGCTAATTATTGACTAATGACAGTTGGACTATTACTTTCCCGCGCGTGCCCAGCGGGAAACAGTCCCAGAACCCGGAAGTGATTGCCGGCGTCTCCCTGGAGGGAGATGTCGCCGAGAGCACAGATGTCCATGGCCGGGGCCGACAGAGGGTAAGTCTGAACGACGGCCCTTGACCATAGACGTTACACTTGGCCATAGACGTTGGTGTTCAGTATAATTTATATTCTGATGACACTCAAATCTCTTGACACCTTCAATCATGTGTTCTTGATTATAAGCTTTTCTTTTAAGTCTTTTCGCCTCTATAGACTTAAAATATGTAGGACAGATCTTGGAAATTTTACACCATCTTAATCTCCTTCAACACTCGACATAAGAGCCTCTGTTGAGCTTAGTAACCCATTTTACCCAAGTTGAGGGTAAAATCTAAAACTCTACTACTATATAAACAGATGCAGCGGGCTGCACAGGCTGGTAGATTTTAATTACCGGGATATTAATTGGTGTCATGGTTCGGATTCAACTGCAAAGGGGAGACGTTTCCTCAAACTGTTGCAGGAAAATTTTATGGTCCAGTTTATGGAAGACCCGACTAGGGATCTGGTAATTTCTGATAATACAGAGCTTGTTGGGAATGTCAATGTTCGTGAAAACCTTGGCGACAGTGATCACAATATATTTAGATTTTACCTATACTGTAAAAAACAATCACAGGCTTGGAGGGCAAACACACTTAATTTTAAGAAGGCCAATTTCCCCAGGATGAGGGCTGCAATTCAGGATATAAACTGGGAAGAACTAATGTCAAATAATGGTACAAATGATAAATGGCAGATTTTCAAATCTACTTTGGGTAATTATAGTGCAAAATTTATTCCTATAGGTAACAAGTATAAACGACTAAAATTAAACCCCAGATGGCTTACACCTTCTGTAAAAAGGGCAATAAATGACAAAAAAGGGCATTTGAAAAATACAAATCTGAGGGTACAGCTGTAGCCTTTTTAAATTATAAAGCGCTTAATAAAATCTGCAAAAATGTAATAAAATTAGCAAAAATACAAAATGAAAGGCAGGTGGCCAAAGATAGTAAAACAAATCCCCAAAAACTATTCAAGTATATAAATGCAAAAAAGCCAAGGTCTGAACATGTAGGACCCTGATGCCCCATGCACACGAACGTAGAAACGCCCGTAATTACGGGCCGTAATTACAGCCCATAATTACGGACCCATAGACTTCTATTGGCCACGGGTACCTCCCCATATGCTTACGGGAAGGTGCCCGTGCCGTTAAAAAATATAGAACATGTCCTATTTCAGGCCGTAATAACGGCACGGGCAGGCCCATAGAAGTCTATGGGGCTCCCGTAATTACGGGTGACTAGGTGTGTGCACCCGTAATTACGGGAGCGTTGCTAGGCGACGTCAGGGGATAGTCACTGTCCAGGGTGCTGAAAGAGTTAAACAATCGGCAGTAACTCTTTCAGCACCCTGAACAGTGACTACCGATCACAATATAGATCAACCTGTAAAAAAAATAGAAGTTCATACTTCCTGCTTCTTCCTCCAGTCCGGCCTCCCGGGGTGACGTTTCAGCCCATGTGACCGCTTCAGCCAATCACAGGCCAATCACAGGCTGCAGCGGTCACATGACCTGCCGCGTCATCCAAGGAGGTCGGACTGGATGTCAGGAGAGGGACGCGTCACCAAACAACGGCCGGGTAAGTATGAATTTATTTTACTTTTTCTGCGGAAAGGGCTGTCCCTTCTCTCTATCCTGCACTGATAGAGAGAAGGGCTGTCGATTACTGCAGTGCAATTTTGCAGCAAACACATGCCCGTAAATATGGGTGGAATACTGGTGACACCGGACCCGTATTTACGGGCACGGGTCCGTAAATACTGGTGCAATACGGGTCGAATACGTGTGACCAAGGACCCGTATTTACGCCAGTATTTACGGGAGGACAAAAATATGTTCGTGTGCATAAGGCCTTAGATAGTGATAAAGGGGAGTTGGTTACAGGGGATCAAGAGAAGGCAGAGTTACTAAATGGGTTCTTTAGCTCTGTATATACAACAGAAGAAAAAGCAGCTGATGTAGCCGGTGCCAGTGCTGTTAATATATCAGTTGATATACTGAATTGGATAAATGTAGATATGGTTCAAGCTAAATAAAATAAAATAAATGTACACAAGGCCCCGGGACCAGATGGGTTACACCCTAGAGTTCTTATAGAGCTTAGTTCAGTTATTTCAGTTCCCCTCTTCATAATATTCAGAGATTGTCTAGTGACTGGTATAGTGCCAAGGGACTGGCGAAGGGCAAATGTGGCACCTATTTTCAAAAAGGGCTCTAGGTCTTCCCCGGGTAATTATAGACCAGTAACCTTAACATCCATCGTGGGGAAAATGTTTGAGGGGCTATTGAGGGACTATATACAGGATTATGTGACAAAAAATAGTATTATAAGTGACAGCCAGCACGGTTTTACTAAGGACAGAAGTTGTCAAACCAACCTGATTTGTTTTTATGAGGAGGTGAGCAGAAGCCTAGACAGAGGGGCCGCTATGGATATAGTGTTTTTGGATTTTGCAAAGGCATTTGACACTATCCCTCATAGATGTCGAATGGGTAAATTAAGGACCATAGGTTTAGATAGTATAGTTTGTAATTGGATTGAGAATTGGCTCAAGGACCGTATCCAGAGAGTTGTGGTAAATGATTCCTACTCTGAATGGTCCCCGGTTATAAGTGGTGTACCCCAGGGTTCAGTGCTGGGACCACTATTATTCAACTTATTTATCAATGATATAGAAGATGGGATTAATAGCACTATTTCTATTTTTGCAGATGACACCAAGTTATGTAATATCGTTCAGTCTATGGAAGATGTTCGTGAATTGCAAGCGGATTTAAACAAACTAAGTGTTTGGGCGTCCAGTTGGCAAACGAAGCCTCCGGAGGAATAGTGTGTGAAACGCGCGTCGAGTGGGCTGGTTCACGTGCACTTAGAATCTTCAACCAGGTATACCCTACACATCTTATTACCTTCTTTTCCTTTGTATTCGCATTGGTATCTTATTTATCCTACTTGTTCTGACTTCCTTTTTGAAGGGATACTGTATCATTTAGCATATCACTCAGCACTAATCCAGTAACATAAGACACATCGTCATCAATCTTTTGATATACCATTCGGTTTCACTTATATTGTGTACAGGGTCACTGGTGTGACCAACATTCCACATACTCATATTGTTTGGCTCACATCAGATTAGAGTCTTCCATTACCATATGTGTACCATCTTTTTGTTTGTTTTCATCTTATTTTCTGTTGTACTATGTTGTTTTTAAATCATACATAATAAAAGTATATTTTATACCTAAATTACAGACTCTCTGGTTCATAGTACTCAGTTAGGGTCAATTGTCAGTTTTGTAAATGAAGTTTAATGTAGATAAATGTAAAGTTATGCATCAGGGTACCAACAACCTGCATGCATCATATGTCCTAGGGGGATCTACACTGGGGGTTTCACTTGTTGAGAAGGATCTGGGTGTACTTGTAAATCATAAACTAAATAACAGCATGCAATCTCAATCAGCTGCTTCAAAGGCCAGCAAAATATTGTCATGTATTAAAAAAGGCATGGACTTGCGGGACAGGGATGTAATATTACCACTTTACAAAGCATTAGTGAGGCCTCATCTAGAATATGCAGTTCAGTTCTGGGCTCTAGTTCATAGAAAAGGATGCCCTCGAGTTGGAAAAAATACAAAGAAGAGCAACGAAGCTAATAAGGGGCACGGAGAATCTAAGTTATGAGGAAAGATTAAAAGAACTAAACCTATTTAGCCTTGAAAAAAGACGACTAAGGGGGGGACATGATTAACTTATATAAATATATTAATGGCACATACAAAAAATATGATGAAATCCTGTTTGTCACGTAGGGTTTGTGGACCCACTGGGCAGTACCACCTTGGCGGTATGGCAGCTGGCCAACAGGGCGCAGGTCAGATTTTATAGTTCATATAGAGTAACTGTGGCAGCTCGGAGAGTAGCAAGGCAGGCTTGGTTGGGACTAGGCAGCAGGTAGACGTCAGGCGTGGAGTAGCAGAACAGGCGTGGTATTCAGCACAACATGGCAACAGCTCAACACGGCACTAGATCAGGATACAGGTTACAGGATACAGGAACAGGGAACACTGGGAGCAGGAAACTCTAGGGGACCATTTGCAAGTCAAACTTAGGATACGACAACAACGCTCAGGCGTGGGAGGAAGGGGCTGAGACCTTCTTATAGCCCAGGGTGCTCCGGTAGCAATCAGCTCAATCTCCCACAAGCGTGCACTCTGGTTTCTTAGGTCTGGACTGAGCTCGTGAGCGCACCGTGGTGGTCATTGTGGAACAGGATGGCCATATGTGCAGACATCTCTGGAGAGAAGGGCGTTGACTGGATGGAATGAGTTCATGGTCAGCGTCCACGGATGTTACACTGTTCCATGTAAAACCCCCTCAAAAAACAAGGGGACACTCCCTCCGTCTAGAGAAAAAAAGGTTCAATCTGCAGAGGTGACAAGCCTTCTTTACTGTGAGAACTGTGAATTTATGGAATAGTCTACCGCAGGAGCTGGTCACAGCAGGGACAGTAGATGGCATTAAAAAAGGCTTAGATAATTTCCTAAAACAAAAAAATATTAGCTCCTGTGTGT
Organism: Rhinoderma darwinii; assembly: GCF_050947455.1. Classification (NCBI taxonomy): domain Eukaryota; kingdom Metazoa; phylum Chordata; class Amphibia; order Anura; family Rhinodermatidae; genus Rhinoderma; species Rhinoderma darwinii. The sequence goes on along the minus strand of NC_134693.1, from coordinate 111,128,577 downwards.
AGAAATGTTTCCCTTCCCTTCTCCCATCCCTTGGTTGAACTTGATGGACATGTGTCTTTTTTCAACCGTACTAACTTTGTAACTATGTAACTCATTTCTATGTCCAGTGATTCCTTTGACACCATTTCTCTATCCGTCATTCCACCACACAGAGAATATAATTACAAATATTAATCCGGACCTACAAAGTTCTGTTCACCATAGCTGCTCCTTACATTTATTCTCTTTCTATTTCATACTATCAATACAATGGGGTGGACACAGAAATCATAAGAAAACTCAGAATAGACCTTACTCCCAGCTGAGAACTCCAGTAAGTGCACTTTTGCTCAGAGATTCAGATTGGCGCCCCCCCCCCCCAACTTATTTCCCGACATCTCCTTCCCCCTCGCCATGTTTGCTTTCTCTACCAATCAATGAGGTGTAATTTTATTTCAATTTTTTTTTAATGTAACTAGAGTATAAAAGCATTTCTACATTTTACAAGCTTTGTAAATAGCGCCACACTCCCCCCCCCCACCTTGTACTTAGCGCCACACTGGGAACAGACCGGTGAGCGGTAGCCTACCGCTACCACTCTCCACTCTGCCTGGTGTGACTTACCGGAGGAGCCGAGGAGGTCATGCGGCGCAGGCAGCGGCGGAGTTCCTTCTGACTTGGGTTGGTGACAGCCAGGGCCGGCCTTAGCTTGGATGGCGCCCTGTGCGGGACTCTCTATTGCCGCCCCCTACACAAACCAAAAATTAACCACATATATGGACACGCTGGAACATATATACTGTACATACATAAAGACAGATATTTAGACATACAGGCAAATATACATACACACATTTGGAATATATACATACAGGTAAATATATAGACGTACAGACACATATACGCACACACACGGCAGATAAATACACAGACAGGGACATATACAAATACATAAAAGGCACATATATACAAGCACAAAGACACATTCACAAACATATATACCCATACAGGCACATATGTACACAGCACAGATAATGTAGTTATGTCACCTGCAGTCCTATATAACAACACAGATAACACAGTGATAACTCTCTGAGTACAGATAATGTAGTAGATGTTACCTGCAGTCCTATGTAACACCACAGATAACACAGTGATAACTCTCTGAGTACAGATAATGTAGTAGTGTTGCCTGCAGTCCTATGTAAGACCACAGATAATGTAGATGTCACCTGCAGTCCTATATAACAACACAGATAACACAGTGATAACTCTCTGAGTACAGATAATGTAGTAGATGTTACCTGCAGTCCTATGTAACACCACAGATAACACAGTGATAACTCTCTGATTACAGATAATGTGGTAGATGTTGCCTGCAGTCCTATGTAACACCACAGATAACACAGTGATAACTCTCTGAGAACAGATAATGTAGTAGATGTTATCTGCAGTCCTATGTAACACCACAGATAACACAGTGATAACTCTCTGATTACCGATAATGTAGTAGATGTTATCTGCAGTCCTATGTAACACCACAGATAACACAGTGATAACTCTCTGATTACCGATAATGTAGTAGATGTTATCTGCAGTCCTATGTAACACCACAGATAACACAGTGATAACTCTCTGATTACTGATAATGTGGTAGATGTTGCCTGCAGTCCTATGTAACACCACAGATAACACAGTGATAACTCTCTAAATACATATAGTAGCGTTACCTGCAGTCCTATGTAACACCACAGATAACACAGTGATAACTCTCTGATTACAGATAATGTAGTAGCTGTTGCCTGCAGTCCTATGGAACATCACAGATAACACAGTGATAACTCTCTGAGTACAGATAATGTAGTAGATGTAAGAGACAAACAGATGCAGAGACAGAGACACACACACACACACACACACACACACACACACAAACAGACACACACAGTAACATATACACATACAAAGACAGAGGCACACACTGTATACACACACAGACACTCACCATGTCTCCTTGCTGACAGGTCAGGACGGCCTGTGGGCGGAGCATCCTCTCTGCTTCTCAGCAGAGCACAGAGTAAAGGCAGAGCTGGAAGGCTGCAGCACGGGAGTGGACCTGTCCCCCGACCTGAGTCATCTGACTTCATGTCACTGACGTGAGGTCAGGTGACTGGACTGGTCCACTCCCTGGCCGTCACAGACCCCAGTCAGAACGCCGAAATTTCCTGGCTCTTGATAAAGCTGCTGCAGGTGTCCGACACACGGGGCGCCTATTAGCAGCGATCAGCTGCTCTTCGGCGCCCCAACCTCCCTACCACCTAGTTGCGCCCAGGGCACATGCCCCGCCTGCCCCCCCCCCCCCCTAGCTATGCCCCTGCTTTGCTTTTATTAAAGTTAATGTCCACATTAGGTCCAAAATTCTGTTCTGATAAATGTCATAATATATCTGTATAGGTTGCTCTGTTTTTCTGGCTTGATAAATTATATAATTGTAGCTTCATTCAGCCGCCACTGGGAAGGGCGCTATACACATTAATACAGCTAGTATTGAATGTAAGGGTATGTTCACACGCTTAACTAAAGACGTCTGAAAATAAATCCGGAGCTGTTTTCAAGGGAACACAGCTCCTAATTTTCAGACTTTTTTTTAGCAACTCGTGTTTGTCGCAGCGTTTTTTACTGCCATTTTTGGAGCTGTTTTTCTATATAGTCAATGAAACACGGCTCCAAAACGGCTCAAGAAGTGACATGCACTTCTTTTTTGCGGGCGTTTTTTAACGTGGGCGTTCTTCAAAAAAATGCCCCGTCGGCACAGAACGTCGTTTTTCCTATTGAAATCAATGGGCAGATGTTTGGAGGTGTTCTGCTTCCGATTTTTCGGCCGTATACGGCCCAAAAAAAGGCCGAAAATAAGCCGTGTGAACATACCCTAAGAGTTGTATAAATCTGTATGCAGTGAGCTCCCCCTAGTGGTAGCTGCAGGGAGCCCCAATAACAGCATGTCTACAGAGGTTTCAGGGGAAGTAATTCAGTCCTCCACAGGCCCCATAGTAGTCGTGTGCCCTATTTCCATGGTAGGTTCCTATAACAAATCCCCATTCACCTGAACAGGTATGTAAGTTTGACTATAAATACTTTTTATGCAATAAAATAAATACATCAATAAAACCGTCATCTAATGGTCTGATAAAAACCGCATGTAAACAATCTGCAAACGTTTCTCATTAATTCACAATTTTTCTGATGCCATTAAACAGAATCTATGACTTATTAATTCTATGCACACAGTCGCTGAATGGCACATTGGTCAGTATGCTGTGTAAGATTCAGTAACAGAAATATATGAGCTTTGCCAATGGGGTTTATAGGCGGTGTTGAAGCCTTCTGTTATGGAGATCATTGGCGATCCCAGATCACAGACATCAATGTTATTTTCTCACATCTATATCAGAAAATCATTTGAGGGGATTTCCCCTTTAGGGTATGTGCACACGATAGCAGGCATTTACGTCTGAAAAGACAGACTGTTTTCAGGAGAAAACAGCTGCCTCGTTTCAGACGTAAATGCTCCTCCTCGCATTTTTACGAGGCTTCTCTGACAGCCGTAAATTTTGAGCTGTGCTTCATTGAGTTCAATGAAGAACGGCTCAAATTACGTCTGAAAGAAGTGTCCTGCACTTCTTTTGCCGAGGCTGTATTTTTACGCGTCGTTGTTTGACAGTTGTCAAACGACGACGCGTAAATGACAGGTTGTCTGCACAGTACGTCGGCAAACCCATTCAAATGAATGGGCAGATGTTTGCCGACGTATTGTAGCCTTATTTTCAGACGTAAAACGAGGCATAATACGCCTCGTTTACGTCTAAAAATAGGTCGTGTGAACCCAGCCTTATATTCAAAGGCAGTTGAGCATATGCCACTTCTATAGGTAGGTAAAGAGGGTTCAGAATTCTGCCTCTCCCAAGTTCTGTGCAGAAATTCCACAGCATTTACAGTAGCAGCAAAGTGAATGAGATTTGAATAAGTCTCATGCACACGCTGCAGAAAAAAATCTGCAGCAAACACGTTCATAAAGTGACCTGCGGTGCAGAATTTAAATTAGAAGCATTTCACTTTAGGGCACGGCCAGACGTGGCGGATTTCCTCCGCAGCTGTCCGCATCAATGCCGCACCTAATCCGGGTTGCGGATTACGGCTGCGGATCTGCCCAAAATGTGCAGTAAATTGATGCGGACTAGCTGCTGCGGACTGCGGAAAAAGTGCTTCCCTTCTCTCTATCAGTGCAGGATAGAGAGAAGGGACAGCACTTTCCCTAGTGAAAGTAAACGAATTTCATACTTACCGGCCGTTGTCTTGGTGACGCGTCCCTCTTTCGGCATCCAGCCCTACCTCCCTGGATGACGCGGCAGTCCATGTGACCGCTGCAGCCTGTGATTGGCTGCAGCCGTCACTTAGACTGAAACGTCATCCTGGGAAGCTGGACTGGAGACAGAAGCAGGGAGTTCTCGGTAAGTATGAACTTCTATTTTTTTACAGGTTGCTGTATATTGGGATCGGTAGTCACTGTCCAGGGTGCAGAAACAGTTACTGCCGATCGCTTAACTCTTTCAGCACCCTGGACAGTGACTATTTACTGACGTCTCCTAGCAACGCTCCCGTAATTCCGGGAGCCCCATTGACTTCCTCAGTCTGGCTGTAGACCTAGAAATACATAGGTCCAGCCAGAATGAAGAAATGTCATGTTAAAAAAGCAAGACGCATCCGCAGCACACATAACATGTGCATGACAGCTGCGGACTTCATTGCGGAATTTAGAATCTCCATTGAAGTCAATGGAGAAATTCCACCATGAGTCCGCAACCAGTCCGCCACTGCTCCGCAACAGACAGAGCATGCTGCGGACACCAAATTCCGCTCCGCAGCCTATGCTCCGCAGCGGAATTTTACGCATCGTCTAAACGAACACTTCGAAATTTAAGTGGAAGTCAATGGAGAAATGGCTCCGCTGCGGATTAACGCTGCGGAGTGTCCGCAGCGGAATTCAAGTGAAATTCCGCCACGTGTGAACCCAGCCTTATGCTGCAGATTTGTTGCTTTTCTGTTGCGGGTTTTGCACATTGAATTCAATGGGGATGTAAAACCGAGAATAAATGGCCAAGTGTTGCGACTTTTCCGGAAGAAACACTACAATTAAGAAAAAAATAAAACCCTTTTTTTGTGTAAAATTAATTAAAAAGTCTATACTTACAGGGTGGCGAAGGTTTCTTCTGTTGTCTGTCCAGGCCGTCCTCCTGGGATGTCGCTTCATCCCATGTAACTGCTGCAGCCAATCACAGGCTGCAGCGGAAACATAGGCTGCAGAGTCATCCCAGAAGGCCAGACTGCACGGAGAACAGAGGGACGCGTAAGTCTAGACTTCTTTTTCTTCATTTTAGCACTGGTTTCCGCAGCGGAGATTCCGCCCGAAAAACTGCACCACTATTTGGTGCGTGTTTTTTTGGCGGAATTCACTGCGGATTCTAGGTTGGGTAAGCTGTGTACTTTCACGCAGCGTATCTGACTCGTGGGAACCCAGGCTAAGTGTAGGTGCATATGTGCTGGAAGAATCTGCCGCAAATCCGCTACAAATCTGCAGCAAAATTTGCATAGTTAACATACGGATTTGATGCAGATTCGCCACAGATGTCATCCCTCTCATTGTTAGGCTAAATGCACACATTGCGTATTACGTGCGGATTTGCCGCACCTATTTTCAGGCGGCAGCGTAATACAGTACCAGCGAAGTAAATGAGGCTTCTTGAAATCACATCTACACGGTGCAGATTTTTCTGCGCGTAAATTGACCTGCAGTAAGTATTTTAAAATCCGCAGCATGTCAATTTACCCTGCGTAATCCGCTTGCGAATTGTATCTGACTAGTTTTGAAGAAAAACACATCTAAATACGCAACATAAAACCACACCTATTTCCACATCAAAATGTAAATACCGCACCTAAAAATGCATAAAAAACTAGCACCATTATGTGCACCATTTTGGCTGCGGAATTACGTGCGTACACCTGGATTTTCTGCATCAAATTACGCAACGTGTGCATGTAGCCTTTGTTGCGAAATCTGCAGTAAAAATCAACAAGAGAGATTGACATGCTGCGGATTTATTCAAATCTTCTTTACATGACATACCCTACTTTACGGCAAATTTTCTGTCCACAATTCTAGATAAAAAATCTGCAGCATTTCTGCTACTTGTACACTTACCCTAATACTATCTCGAAACATTAAATAATAGTAATTACATATAAAGCGTAAATTAGATTTTAAAATCATGTCCTATAACAGATTATATTACTTGATACCTTATTTGACATGTCTGCTATTTTTAAGTTGACCGGGGCAAACCACAAAATGCCCCTAATTTCAGTGTTTGCTTTATAATTTAGGGAAACAGGGAAATATTCTCAATCATTATTCTTTTCAAACCAAAATTCCACCGGGAGTTTCACAACAATGAAGGTTGTCGTGAACTGAAACGAAACATAAATACTTTGGGTACACAAGGAGAATTCAGCCCGTGTAGCCGTAAAAATGAATGGAATTAATCCAGGGGAGACATATTTTTGAGATTCCATTGTTGAATTTGGCATGTGGAAGAGAGCAGTGGTGAACCGCTGAAAAGATCCATGTCATTCCTGTGTGTGTGGGAATTTCTATTTGCCGCAGAGAACAGGGGACTTTGGAGGGGGTCTGCATCACAAGTCCCCATAGACTGCAAATGTCTTGCAGATATCCCCTTCTCTTCACATTCAATTACATTAAAATCCCTTACATCCACATTACGTCTGAGTAAAGTTTTGTTGGGCTATAACTTACGGTGTACTTATTCTTGTCAGCGACAGCAGTAGTAAAGTCAGCTTCCGTACTAGGCAAACGCAAAAATACCGAAATGTTGCCATGAGCGCTACCTAGAAAAACTAAGCCTATTATGTATTTTTGTACACAAGGAAAAGTTCTTATGTAATAATAAAATGGAGAGACACATTGTTTTTTTCTCACGTTGTGTATTGTATATAAAAATACGTTCACGTAATACTTAACCTTAAGGACGCAGCCACTTTTGGATCAAATGACAGAGCCTCATTTTTTAAATCTGAAATGTGTTACTATAAGGGTATGTTCACACGTCAGCGTCCGACACGCCTGAAATTACGGAGCTGTTTTCAGGCGAAAACAGCTCCTGAATTTCAGACGTAATTGCTCGTACTCGTTTTTTTCGCAGCGTCAATTGCGGACGTAATTGGAGCTGTTTTTCAATGTAGTCAATGAAAAACGGCTCCAATTACGTCTCAAGAAGTGACATGCACTTCTTTGACGCGGGCGTCTTTTTACGCGCTGTCTTTTGACAGCGGCGCATCAAAAAAAAGCCTGTGTGCACAGAACATCGTAACCCCATTGATTTCAATAGGCAGATGTTTGCCGGCAGTTTGGAGCCATATTTTCGGACGTAATTTGAGGCGTAAAACGCCCAAATTATGTCTGTAAATAGGGCGTGTGAACATACCCTAAGTGGTAATAACTTCGGAATGCTTTTACCTATCCAAGCGATTCTGAGATTGTTTTCTCGTGACATATTGTACTTTATGTTAGTGAAAAGATTTGGTTAATAAATTCAATATTTTTTTGTGAAAACACCAAAATTTTGAGAAAATTTGCAAAACTTAGCATTTTTCTAAATTCAAATGTATCTGCTTGTAAGACAGATAGTTACCACACAAAATAGTGACTAGTTAACATTTCCCATATGTCTACTTTATGTTGGCATCATTTTTTTAACATCCTTTTATTTTTCTAGGACGTTACAAAGTTTAGCAACAATTTCTCACATTTTCAAGAAAATTTCAAAAGCCTATTTTTTTAGGGAACAGTTCAGATCTGAAGTGGCTTTGATGGCTTTATATATTAGGAACCCCCACAAATCACCCCATTTTAAAAACTGCACCCCTTAAAGTATTCAAAACAGCATTTAGAAAATTTCTTAACCCTTTATGGGTTTCACAGGAATTAAAGCAAAGCGGAAGGGAAATTTGCAAATTAATTTTTTTTTGCAGAAATTCCATTTTAATCAATTTTTCCTTTAATACTGAAGGTTTTTACCAGAGAAACTCAACTGAATATTTATTGCCCTGATTCTGCAGTTTTTAGAAATATCCCACATGTGGCCCTAGTGCGCTACGGGCCTGAAACAAAAGCCCCAGAAGCTAGGGCGCACCTAGTGGATTTTTGGGCCTTCCTTTTCTTAAATTATATTTCAGGCACCATGTCAGGTTAGAAGAGGTCTTGTGGTGCAAAAACAAAGGAAACCCCACAAAAGTGACTCCATTTGGGAAACTACACCCCTAGAGGAATTAATCTAGGGGTGTAGTGAGCATTTTGACCTCACAGGTATTTCATAGATTTCATTAGAATTGGGCAGTGAAAATGAAAAATTTAATTTGTTTCCACTAAGACGTAGATTTAGGTCAAAATGTTTAATTTTCTCATCAAATAAAGGAGAAAAGGCACCCCAACATTTGTAAAGCAACTTCTCCAGAGTACGGAAATACCCCATATGTGGTAATAAACTACTGTATGAATACCCATCAGGGCTCAGAAGGGAAGGAGCGCCATTTGGCTTTTGGAGAGCAGATTTTGCTGGATTTGTTTTTCTGCACAATGTCGCTTTTGCAAAGCCCCTTAGGCTATGTTCACACGGGGTCTTTTGCCGAGTTTTTTGACGCGGAAACCGCGTCGCAAAACTCGGCAGAAACGGCCCGAGAACGCCTCCCATTGATTTCAATGGGAGGCGTCGGCGTCTTTTTCCCGCGAGCAGTAAAACTGCCTCGCGGGAAAAAGAAGCGACATGCCCTATCTTCGGGCGCTTCCGCCTCCGACCTCCCATTGACTTCAATGGGAGGCAGGAGAAAGCGTGTTTTCTGCCCGCGGCGCTCAATGGCCGCGGGCGAAAAACGGCGCGATCATTGCTATTCACACGGAGTATTTTGGGGGAGGAATATCTGCCTCAAAATTCCGTTTGGAGCTTTGAGGCAGATATTCCTCCCCCAAAATACTCCGTGTGAACATAGCCTTAGGTATCATTTTCTCAACAAATAAAGGAGAAAAAGCACCGTAACATTTGTTAAGCAACTTCTTTAGAGTAGGAAAATACCCCATATGTAGTCATAAACTGCTGTTTGGATACACGGTAGGATACAAGGGAAGGAGCGCCATTTGCCAGTTGGAGCGCAGATTTTGCAGGATTGATTCTTGGGCGCCATGTTGCATTTACAAAGCCCCTGAGGTACCAGTACAGTAAGAACCCCTGAAATGTGACTCCATTTGGTAAACTACACCCCTTGAGGAATCTAGGGGTGTAGTGAGCATTTTGACCACACAGGTTTTTGCTGAATTTTTTAGAATTGGGATGTGAAAATAAAAAAAGTTAGCATTTTTTTTGTAAAAAGATGTAGTTCTAGCCCAAAATTTTGCATTTTCACAAAGACTATAGGAGAAAAGCACCTTAACGTTCGTAAAGCATTCTCTCCAGAGTAAGGCAATACCCCACACGTGGTCATAAACTGCTATTTGGACACACAGCAAGGCTCTAAATGGAAGGAGCGAAATTTAGTATTTGGAGTGGAGATTTTACAAGATTAGTTTTTTGACACCATGTTGCATTGAGCTATAGTACCAGTACAGTGGTACCCCAGAAAAATTACTCTATTTTGGAAACTAGATCCCTCAAAGAATTTATCTAGGGGTGTAGTGAGCATTTTGACCCCACAAGTGTTTTGCAAAAATGAGTACACAATAGATGTTGCAGATTGAAAATAGCAGTTTTCCACAGATATGCCATTTCAGTGCCCAATGTATTATGCCCAGCTTGTACCACCGTAGACACACATCCCATAAATTGTTAAGCGGGTTCTCCAGAATACAGTAATACCCCATATGTGGTCATAAATTGCCGTCAGGCTCAGTTGGACCACCATTTGGCTTTTGAAGCGCAGATTTTGCTTGGTGTTTTACTGGTATTTCAGTTTATAATGTGGGGGCATGTGTAAGCTGGGCGGAGTACATCAGGGCATATGTAAGGTGGGCGGAGTGAATCGGGGCATAATAGGATGATGTAATAATGGGGTGAGTGAATAATCCATGGATTGGTGTGGTACGCTTTGAACCAATCCTTTATGCACAGGCCGGGTTTATTTGGTATTATACAAAATATCTGCGCTCCAGTATTGCCTAATCTTTGACTTCTTCACTAGCCCTACAAGCAGCACAAGGCCCTAAAGTTTCCTCATCTCCGCTGCATCTACAGGGTCCACCTGTGGGGTCTAGCAAATGATGATGTGGGGTATTTAGTGAAATTCTACTGGTCCTAAAAAATTTGTCTGGGCCGTCATTTACCATCATTTTGCATCATTGCGTTTTGAGAGTCATAAAGTGTTATTTTTCCGTTGAAGGAGCTGTGTGAGGGCGGGTTTTTTGTGGAATAAGCTGTCATTTTTATTGGTTCCATTTTGGGGTACATGCGATTTTTTTTTATCACTATTTATTCAATTATTTGGGAGATGAGGAAACAAATAAACAGCAATTCTAGCACGTTTATTTTTTTTATTTTTTACAGTGTTCACCGTGCAGTATAAACAACATGTTAACTTTATTCTACGGGTCGATACGATTACAGCGACACCAAATTTATATATTTTTTTACGTTTCACTACGTTCCCACAATAAAAATACTCTTTTCTAAAAAAATCATGTTTTAGTGTCGCCATTTTCTGACAGCCATAACTTTTTTATTTTTTAGTTGATATCGCTGCAGGAGGGCTTGGTTTATGCGTGACGAACTGTAGTTTCTATTGGTACCATTCTGCGTTACTTGCAACTTTTTGATCACTTTTTATTACATTTTTTTTGAGACAAGATGACCAAAAAATAAAATGCTGTCATTGTCATCAGGGAAATCAGGCAATTGTTGTTTTTATTAGTTAAAACTTTTATTTATTTATTTTTCTTTAACATTTTTTTTTACCTATTTCACTTTTTTTTTTACACTGACCTGGGGACTTGAAGATCTGGTCTTCTGATCCCCGGTACAATACACTGCACTACTTATGTAGTGCAGTGTATTGTAACTGTCATTCTTCATCTGACAGTTAGCGTATTAGGTCCTGCCTCGGGCAGGACCTAATGGGCTTCCGTACCTGGGCAACCATGAAGCCTAGCAACGGCTTCCTGGTTGCCACATCAACCATCGCCACTCGCGATCCATCGCGGGGTGGGGGGCACACAGAGGGAGCCCCCTCCCTGTCAATCACTTCAATGAGGCGGACGCCATTAACAGCCGCATTGAAGGGGTTAAACGGCGGCGATCGGCGGTAAATGCCACAGCCGCCGTTGCAGGGGGATGTCAGCTGTGTATTACAGCTGACAGCTGCTGAAGATGAAGCACGCACAGCTCCTGTGTCTGATTCATCTACAGGGCATGACTGTACGTCCCATTGCGGGAATGCACTTCGAATCTGGACGTACAGTCACGCCCAATAGCCGGAAGGGGTTAAAGGGGTTTTCCACGTTCTGACAACTGATATACTTTTCAACGTTCTGCTCATCAGTATATGATCGGTGCGTGCCCGACACCCAGACCCCGCACAGATCCGGCACTCCGGCTTCTTCCCGGCGCCATACGATGTTGCCGGAAGCAGATGGCTCCAGTTGAAGAATAGCGGTCGAGCTGCAGTATTGCAGCTCTGCTCCAATTCAAGTGAATAGGAGCAGAGCTGCAGTACTGCCAAACGGCCGCTATGCAGTGGTCGGAGCCATCTGCTTCCGGCTCCAAATACTGCATCCCGTTCCAAACATCCAGTGCAAGGAGGCAGCCGGAGTTGCAGATCAGTGCGGGGTCCAGATGTCGGGCACGCACCGATCATATACTGATGACCTATCCGGTGGATAGGTCATCAGTTTTCAGAAAGTGGACAACCCCTTTAAATTGTGGAAATGTTACTATTTGCATTTGGCACCAATGAATAAACAATGTTAATGCAATGAATAATGTTAAAGGGACACTCCGGCCAAAACTAAACTTTCCCATATGTACCTTTATGGTATTCTATGTGTCAGTGTCTCACCTGTTGTTATTTTTCTTGCTGCTTCTACATATATATATTAGACTGACATGGTTGCTTAGCAGCAGTGTGAATCAGGTTCGGTGACACGCTTTCTCTACTTGAGTCCTATGGAGATCTATGTGTCACCCATCACAGGCTTCAGCAGGTCCTGTACCGCACTCGTTTTGCACAGGGGGGACAGAAACTTCTATCATTAGCTACCACTGAAACTTAGACACGTTCCTGTCACAAAGGTATATTGTAGAAGAATATAGTTCAGCCTCCCTGGCTGTATACTTATGGTTTCTCAGCATTTTTAGGAGAATATAGAGGGAATGATAATCACAGTGTCCCCCAGCATGCAGAAATGGTATGGTCTTTAGCTGGTCATGTGATGCTGTGCTGAAGCATCATGGGATTGATAGCAAAACAGAGAGGAAGAGAAAGCTGGGGAAATCTAAGCATTAAGATGGAGACTTTTTCAATGCACAGACAAAGCATCAGTACAAAAAGTAACTCGAATATATATAAAAGAAGTGTAGAGCGTGGTATACAGTCAGGTGCGGAATGCAGACATGGAAAGTTGTGTTTCCACAGGAGGTCTTCTTTAATATTGCCATATGAAAACCATTATCCTTTCTTCCCATTCATAACACATGGCTTGTTTTGTGACTTAATCTTCATACTTCCCTTGCCTTATATATTTCCGCACAAACTAGAGACAATTTTATAGGAAGCCATTTTATCCTATCAGTATGTTTTTTGGGGCAACAGCTGAATGAGATTTGTGTGTTCCCTCTCCTGCATACAAACTCTATTCAGCGGTTCCCTTGGTCAGAATTGAAACTGGGACCACAGTGCTAAATGTGATAGTGTTGCTCTTCTTCACCTTATAACTATGACGTACCATTCATGAGATTAATCAATTAGCAGACCACTGTATGTTTTTGATTTTTTGAGCTTCAATGAAATGTGTCTAAAAACAAAAAAATAATCTGTGTGCCTCGCGAGATCACGCTGTGTGTGCAGTGAAAGAAGCTGGGCTGGAACGATGAGAAGTGTATGATGCTGATTGGTCACTGATTGGTCAGCGTCATACACTCCTCTGTACAATGCCCAGTTGGTAAAAAGTAAAAACACGCCCAGTTGTCTATTAAGAAACTAATTAGCATAAATCTAAAATTGCTCATAACTTGCTAAAAAATGATAGTTTTTCCAAATAAAAACCACTGTTGTTCTCTACATTACAGCGCCGATCAGATTATGTAGGAGATAGGGCACTTATAATCTGGGGACAGAGCCTCTTTAAGGCTGTATGAAATTGCTCTAAGTGGATGAATACACATGCTTAAAGAGGCTCTGTCACCAGATTTTGCAACCCCTATCTGCTATTGCAGCAGATAGGTGCTGCAATGTAGATTACAGTAACGTTTTTATTTTTAAAAAACGAGCATTTTTGGCCAAGTTATGACCATTTTTGTATTTATGCAAATGAGGCTTGCAAAATTCCAACTGGGCGTGTTTAAAGTAAAAGTCCAACTGGGCGTGTATTATGTGCGTACATCGGGGCGTTTTTACTACTTTTACTAGCTGGGCGTTCTGACGAGAAGTATCATCCACTTCTCTTCAGAACGCCCAGCTTCTGGCAGTGCAGACACACAGCGTGTTCTCGAGAGATCACGCTGTGACGTCACTCACTTCCTGCCCCAGGTCCTGCATCGTGTTAGACGAGCGAGGACACATCGGCACCAGAGGCTACAGTTGATTCTGCAGCAGCATCAGCGTTTGCAGGTAAGTAGCTACATCGACTTACCTGCAAACGCCGATGTTGCTGCAGAATCAAATGTAGCCTCTGGTGCCGATGTGTCCTCGCTGGTCCGACACGATGCAGGACCTGGGGCAGGAAGTGAGTGACGTCACAGCGTGATCTCTCGAGAACACGCTGTGTGTTTGCACTGCCAGAAGCTGGGCGTTCTCTAGAGAAGGGGATGATACTTCTCGTCAGAACGCCCAGCTAGTAAAAGTAGTAAAAACGCCCCGATGTACGCACATAATACACGCCCAGTTGGACTTTTACTTTAAACACGCCCACTTGGACTTTTGCAAGCCTCATTTGCATAAATACAAAAATGGTCATAACTTGGCCAAAAATGCTCGTTTTTTAAAAATAAAAACGTTACTGTAATCTACATTGCAGCGCCTATCTGCTGCAATAGCAGATAGGGGTTGCAAAATCTGGTGACAGAGCCTCTTTAAATGTATAATCCCGATCCTCATTAAGTAAAAAATCCATAAGTCAGTAAACATATATTTATTTGGGAGTTCAAGACTATTGCAACCAGGGCCGGCCTTATATTGAATGTTGCCCTGTGTGGTAACTTCTGTTGGCATCCCTTTCCAAACAGTGCCTAATTAAGTACCAAACTGTGCTATATGTGGGTCTAATAACACTTGTGTGCAATTGCCTAATGGGAATGCTATACAGTGCCACCACCACCAAAATCTGCAAAAATAATATACTATACAGTACCTACGTTTTAGTGCCACGTAATGCCTAAGGAAATGCCACCATACAGTGCCCAATAATACCAACATACAGTCACTAAATAAGGCTATGTTCACACGGGGTATTTTGCCGAGTTTTTTGACGCGGAAACCGCGTCGCAAAACTCGGCAGAAACGGCCCGAGAACGCCTCCCATTGATTTCAATGGGAGGCGTCGGCGTCTTTTTCCCGCGAGCAGTAAAACTGCCTCGCGGGAAAAAGAAGCGACATGCCCTATCTTCGGGCGCTTCCGCCTCCGACCTCCCATTGACTTCAATGGGAGGCAGGAGAAAGCGTATTTCTCGCTGTTTTATGCCCGCGGCGCTCAATGGCCGCGGGCGAAAAACGGCGCGATAATTGCCACGAAAATCGGCGTGCAGGGAGAGGAATATCTGCCTCAAAGTTCCAAACGGAATTTTGAGGCAGATATTCCTCCCCCAAAATACTCCGTGTGAACATAGCCTTACAGCTCCATGTGAAATTTTGTTTGTATCATTTGAGTTTATTGAAAAGATTTTAAAGAAAATAGTTTTTGATGCAGCAGTAACAAATTCCTATGAAACAAAGAGGGAATATATAATGGGGAGAAACATGGAAAAACATAACATATAGGCACCGAATGTATAATGTCAAGTAAATAGCTATATGTAGACAGTTTTTATACAGAGTCTTGAATATTGTGTAATTTAATAACAGCGCTAGACAATTAATGATACAGTTTCTGGTGGTTCCTTCAATTGGGGGGGGGGGGGGCTGATTCGCCTTGTGGAACCGCATAGGTTCTACACCAGTAAGGCTGGCCATGAATGCAACCCTCTCCTGTTCTAACATTTGACTCTTTACACATATTGTTCATGTCACACACATACATAACGGTGGCTGTGTGACAAAACAGTATGTGAGCGGTTTTCCAATCATAAGTCTGTAGAGCAGGGGTGCACAACCTTTTTTGGTCCAAGGGCCACAATATTGTCATATTGTACCACTCCTAAGGGCCACAATAAAAATTAGAGGTATCTTCATCTGGAGCACTTATGACACATCAAGTGTGAACCATAAATATCTGACAGGTGAGGGTGCAACTATTGGGACTAACAGGAAAACACATAATCAGCCGAGAGTTTCACAGCTACAATGGAGACAGTAGCATTAATGTGCAGCCTCCTCTCCACCTCAACTCCTCCTTTCTGGAGTGCCAAACAGGGGAGAAGGGGATATGCCTAAATGTCTTAGATGGAGATACTCTTTGATAGATCCCTCTGGGTGGCACTGTTATGCCTAGTGCAGGGCTTGAGGGTGCGGTGCATGGCACAGGGATTCAAGGAGGATTATAGAGATAATAATAGTCATGCACTGCTCCTTTGGGCCGGCACCAGGCATAACACAGTAAGGGTATGTTCACACGCAAACTCAAAAACGTCTGAAAATACGGAGCTGTTTTCAAGGGAAAACAGCTCCTGATCTTCAGACATTTTTTATGGACGTTTTTGTAGCCGTTTTCTATAGAGTCAATGAAAAACGGCTCCAAAACCGTCCCAAGAAGTGACCTGCACTTATTTTTCGCTGCCGTTTTTTTACACGGCCTTTTTTCAAAACGGCAGCGTAAAAAAACGGCCCGTCGGAACAGAACACCATTTTTTCTATTGCAATCATTGCCAGATGTTTGGAGGCGTTCTGCTTCCGATTTTTTACCCGTTTTTCGACCGTTTACGGCCCAAAAAACGGCTGAAAATAAGCCGTGTGAACATACCCTAACAGTTTAACATGTATTGCATCTTTATGTTCCTTAAAATAGAACTCATACAGCCCCACAGAGCCCCCATTAGAGTGCCAGTCAGACAACGATGTCCATTAGTACCAGATACAGTGCCCCCTGTAATGCTAGCCACATAGTGACCCCATAAGGCTGTGTTTACATCAGCGTTCCGTTTCCATTAATGGATTCCATGAGACTTTTCAGTCGGAGGAACCCATCAACAGAAAGGCAAATGATAACCCTAGCTTCCGTTTGCATTACCATTGTTTTTAATGGTAAGGCTTCCGTTGCTAATGGTTTCCATTTGTCTCTGTTCCGTAAGGTTTCTGTTTGTTGGATGGAATCAATAACGCAGTCGACTGCGCTATTGTTTCTGCTAAAAAACTGAAACCTTACGGAACGGAAACAAACAGAAACCATTAGCAACGGAATCCTTACCATTGAAAACAATGGTAATGCAAACGGAAACTAGGGTTTCTGTTTGCCTTTCCGTTGATGGGTTTCCCCAACGGAAAGGTCTGACGGAACCCATCAACAGAAACCGAACGCTGATGTGAACAGGCACTTACAGTGTCACCGACAGAGTGACCCCATAACTGTTCGAGCAACACATTGCCCCCTGACTAGTGTCATCTGTGCTGCTTGCCACTCCTTCTTTTTGACATGGAAGAAACATGTGAGCAACCGACAGCCAACGCTCACATGTATCTTCTTAGGCCTGTTCTGATATCTATTATCAGTGCAGGGAAGAGAGGACAGATCCCTGTTCTCTGCATCAGAAGGATGCTGCTGCCTTTTTGAACTATTGGGATATAGACGAGCATTGTTGGGGCTGCACAGAACAGCATTACGAGCCACAGGTTGTGCACCCCTGCTGTAGAGCTACAAAGAATTTCAAGCTTTCTGCTGCCGCCCTGCAGGTGCCGTCAGCTCAGCATATTGCTCAGTAGGCATTGGACTGTTCACGGAGGCTGTTGCCCATCAGAACAACTCAACAGCTTCTTTGTGCAATCCATTGACAACATACAGTCCTTTCACATTAAACATCCTTATCATAAAAAACTGCAAGAATCAAAATGAGAAATGGGCTAATACGATATGCATGACATGTAAGGAGAATATTTTCTATTATACTGCTGCTCCCTTGTGGCTGTTTAAATCCCCATTAAATAAAAATCAGGAGACAGTATACAGTTATCTGAACTGCGTACAGTATAGTTGAGAGGACACCCTTTCCCATCTGGCATTTGAAAGAAATGGGTGCAGGTGCTTAATAAAATTAAACTAAATTTGAAGTATATTTTGGTATAATGATGGGTAAAGCCCTATAGGAATATACTGATTGAGACGTTTGATACAGCGCCGCATAAAAGGTTGGTACATAAAATGGAAATAATGTCATGGGGCAAATATATGGAACAACTGGCTCAGTGATAGGAAATAAAGAGTGGTTATTAATGGTACAGATTTAGAGTGGGTCACAGTTATCAGTGGGAATCCACGGGGTCAGTATATGTGCCCTCTTTGGTTTATTAATGACCTTGTAGAGGGCTTACAGAGTATAATTTCAGAATTTGCAAATAATACTAAGCTCTGTAAATGACGTGGACTAGTTGGCACGTTCAGGACGCAGGCCCATTTTTCAAATCTGACATGTATCAGTTTATAATTTGGAATGTTTTTACCTATCCAAGCGATTCTGAGACGGTTTTCTCATGACACATTGGACTTTATGTTACTGGTAAAATTTGGTCGATACATTCAGTATTTAAAGAGGCTCTGTCACCAGATTCTCAAATCCCTATCTCCTATTGCATGTGATCGGCGCTGCAATGTAGAGAACAGTAACGTTTTGTTTGTTTTTTAAACGTTCATTTTTGGCCAAGTTATGAGCTATTTTATATATATATATATATATATATATATATATATATATATATATATATGCAAATGAGCTTTGAAATGGACAACTGGGTGTGTTTTTATTCGTATGTCCAACTGGGCGTGTATTGTGTTTTTAACTGGGCGTGTTTACTTGTTTTACTAACTGGGCGTTGTGGAGAGAAGTGTATGATGCTGATGAATCAGTGACCAATCAGCATCATGCACTCCTCTCCATTCATTTACACAGCACATAGTGTTCTTACTAGAACGATGTGCAGCCACATAGACAAGTGTCCTGATAATGAATACACATGACCTCCAGCCTGGACGTCATGTGTGTTCAGAATTCTGACACTTCTGAAATACTTTCTGTGAGATTTCCAGCAAGGGAAACGAAATCTCGTTTACCTCGTAATCTCGCGAGATTACGCGCGGCTTGCTGGAATCTCACAGAAAAGATTCAGAAGTGTCAGAATTCTGAATACACATGACGTCCAGGCTGGAGGTCATGTGTATTCATTATCAGGACACTTGTGTATGTGGCTGCACATCGTTCTAGTAAGAACACTATGTGCTGTGTAAATGAACGGAGAGGAGTGCATGATGCTGATTGGTCACTGATTCGTCAGCATCATACACTTCTCTCCACAACAGCCAGTTAGTAAAACAAGTAAACACGTCCAGTTAAAAACACAATACACGCCCTGTTGGACATACGAATAAAAACACGCCCGGTTGTCAATTTCAAAGCTCATTTGCATATATATATATATATATATATATATATATATATATATATATATATATATAAAATAGCTCATAACTTGGCCAAAAATGAACGTTTTTTAAAAAAAACAAAAAACTTTACTGTTCTCTACATTGCAGCGCCGATCACATGCAATAGGAGATAGGGATTTGAGAATCTGGTGACAGAGCCTCTTTAATTGTGAAAACACCAATATTTAATGAAAAATTGCAAAAATTAGCATTTTTCTAAATTTAAATGTATCGGCTTGTAAGACAGGCCGTTATACCACACAAAATAGTTGCTAATGAACATTTCCCATATGTCTACTTTAGGGCATAACCACACGTGGCGGATTTCCTCCGCAACTGTCCGCATCAATGCCGCACAGAATCTGCGTCGCAGATTCTGCTGCGGATCTGCACAAAATGTGCAGAAAATTGATGCGGACTAGCTGCTGCGGACTGCGGGAAAAGTGCTTCCCTTCTATCTATCAGTGCAGGATAGAGAGAAGGGACAGCACTTTCCCTAGTGAAAGTAAAAGAATTTCATACTTACCGGCCGTTGTCTTGGTGACGCGTCCCTCTTTCGGCATCCAGCCCGACCTCCCTGGATGACGCGCCAGTCCATGTGACCGCTGCAGCCTGTGCTTGGCCTGTGATTGGCTGCAGCCGTCACTTACACTGAAACGTCATCCTGGGAGGCCGGACTGGAGACAGACGCAGGGAGTTCTCGGTAAGTATGAACTTATATGTTTTTTTACAGATACATGTATATTGAGATCGGTAGTCACTGTCCCGGGTGCAGAAACAGTTACTGCCGATCGCTTAACTCTTTCAGCACCCTGGACAGTGACTATTTACAGACGTCTCCTAGCAACGCTCCCGTCATTACGGGAGCCCCATTGACTTCCTCAGTCTGGCTGTAGACCTAGAAATACATAGGTCCAGCCAGAATGAAGAAATGTCATGGTAGTAAAACCAATACGCTCCGCAGCACACATAAGATCTGCGGACTTCATTGCGGAATTTTGACTCTCCATTGAAGTCAATGGAGAAATTCCGCCATGAGTCCGCCACTGCTCCGCAACAGACAGAGCATGCTGCGGACACCAAATTCCGCTCCGCAGCCTATGCTCCGCAGCGGAATTTTACGCCTCGTCTAAACGAACACTGCTAAATTAAAGTGTAAGTCAATGGACAAACGGCACCGCTGCGGATTAACGCTGCGGAGTGTCCGCAGAGGAATTTAAGTGAAATTCCGCCACGTGTGAACCCAGCCTTAGATTGGCATAGTTTTTTTAACATCTTTTTATTTTTCTAGGACGTTACAAGGCTTAGAACTTTAGCAGCAATTTCTCAAGTTTTCAAGAAAATTTCAAAAGGCTATTTTTACAAGGACCAGTTCAATTGTGAAGTGGCTTTGAGGGGCCTATGAAATACAAACTCCCATAAGTTACCACATTTTAAAAACTGCACCCCTCAAAATATTCAAAACAGCATTTAGAAAGTTTCTTAACCCTTTAGGGGTTTCACAAGAATTAAAGCAAAGTAGGGGTGAAATTTACAAATTTCATTTTTTTTTGCAGAAATTCATTTTTAATCCTTTTTTTTCTGTAAAACAGAAGCTTTTACCAGAGAAACCCAACTCAATATTTCTTGCCCAGATTCTGCGGTTTTTAGAAATATCCCAGATGTGACTCTAGTATGATTTTATTCGAATTTGGACATGAAAATGAAAAATGAAAATTTTTTCCAATATCGATGTCATTTAAGCTTAAAAAAAAAATTCCACAAGGAATAAAGAAGAAACCCCCCCCCCCCCAAAATTTGTAAAGCATCTTCTCCAGAGTACAGAAATACCCCATATGTGATCCTAAAATGAAATGCTGTTTGGGCACATGGCAGTACCCAGAAGGGAAGGAGCACCATTAGGCTTTTGAGCGCAGGTTTTGCTAGAATATTTTTCAAGCGCCATGTTGTGTTTGCAGAGCTCCTGAGGTACCAGTACAGTATAAACTCCCAAGAAGTAACCCCATATTAGAAACTACACCCCTCAAGGAATTTATCTAGGGGTGTATTGAGCATTTTGATCCCACAGGAGTTTTTCAGAATTTGATGCAAAGAATGAAAAATTAAAACATTTTCACAATTATGCCATTTTAGTGCCCAATATGTTGCGCCCAGCTTGTATTATCGGAGATACTCCCACCATAAATTGTTACGCAGGTTCTCCTGAGTACGTAAATACCCCACATGTGGCCATTATCTGCTGCCTGGGCACACAACGGGGCTTAAAAGGGAAGGAGCCACATTTGGCTTTTGAGCACAGATTTTGCTGGAATATTTTTCAAGCGCCATGTTGTGTTTGCAGAGCCCCTGAGGTACCAGTACAGTGGAAACCCCCAAGAAGTGACCCCATTTTGGAAACTACACCCCTCAAGCAATTTATCTAGGGGTGTTGTGAGCATTTTGACCCAAAGTGTCCCCGTGTGCCTAGGCTAAGCGCTAAGAAGAAATTTTATTTGAAAGTTTGGATACAATTTTTGGGAGAAAGTCCTGGAGTATAAATCAGTCATGGCAACATCACTGAAAAGCCAGAGGAATGCAGGACTGATATATGTGCAGCTGTGTTCAGCTGGTCTTTTCAGGTACGGATTGAGCACACGGCAGTGCTAAGAAGGGAAAGAGTGGCATGCGGCATAATATTACTGTAGTTGTGCGTGTGCATCAGGGTAAATATAAACAGCGGTCCAACAACAAGATCAGAATTTCAGCAACGTATGGTATATTTTAAAACACTCCTTCATGCACAGTCCTGGCTTCTCGGGCATGTGTCCACTAATAGATGGTATATTTTCTTATGCCCTTTTTAAAGCATACCTTGCAATGTTTTTGGCTCTTTCTCTTCTTGGCAGTTTGGGGAACTTCACTGGGGAAATGTTGCCCTGGCTCACTGCGTGTGGCCTCGCTGCCATAAGTACTGGGCCCCCCCCCCCCCCGTTCCTGATCTCCAAATATAAGGGACTTTATTACCACCTCTTGAAATTCCTGGAAAGTTCCCCGCTGGCCTGAAGATCTGAGTAGCACGTAAGTATTATACAATGCTATTTGCATGATGTTCATGGCCAGCTTCTTGTACCACACCCTTGATTTGCGCTTGGCATTGCATGGCTGCAGCACTTGATCTGAGAGATCAACCCCGCCCATGATTTATTGTAGTCAAGAATGCAATTGGGTTTAAGGGTATGTGCACACACACTAATTACGTCCGTAATTGACGGACGTATTTCGGCCGCAAGTCCCGGACCGAACACAGTGCAGGGAGCCGGGCTCCTAGCATCATAGTTATGTACGATGCTAGGAGTCCCTGCCTCTCTGCAGGACAACTGTCCCGTACTGTAATCATGTTTTCAGTACGGGACAGCAGTTCCACGGAGTAGCAGGGACTCCTAGCATCGTACATAAGTATGATGCTAGGAGCCCGGCTCCCTGCACTGTGGTCGGTCCGGTACTTGTGGCCGAAATACGTCCGTCAATTACGGACGTAATTAGTGTGTGTGCACATACCCTAAGGGTCTCTGTACTGGTACCTCGTACAGGGACGGGGGTGCTGCCATGGCGATGTATTGTTGTCAATATATGGACATCCCACTTGTCCTTATACTTGACACACTATAGGTTGTCGCTGCATTGTACCCTACTCTCACTTCTTCTGAGTTTTTGCCCGAGCAGCGACCTAGGGAGGCTTCTCTGGTTCTTTTGAACTGTGCCGCATGCCACTGTACTTCTTGAAGTAATTATCCATGTAGAGGCGGTAGCCCTTGTCCAGCAGTGAATGCACCAAATCCCACATTATCTTGCCGTTAACTCCCATGAAGGGGGGGGGGGGCATTCTGGGGGCTGAATACTGGTGTCTTTCCCTTCGTATATCTTAAATTTGTAGGTGTACCCTGATGTACTTTCGCAAAGCTTGTACATCTTCACATCATACCTTGCCCTCTTATTCGGCACTAATGATTGCAGAGGAAAAAACGGGATATAAACGGCGCTGCTACTCAAGAATGATGCTTGGATATGATGATATGATCTTTATTCAATAGGCTTATTCAATATGGCCTATTGAATAAAGATCATATCATCATATCCAAGCATCATTCTTGAGTAGCAGCGCCGTTTATATCCCGTTTTTCCCTCTGCAATCATTTCTATACGGAGACCCATTGGTGTGACCGTCTGGGATTTCGGCTGCAGCACTTATTATTATCCTACGTGACTGATCTTACTTCTTGTGTTAAGCCTCCACCTGTCATTGCTTGACTGTTATTTTGGGCTTACTTACGCTATGTGGCGCCGTGTGTTTTTTCTTGTATTATTTATTTATTTATTTATTTAAAATGCACTAGGGACTCGTCAACATCAATATACTTCTCGGGGGTGTATACCTGGGCAAATTTGGGACTGAAATGGTCTAATAGGGGTCTAATTTTAAATAGTCGGTCAAAGCTGAGGTCATCTTGGGGAGGGTACTGTGCATTATCGCAGTAATGCAAAAATCTGAGAATTATCTCAAAACGAGTCCCGGCCATCGCCATGCGGTACATGGGGGTGTGGTACAGTATAATTGTGCTCCAGTATGTTCTTACGGATGACTTTTTCAGAAGCCCCATACTGAGCACAATACTCCAGAACTTCCTCATTTCCATGGTGTTTAGGTCCTAGTCCAGTTCCCTAATTATTTCTTTCCTTTTTTTGGGGGGAAAATAAAAATGAAAAAATATTTTAATCTATGTAATAGCACAGAGGTTTGTATGGTACAACATATTCAATTTACCGGTACAAATGTTACTTAGAATATACAAAGAATGTTTCAAAATCGTACATTTTATCAATTGCAGTACCACTGGTGTGGTTTACATGGCCACATGTCCATGTGGTGTTTCGTATGTAGGCATGACCACAAGAGAATTGAAAATGAGAATTCAAGAACATGTGAGGGACATTAAAAAGGCTGGAAAAATCGAGAGTAATAATTGGGAGGAAATTGAGAAACTTAAATCTATCCCCAGACATTTTCGGGATTTCCATAATAATAGGTGGCAGGATTTAAAGGTACAGGGCATTGACAAAATCATTATTGGATCACGTGGAGGCGATACTTTCCGTAAATTGGAACGTATCGAATGCAAATGGATCACAAAACTTAAGACTATCTCACCTCTGGGGCTCAACGAAAAAATGTCCTTTGCCTCCTTCCTATAATCTTTTAGGGTCTTATGGCATCATTAGCTTTTAACTTTGTGTATATATTTATAAATCTGACTGGTTTGGTCGACCGGAGGTTTTATTGATAACATTGAATTGATCCTCCGGTTTATGTAATTTTGTGTACTTGTTGTTGTAAATCTCTTTTGAATCTTTTTTGGTATTTGATGGCATGTATTGACATAATTTTTGTTATTGTGTCTTTTTATCTTCTTATAGGGGTCCTATTTATATTGGCTTTATAACTAATGGGCGGAATAGAATATCAAGCATCACACAAAACGTGTTTTAATAAATATTTTTTGCAGTTTTTACTAATTAACATGGTCTCGTTATATTTATGCTGGCCTGTTTATTGATTCTTCAGCTTTTTCAAGGGGTGTCCACTTTATGTGTTTTCACACATTACATATATCTATAATGTGTGTTCTCTTATAGCCACATATTATGGCAATTCTATATAGAAAGATTTTTTGTAAAGTATATAAAAAAATATATATTTTTCTAGTAATATGTATATTCATTTGTTTATATTTATATAAATATGTTATATACTGTTTATTATTGATATTTTTATGTTTATGTATTTATTTTCTATATTACTATGTGTTTTTTCCACTGATACACATTATGGTATTTACATACAAAATTGATTATATATTTGTATATTGTTTTATATATATTCATATTTTGATATATTTTTCACATTCATTTTATTACATTTTTGAACTTATTCACTTATATATATATATATTTTTCATTTTATAGATTGTTTTTCTACACTGTATTATATTATATTATTATAACACTAAATTATTGTTGTATGTCTTATTGCTGCTAATAAAATGAATTGATTGTTCCTCAGGTGCGCCTTATCACGTGTGTTTCACTTTATTCAATTAGGTATCTTCAAACCGCTATTGGTTTGTAGGAACCCCTCCTGCCGTTTAGTATAAATATAACACTAGTCACCCTACCTGTCAGTACCCCTTGAATAAGCTACTGCGAAACGCGCGTCGGGGCTCCTGTGGTTGAGTTCATTTCAGACTTATCATGCAACACATGGGTTGGTATAGTCTCTGGGACCTTTGTTGATTTATGGTGATTTCCTGGTTTCTATTTAGCTTCATATATATTGACACTAAGTGTTTGCTGCCATCCCTCTCTATATGTTGTTTGGGTCAATGACATGTTTTTGTGTGGAGACATGGGTGTTTGAACCTTATTTGTGGTCTTCACATTTCTTTGTATTATACATTTACAGCTTGTTTGATCAAGTGACCCATAGTGCTATTATACCATACAGCACTGTAGAGTATATGTTATCTCTTGAATAGCCTTCTTGTTCTCTACAACAGTGTATTTTAATTGTCTGTCTAATTTTAGGTCCGGATGGCCAATATGTTTTTATGATTTATTGTAATAAAGGATTCATATTTTTGCAAGATACAATTTGTACTTGGTGTTATTCTTCCCTTTGTGGAGGTGTGATATGTCCTCACATACAGTTATGGGTATTTAATGTCTATTTTCTTTTTAATATGTGCGGACGTTTACTATAACGTTTATCGTTTGGCTTGTCTCAGTATAGGTATTCATGACCTGCCTAGGTAGAGTCGTGTGTTAACCTTAGACCATACTATCCCCCCCACCCCCACTTAGTAAAGACACATGACACCGAGGTTGGATGTGAAATGGCCACAGCAGCCGTTTATTAATTTCACAGTTTTATAAAAACAATTTAAATCCGAAACATTCGGATAACTAGTTAGGAATCCACCAGAGAATTCCTCCTAATAATTCACATGACCCAACATGGGTCAGAATCATAAATAACAATTAAACGTTAACATTAACCCGAGCAGAGGAAGTCCTTGAAGCCCCTTCAGATGTTCCTTATTAAGAACACACCGAATTAGCCATCTGCAAACCACCAATTACCTCCAGCCGTAAACCAGCTCGGAAGCACCGTTCACCTCTGCAGATGGCTCCAACCACTAGAAGTCCACTTCAAGGGGATAACACCCGATGAAGCCCTCAAGTGATATACCGACCACTAGAAGTCCACTTCAAAGGGATAACACCCGATGAAGCCTTCAAGTGATATACCTTCTACCAGAAGACCACTTCAAAGGGATAACACCCGATGAAGTCTTCAACCATGTACCTTTTTTGGGGGACGCATACCCCCGATGCGACCCCCCCACCATTTTGTACTGACTGGCCTCAAGGACTCCCCCCGCCAGCTGCCATGACAATAGAACCTACTCCGGAAAAAAGAAAAACATGTTAAATAAGCACACAAATAAAACACAACACTCATAGACGGACGTACCTAAGACCTAAAGAGTAACAAACCAAGGGTGGGAGGGTGGGAGCTTACTTGCTTCTGTGTTACTCCTCCCGCTGCTTCCGGCTCAATGCCGAGAAACAGCGGGAAGCGCAGTAACGGCCCCCCGTCCCCCTTAACTCCTCCCCGTCCCTCCTTCAGCTCCTACCAACTCTCCCTCACCTAATTAACCCTTTCCCTACCAGGACGGTCATGTCGGCCTCCCTTCACCCTGCTGCGTCCAGCCTCTTCTTGACCTGCCTAGGTAGAGTCGTGTGTTAACCTTAGACCATACTATCCCCCCCACCCCCACTTAGTAAAGACACATGACACCGAGGTTGGATGTGAAATGGCCACAGCAGCCGTTTATTAATTTCACAGTTTTATAAAAACAATTTAAATCCGAAACATTCGGATAACTAGTTAGGAATCCACCAGAGAATTCCTCCTAATAATTCACATGACCCAACATGGGTCAGAATCATAAATAACAATTAAACGTTAACATTAACCCGAGCAGAGGAAGTCCTTGAAGCCCCTTCAGATGTTCCTTATTAAGAACACACCGAATTAGCCATCTGCAAACCACCAATTACCTCCAGCCGTAAACCAGCTCGGAAGCACCGTTCACCTCTGCAGATGGCTCCAACCACTAGAAGTCCACTTCAAGGGGATAACACCCGATGAAGCCCTCAAGTGATATACCGACCACTAGAAGTCCACTTCAAAGGGATAACACCCGATGAAGCCTTCAAGTGATATACCTTCTACCAGAAGACCACTTCAAAGGGATAACACCCGATGAAGTCTTCAACCATGTACCTTTTTTGGGGGACGCATACCCCCGATGCGACCCCCCCACCATTTTGTACTGACTGGCCTCAAGGACTCCCCCCGCCACAGCGAAACAGGCCTTGACCCCCTTAAGCCTGTGAGTTCCTCCACACCACCACCGCCCTTTCTATGCCTTCTGCTATCGCCAAGCTCCACAGATCAATGCCAACCTCGGTCAGATGAACCCCGTCACTTCTCCAGAAATTCCCCACTCCTGACTCCAAATCCCTATGCCTTACGCAAATGCCCCCGTTCTTTGCCACAAAACGGGACACCGCCCGGTTAACCTTTATGCGAGCCTTATTGACTCTCTCCACCGATCTAGCTAACCGCCAATGCTTCCTTGGGACTATGTCCGACCACACTACCACCAACTTGGGATAAGATACCCACAAACACAACATATCATGTTTGATATCCCGCACCAACTCACGAAAAGGGCGGACTCCTAAGTCATTCCCACCCACGTGCAACACTAAAACCTCCGGAACCCTATCAAGCCGCGCATATGTCTGGAATTCCGCCAACACCCTGTTCCACGACATACCTCTAAAACCCAGCCAATGCACAACCGCATCCTGTCGCGGAATGCGCAACTGGCGACCATCCGGGCGGACGTCCGCCCTCAAAGCCCCCCAGTGCACGTACGAATGACCCATCAACCACACCAGACAAGGAGGCGAATCTGAAACGGAAAAAACAATTAGGCACCACCAATATAACATTTGTAAAGCGTAAATAACCCCAATCATAACATATGGGGGCGGACATAGGACTTAAACCTTTTAGACTCCCAACGACCAATACGCCTCACCCCTTCATCATCCAACCCCCAGCGCCCCGCTTCCGTTGCTGCGCCAATCCTGAAGGAATGAGATGAATATGAGCCTGCCGCTACACCAACCGCCGTCAAACATTTAAATACAGCTCCAAACTGAAACCTGGACAAAAACGACCCGTCCATATGACGTAACAAAGGCAAATCTGGAGACCCCCCGTTTTGCGTAAAACCCCGCATGCACTCTACAGGGCACATGACCGACCCCGGGAGGGCGAACAAAACTATCAGCTTACCCTTCCCTACTTGGTCAGTTTTAGATCGACGCAACCATACCTCTAGCCGATCTGCAAATAGGCTCACCTCCCCAGATCTCAGCCCCCCTGCCCGTTTAGTACTTGGCGACACCAACTCACCTATTCTAAATGCTCCAAAGAACGCTAACGAAAAAGCCAATCGAAACAAATCCATTTCATCTGAAGAACGACATACCGATGCTAATGAACCGCCCAACGAGCTAAGCAAAGCAAACGACACCGGCCTTCTACTATCCGCCTCCACCCTACCTCGGCGCAACCCCTTCAAAGCCTGCGATACCAGAAATTCCTTCGATACATCCCGAAAGCCCCGCAACTTAAAACCCAAACGCCACTGCAGATATGAACCGGTTCACCTTCGCTACTGAAAACCCCGCCTCCCAGGCGTCACCTAACCAGTACAAAAGTGCCACCAACCTGTCTCTATCCGTATTGACGTCACCCAACTCTCTTAACCACTCCTCCCACTGCCTCCAACAAGCAGCATACGCACTCCACGTCGCGCGCGCCAAAGACCTTTTTAACAGCTGCTCTACGGGACCGATACCAGATCCCACAGATGCTCCGGACACGCCAACCCGAGACGTTCCGCTCCCGGTGCCAATTGCCGAAACCGGTCCCACAGCGAGCGAGAAAGAGCATCAGCGATACAATTCTGAACACCCGGGACATGCACCGCCACCACCCACGCGTTCAATGACAAACACACCAACACTAAATGTCGCAACAATTGAACTACCGGAGGAGAGGACGCCGTGATGTTATTAATGGCCAGCACCACCCCCATGTTGTCGCAGTAAAAACGGACCTTCTTATCCCTGAGCCTGTCCCCCCAAATGGTAGCCGCCACCACGATGGGAAACAGCTCGAGCAGGGCCAGATTCCGCGTGAGTCCACTGGACACCCAGCTAGCCGGCCATTGACCCGCGCACCACGGACCTCCCCCATAAGCTCCAAAACCACCCACCCCAGCCGCATCCGTAAAAATATTCAAATCACTCGTATCCTGCGCAGGCGCCATCCATAGCGAGCGACCATTGTACTGGCCCAAGAAGTCATCCCAAACCTGAAGATCAGCTCGGTGCTCCTCCTTGAGCCGCACAAAATGATGCGGCGCGCGCACTCCCGCCGTTGCCGCCGCCAACCTCCTACCAAACACCCTCCCCATCGGCATAATCCGGCAGGCGAAATTCAACTTCCCCAGCAGCGACTGAAGCTCCCTCAGCGCCATTTTCTTCATTCTACAAGCCCGTCGAACCTCCAGCCTCAAAGCCCCCAACTTATCCGCCGGGAGCCCGACACTCCATTGCCACCGAGTCAATTTCGATTCCCAAGAAACAAATCGTCGCTACCGGGCCCTCCGTTTTTTCCGGCGCCAAAGGGATCCCAAAATCCCTCGCCACCTTCTGTAGTGCATGAAGCAAATTACCGCAAACCGGCGAACCCCCCGGGCCAACGCACAAAAAATCATCTAAGTAATGGATCAACGAGTCGACCCCGGATACTCCCCTCGCTACCCACTCCACGAAGCTACTAAACGCCTCGAAGTATGCACAAGAAAGAGAACACCCCATCGGAAGGCACCGATCCACGTAAAAGGCCCCATTCCAAAAACAACCCAACAGCCGTTGGCTTTCTGGATGGACCGGCAACAACCTGAACGCCGCCTCGATGTCGGTTTTTGCTAGCAGCGCCCCCGGACCCGCAGCCTGCACTAACCCCACCGCCTTATCGAATGAGGTATAAACTACGGAACACAACTCGTGATCAATCCCGTCATTTACCGACGAACCTTTGGGATACGATAAATGTTGAATCAAACGAAACTTTCCGGGCTCGCGTTTAGGGACAATACCCAAAGGGGACACGACTAAATCTTTTACCGGCGACTCAACAAATGGCCCCGACATGCGCCCCAACGAAACTTCTTTTAACAACTTTTCCGACACGACTTCCGCATGCAAGTAAGCCGATTTTAAATTCCTCCGCGTAACCGGAACCTCATAAGGAGGCGGAGGAATAACAAAACCAACACAAAACCCTTCATAAAGCAACTTAGCTGCCGCCCTATCCGGATACTCACTTAGATAAGGGGCCATCCTTTCCACCCTCACCGGCGACACCCCCTTGACCAGCCCCGTGCTGGTTCCCTGACCTCTTTTTTCGCATACATTTTGCCGCCCCGTGTGATGCACCATTACACTCGGAGCACACGTGCTTGAACTTGCACGTGGCCCCGAACTTGCACTGACCTTCATTGAATTGCCAGCAAAACCCCGCCTTTCCCCCGCCGCTTTGTCCACTCTGACTAGACTGGCCTCCCTGGCCACCGCTCCCGGGAAAGGGCTGCCTAACCGGAGCCGTAACCCGTAACCAGAGAGCAATATCCTTCTGGTCCCACCGAATCGCCGGCCGAACCGCCTTTCGCTGACGGAATTGCTCATCATATCGCAGCCACGCCTGACCCCCATACGCCCTATGAGCCTCCCCAATGGCATCAAAATAACAAAATAACGCCGAACAATTTTCCGGCGCCTTTTCCCCTATCACACTAGCCAATATGGCGAACGCCTGCGACCAATTAACGAACGTCTGCGGGATAAGCCTATACCGCCGCCGTTCCTCCTCGTCCTTTTTACTCTCATCCCGCTTGCTCTTATCCAAATTAAATTTAGCCAGCGGCAAGAGAGAAAAAATTTCAACATATTCGTCTTTCCAGATCCGATCACGCACCTCCTGCTTTAAATGCGCCCCCAACGGACCCTCAAAACAAACATACACCTCCCCCCGAGCACGATCGTCCATACGCACTCGATCGCCGTCCTTCTGTGCCTCGGTCTGTACCGACACCGCGACCGCCTCTCTAACCGCCACCACAGGACGCGCCTGTAACGATCCCACGTCCCGGGGGCCTTCCCAAACTACCGCAGGAGACACTTCCGTTACTACCGGCGCCGCGGCCCTATCCAGGCGCCCCACCAGCTCCCTTAAGCAACCCACTAAGTCTGCCAAACCCGCTCCGTAGCGTCCGCCCGCGCCACTACCGGCCCCCGATGCAATGCTAGCCGCCCCCCCGCCGACACCCGACATAAAAATCGCTGGATAAGACAAAGATGGAGTTATATACTCACCGGGCTGCACAGGCGCTGTGTTCCCGTCAGCCGGACCATCCTGACCTCGACGATACACGTCCAGTTCACCTTCCTCCAGTTCTTCTCTCGCCGACGACTGTCCCTCCCAACGACATCTTCGGAACGGGGATGAGGACGCGCTGACCGATGGGCCGGCAACCTGCCGCCCGACCGCCGGGACCCAGACTTCCGACCGGACCTGTTGCCTTGACGTCGCTGCAGATCTAGGCGTCCGTCTAGACGATCCTGACGAAGCCTGCCCCCTGGCCGGAACATCACCATGCGGGGCGGCCGTACCTTGTTCTCCAAATCTTCCATCTGATGGGGGAGGGGTGACAGGGAGCCCAGCCTGCGACTCCCTGCTTACCGCCGGACCCCGTCGCGGCCTGGGATTCCTGCCAGGACGCAGGGCCTGGGAAGGGGCGGTCCTCCCAGCTGCCTGGCCTGCAGCGTCCGGGATCGGGCTCCCTCTGCGACGCCGTGTCCGCGGGACTACCTCCGGACTGAGGCGCTCTGGAGGTCGGGACCGCCGAGAGGGACGGGTCGACCCAGCCTGCGTCGCCGTCACCCCTGGCACCGCTCTCTGCCTGCCCAGCGCAGGAGCGGTTGTTGCCGACTCCCCCCCCGCCGCCATAGCCATGCTCGTAAGGGGGCCGGGGGAGGGGAGCCTGTCCCTTTCAACAGACCCCGAACGCCGTGCCCGGCGTGGCGAAACGGCGTCCGGGATCCTAGTTATTGCAGCTACGGTCTCCTCTAGCCATCCGGGACCGTGGTGCACAGCAGCGGCACGCAGCCGCTCTAACATAAGGGCTTCTGCCATTACTAAAAGCCGGGCAACGGGGAGCTTACTTGCTTCTGTGTTACTCCTCCCGCTGCTTCCGGCTCAATGCCGAGAAACAGCGGGAAGCGCAGTAACGGCCCCCCGTCCCCCTTAACTCCTCCCCGTCCCTCCTTCAGCTCCTACCAACTCTCCCTCACCTAATTAACCCTTTCCCTACCAGGACGGTCATGTCGGCCTCCCTTCACCCTGCTGCGTCCAGCCTCTTCTATATACAAAGAATAATTACTTTTTTGGGACACATTTACTAAGTAATTTTTTATGCTAGTCTAAGTAAAGAAAGTAGTGGGACTGATTTGCGCCAAATGTTCCAATGGCACATGCTTCTTAATAGATCACACACAAATTTGGGGTCTTCAAAGACTGCATCATTTGCGACTGTTTAGCAGTACAATTTTATGCCACAAACTGTGCTTAGCTGGCAGAAAGTGATAGTAGCTAATATGGATGACACAAAATGGCTTCTACCTGTGTCAGAAATGAAAGATAGCAAAAATCTGGAGCATAAACAGCTCAGATTACAAGAAAAATACTGAAAAATATATATATAGGATCTTTAGGTTATCAGTTTAAGTGCATAACTATTATAGGGGCAGACCATGAGGCTACTATGGGGACTTTGGAGAAAGGAGGCCCAGACCAGGTTGACTGCATTTCTTTGTTCAGTTCCAGACCCCCCTCTATGAGTCAGAGCTGACAGACACGGAGTATCATTTGCTCCAGCAGCCCCAGCCCGAGCCATGTATTGCATGGATAGCCATTCATGGCTATCCTGTAATACTTGAGTTCCCAGTTCCCTTCAGCTGATCACCTTTTATGGGTGGTAAGAACCTGTGCATTGATCCCCCCATAGACAGATCCTGCAAACAATTGTTTGTGATAGTGTTAACCAGCAAGGTGCCTCATTTTAATTCTTGCAAAGGGTCACCTTACTCAGGGCAGGCTCCAGGTTTGTGTGAGCCCTTGGGTGATAATAATAGTGGGCCCCTTTATGCTTCAAATTCTTTACTATACACCATTTCACTGCACACGAATAATGGCGCCAATGACACTAAGGGCATGTTCACAGATGATGTTCTCGCCAAGGTTTTTGTTGCATTTATTTTTTGTGTGTGTTTTTGTTAAATTAGATAAATATATTTTCCAGTCATTTTTATCAAAGAACGCAAAAAGAAAACCTTGTGGATAACGCCACGTGTGAACAACCACTAAGAAGGAGAAAGGCAGCTGCATGCCTCGAGATTTGCAATTTAACCGTTTTACAGTGGAGTGAATAGGAGAGGAAAGCATCGTATGTCAGGGCATTGACTGCTGGCTCGGGCCACCCTAAGACTGCGGGCCCCATAGCGCCTGCTATGGCTGCTTCGGTAATAGTTCCACTACTGTACATATAAAAATACTGTAAAGGATCTGCCAGGCACAACTTCTGTGTATACGCCCATAGGTAATCAGTCTGCACCTGAGTCTATGTCTCTGAGACTGACTCCATCTTCCACCACTCAGGATGGCAGGCTTAGGAGTGGGAGAGCCTATCGCAGCCTGGCCAGACGGAGCTAGCTCCCGCCCTCTGTCTATTTATACCTGCCTTTCCTGTTCCTCCTTTGCTTGTGATTCTTCTCGTGTGGTTTCCTGGCCCAGCTACAACTTCTAACTATTTGATCCTGCTCCATACTGACCCTGGCTTACTGACTACTCTCCTGCTCTGCGTTTGGTACCTCGTACACTCCTGGTTTGACTCGGCTCGTTCACCACTCTTGTTGCTCACGGTGTTGCCGTGGGCAACTGCCCCATTTCCCTTAGCTTCGTGTACCCTTGTCTGTTTGTCTCGTGCACTTACTGAGCGTAGGGACCGCCGCCCAGTTGTACCCCGTCGCCTAGGGCGGGTCGTTGCAAGTAGACAGGGACAGAGTGGCGGGTAGATTAGGGCTCACTTGTCCGTTTCCCTACCCCCAGCATTACATAATCACAAGCCCATATACCTAGTCTACCCGGGTCCCTGACACTACTATGGACCCCCTTGAGACCCTGGCCCAGCAAATGCAGGGTCTCTCCCTACAGGTCCAGGCCCTGGCTCAGAGCGTCAACCAGCCTGACGCTACCATGGTAGTGCTCCTCACCTCACCTCTTGAACCCCACCTCAAGTTGCCTGACCGGTTCTCAGGGGACCGGAGGACTTTTCTCTCCTTTCGGGAGAGTTGTAGGCGCTACTTTCGCTTAAAGCCTCACTCCTCAGGTTCTGAGAGCCAGCGGGTGGGTATAATTATGTCCCGGCTCCAGGAAGGGCCCCAAGAGTGGGCCTTCTCCTTGGCTCCTGACGCCCCTGAACTTTCCTCCGTTGATCGTTTCTTTTCTGCTCTCTGACTCATTTATGACGAGACTGACAGGACTGCCTTTGCCGAGAGTCAGCTGGTGACCTTACGTCAGGGTAAGAGACCTGTTGAGGAGTATTGTTCTGACTTTAGGAAGTGGTGCGTAGCTTCTCGGTGGAATGACCCTGCCTTAAGGTGCCAGTTTAGGTTGGGTCTGTCGAATGCCCTGAAAGACCTGCTAGTTAGCTATCCCTCTTCTGACTCCCTAGACCAGGTTATGGCTTTAGCGGTACGACCTGACCGACGTCTCAGGGAACGACAACTTGAACGTTTTTGTGTTTTCCCCTCTGATGCCTCCCCCGTGATGCCTCCCGAGGTCCCGTTGCTTCGCTCTTCCACGGAAGACTCGGAGGTACCTATGCAACTCGGGGCCTCCGTGTCCCCCGGACAACGTAGAGAGTTCCGCAGGAAGAATGGTCTCTGCTTCTATTGTGGGGATGACAAGCATCAAGTGAACACCTGTCCTAGGCGTAAGAATAAGCAGCCGGAAAACTTCCGCGCCTAAGTGATCATCGGGGAGGTCACTTGGGCGCACAGGTATTTCCCGTAAATATGAAACGTAATAAAATCTTGCTTCCCTTTCAGGTCTCTTTTGGTGGTAGGTCTGCTACCGGCCGTGCCTTCGTGGATTCAGGGTCTTCTGCTAATATCATGTCTGTGGAATTTGCTATGTCTCTAGCTATGCCTTTGATTGATTTGCCTAAACCTGTCCCGGTAGTGGGTATCGACTCCACTCCTCTTGCTAATGGTTATTTTACACAGCATATCCCTGTTTTTGAACTCCTTGTTGGCTCCATGCATTTGGAGCAGTGCTCTGTACTGTTGATGCAGGGATTATCGTCCGATTTGGTTTTAGGCCTTCCCTGGTTGCAGTTGCATAATCCCACGTTTGACTGGAATACTGGGGAGCTTACCAAATGGGGTAATGAATGCTTGACGTCATGTTTTTCTGTTAATTCCATTTCTCCCCCTGAGGAGGTGAACACGCTACCTGAGTTTGTTCAGGACTTCGCTGATGTTTTCTCTAAGGAGGCCTCCGAAGTGTTACCTCCTCATAGAGAATACGATTGCGCTATCTAAGCTCCCTAAGTGTAAGATATTTAATCTTTCTTGTCCCGAACGTAAAGCCATGAGAGAGTATATCCAGGAATGCCTGGCCAAGGGTTACATTCGCACCTCTACTTCTCCGGTAGGTGCTGGCTTCTTCTTCGTAGGGAAGAAGGATGGTGGTCTTAGGCCATGCATTGACTACCGTAACTTGAATAAGGTCACTGTAAGGAACCAGTATCCCCTTCCTTTGATTCCTGATCTCTTTAATCAGGTTCAGGGGGCCCAATGGTTCTCTAAGTTTGATCTACGGGGGGCGTATAACCTTATCCGCATCAAAGAGGGGGATGAGTGGAAGACTGCGTTTAACACGCCCGAAGGTCATTTCGAATACCTCGTCATGCCCTTTGGGTTGTGTAATGCTCCTGCGGTCTTCCAGAATTTCATAAATGAGATTTTAAGAGATTACCTGGGGGTATTTCTTGTAGTGTACCTTGATGACATACTGGTGTTTTCCAAGGACTTGTCCTCCCACATTGAGCATGTCAGGAAGGTGCTCCAGGTCCTTCGGGAAAACAAACTGTTTGCGAAAACCGAAAAATGTGTGTTTGGGGTACAGGAGATACCATTTTTGGGTCAAATCCTCACTCCTCATGAATTCCGCATGGACCCCGCCAAGGTCCAGGCTGTGGCGGAATGGGTCCAACCTGCCTCCCTGAAGGCGTTACAGTGTTTCTTCGGGTTCGCTAATTATTACAGGAGATTTATTGCTAACTTCTCGGTCATCGCTAAGCCTCTTACGGACCTCACTCGCAAAGGTGCTGATCTTCTCCACTGGCCTCCTGAGGCTGTCCAGGCTTTTGAGGTCCTTAAGAAGTGCTTTATCTCGGCCCCGGTGCTGGTTCAGCCCAACCAAATAGAGCCGTTTATCGTGGAAGTTGACGCATCCGAGGTGGGAGTGGGGGCTGTCTTGTCCCAGGGTACCAGGTCCCTCACCCATCTCCGTCCCTGTGCCTACTTCTCCAGGAAGTTTTCGCCCACTGAGAGTAACTATGATATTGGCAACCGCGTACTCTTAGCCATTAAATGGGCATTTGAAGAGTGGTGCCACTTCCTGGAGGGGGCTAGGCACCAGGTAACGGTCCTTACCGACCATAAGAATCTGGTTTTCCTAGAATCTGCCCGGAGGCTAAACCCGAGACAAGCTCGATGGGCGCTATTTTTTACCAGATTCAACTTTTTGGTTACCTATAGGGCTGGGTCTAAAAATATTAAGGCCGATGCACTGTCGCGTAGCCAGCCCTCCTTCGGAGGAAGATCCTGCTTGTATTTTGCCTCCTGGTATAATCATTTCTTCTATTGATTCTGATTTAGTCTCTGAAATTGCGGCTGATCAAGGTTCAGCTCCCGGGAACCTTCCTGAGGACAAGCTGTTTGTTCCCCTGCAATTCCGGCTAAGGGTACTTAGGGAAAATCATGACTCCGCACTATCTGGTCATCCAGGCGTCCTGGGTACCAAACACCTCATTGCCAGAAACTATTGGTGGCCTGGGTTGCCTAAAGACGTTAAGGCCTACGTCGCCGCTTGTGAGTTTGTGCTAGGTCCAAGACTCCCAGGTCCCGACCAGCGGGCTTACTACGTTCTTTGCCCATTCCCCAGAGACCTTGGACCCATATCTCCATGGATTTTATCACCGATTTGCCTCCATCTCAAGGCAAGTCGGTGGTGTGGGTTGTAGTAGACCGCTTCAGTAAAATGTGCCACTTTGTGCCCCTCAAGAAACTACCCAATGCCAAGACGTTAGCCTACCTTGTTTGTCAAATACATCCTGCGTCTCCATGGGGTCCCTGTCAATATTGTTTCGGACAGAGGGGTACAATTTGTTTCATTGTTTTGGAGAGCCTTCTGTAAAAAGTTGGAGATTGATCTGTCCTTCTCCTCTGCCTTCCATCCTGAAACTAATGGCCAAACTGAGAGGACTAATCAATCTCTAGAACAATATTTAAGGTGTTTTATCTCTGACTGTCAATATGATTGGGTCTCATTCATTCCCCTCGCCGAATTTTTCCTTAATAACCGGGTCAGTAACTCATCAGGGGTCTCCCCCTTTTTCTGTAATTTTGGGTTTAATCCACGGTTCTCCTCCATTTCACCTGGTAGTTCCAACAATCCCGAGGTAGAGGTCGTTCATCGGGAACTGTGCACAGTCTGGGCCCAGGTTCAGAAGAACCTAGAGGCGTCCCAGAGTGTACAAAAAACTCAGGCTGATAGAAGACGTTCTGCTAACCCCTTGTTTATGGTCGGGGATCTGGTGTGGTTATCGTCTAGGAACTTGCGCCTTAAGGTCCCGTCCAAGAAGTTTGCTCCCCGGTTTATTCTGCCGTATAAGGTCATTGAAGTCCTCAATCCTGTCTCCTTCCGACTGGAGTTGCCCCCATCTTTTCGAATACACGACGTGTTTCATGCCTCCCTCCTTAAACGCTGCTCCCCGTCCTTGGCTCCCTCGAGGAAACCTCCTGTTCCCGTTCTCACCCCTGAGGGGGTGGAATTCGAGGTGGCCAAGATTGTGGACAGCAAGATGGTCCAAGGCTCCCTCCAGTACCTGGTCCATTGGAGAGGATACGGGCCTGAGGAGAGGACTTGGGTACCCGCCCGGGATGTTCACGCTGGGGTATTGATCAGGAAGTTCCACCTTCGTTTCCCCAATATACCAGGTCCACTTAGAAAGGGTCCGGTGGCCCCTCATAAAAGGGGGGGTACTGTAAAGGATCTGCCAGGCACAACTTCTGTGTATACGCCCATAGGTAATCAGTCTGAACCTGAGTCTATGTCTCTGAGACTGACTCCATCTTCCACCACTCAGGATGGCAGGCTTAGGAGTGGGAGAGCCTATCGCAGCCTGGCCAGATGGAGCTAGCTCCCGCCCTCTGTCTATTTATACCTGCCTTTCCTGTTCCTCCTTTGCTTGTGATTCTTCTCGTGTTGTTTCCTGGCCCAGCTACAGCTTTTAACTATTTGATCCTGCTCCATACTGACCCTGGCTTACTGACTACTCTCCTGCTCTGCGTTTGGTACCTCGTACACTCCTGGTTTGACTCGGCTCGTTCACCACTCTTGTTGCTCACGGTGTTGCCGTGGGCAACTGCCCCATTTCCCTTAGCTTTGTGTACCCTTGTCTGTTTGTCTCGTGCACTTACTGAGCGTAGGGACCGCCGCCCAGTTGTACCCCGTCGCCTAGGGCGGGTCGTTGCAAGTAGGCAGGGACAGAGTGGCGGGTAGATTAGGGCTCACTTGTCCGTTTCCCTACCCCCAGCATTACAAATACCTCCACTTAGTACTATTTATTTTATGATGTCAGCGGGTAGTGATTACATCCATTTCTCATGCTAGATGTGACAATATTGTCGCAAATTTCCAGTGCAGATTCTGTACACAAAATCAGTGACAATTTACAGTACAATACATGTGGAGAACATTTGTGTCTATTTCAAGGTATCTTCAAATGAATACTATGTTGCGGAATTGTCACCGATTTTCACAAATTTCACCTTCTGGAATACTAATGGGAGCCTAGGTAGTGCTGGTGTGGGTAGCGCCCTGTACCTAATAGAGACAGAGTGTGACCGAGTCAGGGATTAACGCCTACCTGTCGGCCATGGATAATCAAAGCCTTATATTTTGGCAGCATTATGCTTGTAAGTAAAAGGGGTTTCGGGAATTAAAACATTGGCCCCATCGATTATCATAATTGAAAGGGACACTGTTGTATGATCATGTCACTATGCCTAGGTACAGAATGAAGGGGTCGCGGTGCCCTACTGAGCGCCACAGCCCATTTTTTCTACCGACCGGGGATCCCACGGTCAAAATACTGTTCAGCCATTTCATTTTTCAATGGGGATGGTCAAGGCCTCATGACAATTGCCCATGTGCACCCTGCCTATAATCCAATTCAGCTCTGAACAAATGCCTGAATGGTTAAGGTATGTTCACACGCAGTGACCAAAAATGTCTGAAAATACAGAGCTGTTTTCAGGCGAAAACAGCTTCTGATTTTCAGATGTTTTTGTAACAACTCACGTTTTTCGCGGCGTATTTTATGGCCGTTATTGGAACTGATTTTCAATGGAGTCAATGAAAAACAGCTCCAAAAACGTCCCAAGAAGTGACATGCACTTCTTTTTCGCGGGAGTCTTTTTACACACCGTATTTTGACAGCGACGCATAAAATTAAGTCTTGTGGGAACAGAACACCGTAAAACCCATTGAAAGCAATGGGCAGATGTTTGTAGGCATATTAGGGGCGTTTTTTCAGGTGTAATTCGAGGCGTAAAATGCCCGAATTACGTCTGAAAACACTGCATGTGAACATACCCTAAGTCCACCCCTTAATGTTTACCTGCCAATACGATAGTTGTTGGCTAAATACTTGTTCGGCCGACAGCTATTCCCTCCAACACAAATGCATGCTCAGCTCGGCCGAGCGTGCATGTGTTATTCATTTGGAACAAGGGAATAAGCCGCTGCCACTCACCTCTGGTAGTGGTTTATCTCCCGCTGGAATAAAGTATCAGACATGTTGAAATCCAACATGCCCGATCCTTCTTCCCCCCAACATTTGCCGTCGGGGGAAAGTCAGGGCACCCCCATACACATATCACAAAGCAACACGAATATCGTAAAGTAGCCATGTGTTCGTTTTTTTCTTCTTTTGCCTCAAGAGCTTTCTCAATATTGGGTTTGGATAAGAGTTCCAGTATCTTTTGCTCTGTTAATGAAAGGCAGCCTTATCTTCTCAATTAAACAATATGTCAACATGAGCATGCGAGACCCCCTGAGAATAAAGAAATAGTAATAAATGATTGTTTTGTAATAAGTCTCATAGGGCTATTACAAGTTTATGATAGAACAATGGCCCAAACTGTCTGGAACACGCAAGTCCTCTGAGGTATGACCTCTCCATTTACTGTAAGACTCAGCAAATTATGAAATGACTGAAATATAAGTGTTGTCTATTTTTGAAGTCTCTACATTGGTAGCTTAAAATTATATGCAGCATGTACTCATCCCAGCCAACTGAATTACTTCTTAGAGGGGACCCATCTGCTGCTTACACTGCAAAGATAATTTTTTGGGGGAAAATGAATATATTAAAATATATACAAATTAAATGCGTTATGTGCACAGAATCCAATTTTTAAAGCTACATATCTCTTACATTTGTTCAATGCCTGGTGCCTCAATGTTCAACAAAAAGAACGGCACATGCCCCCATGTGTGCTGCCATAAACTAATATGTTCCTTTGTTGCATAATACATGTCAATGGAGAAAATGAGCTCATGCATGCAAATATATAGCAGTCAAATACAGACATGGGTATAGAGATACTTAGTGGACGAGGTCGACTTCCACCAAAAGTATAGTGTCACATGCTGGATTTATAAACACTATTGCTTTCCATACTGAGCATTCATGATAGTAACCATAAATTAATATAAGAAAAAAAGAACCCACAAACATCATTATATATATAAACTGTTATAATAAATAAATCCTCCACAGATTGTTGGTTTTATAACTTTAT
Source organism: Rhinoderma darwinii (assembly GCF_050947455.1). Classification (NCBI taxonomy): domain Eukaryota; kingdom Metazoa; phylum Chordata; class Amphibia; order Anura; family Rhinodermatidae; genus Rhinoderma; species Rhinoderma darwinii. The sequence continues at coordinate 111,087,026 of NC_134693.1, read as the reverse complement.
TTTAAAGTCACAACAGACCAGTAAGGACTACGCACATTGGTCTCGTAAATGAAGAGAGGACATTCAAAGAAATTTGTTGTGCAAATTCAACTCTATATGGTGCTTTAATACAGGGCCGGCCTTAGGGGTGTGCGAGCTGTGCGAGCGCACAGGGCGCTGCGCCCTCCTAGCATGTAGGGGGCGCCACTGGGTTCTGCCTCTACTCTGTGCTCTGCTCTTAGTTACACACACTGAGTAAATAACAGCCGGGGCACAAGAGAACAGGTGGAAGCTCCGCCCACAGCCCGTCCTGCTAGAAGCATGTGATCCTGTCAGCAAGGAGAGATGGTGAGTATCTATGTGTCTGTATGTGTGTATACAGTATGTGTCTGTGTGTATACAGTATGTGTCTGTGTGTGTATATGTGTGTGTATACAGTATGTGTGTCTGTGTGTATACAGTATGTGTGTCTGTGTGTGTATACAGTATGTGTCTCTGTGTGTATACAGTATGTGTCTCTGTGTTTGTATGTGTATGTTACTGTGTGTGTGTGCGTGCGTGCGTGCATCTATGTCTCTTTGTAAAAGTGTCTGTTCAATACTAAAGTAGAACAGATAAAACAAATATATCTGTGCTGCCTCCTATATACCCTGCTGCCCCCTATATAACCTGCTTCCTCCTATATACCATGCTGCCCCTTATATACCCTGATGCCCCCTCTATACCCGGCTGCCCACTATATACCCTGCTGCCCTCTATATACCCTGCTGCCCCTATATACCCTGCTGCCCCTATATACCCTGATGCCTTCTATATTCCCTGCTGCCCCCTATATACCCTGCTGCCTTTTTACACCCTGCTGCCCCTTTTATACCCTGCTGACCCCGGAAAAACCCTGCTGATCCTCGTATACCCTTCTGCCCCTTATATACCCTGCTGCCCCTTATATACCCTGCTGCTCCTTAAATACCCTGCTGTACCTTATATACCCGGCTGTCCCTTATATACCCTGCTGCCCCTATATACCCTGCTGCCCCTTATATACTTTGCTGCCCCTTATATACCCTGCTGCCCCTTATATACCCTGCTGCCCCTATATACCCTGCTGCCCCTTATATACCCTGATGCCCCTTATATACCCTGATGCCCCCTCTATACCCGGCTGCCCACTATATACCCTGCTGCCCTCTATATACCCTGCTGCCCCTATATACTCTGCTGCCCCTATATACCCTGCTGCCTCCTATATTCCCTGCTGCCCCCTATATACCCTGCTGCCTTTTTACACCCTGCTGCCCCTTTTATACCCTGCTGACCCCGGAAAAACCCTGCTGATCCTCGTATACCCTTCTGCCCCTTATATACCCTGCTGCCCCTTATATACCCTGCTGCTCCTTAAATACCCTGCTGTACCTTATATACCCTGCTGCCCCTATATACCCTGCTGCCCCTTATATACTCTGCTGCCCCTTATATACCCTGCTGCCCCTTATATACCCTGCTGCCCCTTATATACCCTGCTGACCCCTATATACCGTGCTGACCTCTATATACCCTGCTGACCCCTATATGCCATTGACCCTTATATAACCTGCTGCCCCTATATACTCTGCGGCCCCTTATATACCCTGCTGCCCCTTATATACCCTGCTGCCCATATATACCAAGCTGCCCATATATACCCTGCTGCCCCTTATATATTCTGCTGCTCCTTAAATACCCTGCTGCCCCTATATACCCTGCTGCCCTTATATACCCTGCTGCCCCTTATATACCCTGCTGCCCCTATATACCCTGCTGACCCCTATATACCCTGCTGACCCCTATATACCATTGACCCTTATATAACCTGCTGCCCCTATATACTCTGCTGCCCCTTATATACCCTGCTGCCCCTTATATACCCTGCTGCCCTTATATATATGCCTCTGTGTGTGTTTATATGTGTCTGTGGGTATAGTTATCATCTACGACATTATCTGTACTCAGAGAGTTATCACTGTGTTATCTGTGGTGTTACATAGGACTGCAGTTAACATTTACTAAATTATCTGTTCTCAGAGTTATCCCTGTGTTATCTGTGGTGTTACATAGGACTGCAGGTAACATCTACTACATTATCTGTACTGAGAGAGTTATCACTGTGGTGTTACATAAGACTGCAGGTGTATGTCTAAATATCTGTCCTTATGTATGTACAGTATATATGTTCCAGTATGTGCGTGTCTATATATGTGGTTAATTTTTGGTTTGTGTAGGGGGCGGCAATAGAGAGTCCCGCACAGGGCGCCATCCAACCTAACGCCGGCACTGCTCCAATATATCCATGAGATATGGGGACAGTTCATTTGTGGTAATGTACAACACTTAAAATTAATTGGGGGATGTTACTGCTTACATATTGGGATGAAAACTGTTGTCATTGGACTCAAGTGCTTCAAAATATCAGTAAATGGCAATAAAATATATTACTACAGAAAATTTCTTATAAATATATTTGCAATGATCTCGCATACAGTGATGTCACAGTACAATAATCATGGTCACAGCGCTTCACAATATAGAGATGATCCACCAGGACGACATATAACAGAAACAACAAAAAGAGTGATGTCACAGTACAATAATCATGGTCAAAGCGTTTCACAATATAGAGATGATCCACCAGGACGACATACAACAGAAACAACTAAAACAGTGGTGTCACAGTACACATTGTGAAGTCATCATAGCAAGGGTTATTGCAGACAGTGATGTCACAGTATGGGTGATATAATAGAACAAGCATAATAAACATAGTGATGATACAGCTTAGGATCAAAGCGTTGTTACAGGACAGAGATAATAATATTCCTTTATGGCAGAGCGGCTATTAGGTCCCCTCAGTTTTGACTGCAACCTCTGCACCCCGTATAGTTATATCCCTGGCTATACCTGTTCTAAACAATTTATCCTTAAACTTTAAACAAACTTCTGACCTGTCATAGTGACATGTCAGAAGTTTTGATCGGTGGGGGTCCGAGCACTGAGATCCCCAACAATCGCTAGAATGAAGTGGCAGAAGCACTCAAGGAAAGCGCTGAGCCGCTTGTTTCCTGATCGGCTTTTCTCGGAAAGCTGATGTAGCGGAGTACGGACTCAATAGAAAGTCTATGGGTCCATACACCGCTACATCAGTTTTCAGAAAGAAAAAGGCGATAAGAAACAAAGTGGCTCAGTGCTCACCGGATCGCTTCTGCCGTTTCGTTTTAGCAATAGGCAGGGGTCTCAGTGCTTGGACCCCCACCGATTAAAACTTCTGACATGTCACTATTGTCACGGCGCGGGGTGTGGACCCACTGGGCCGTACCGTGTAGCGGGGTAGCAGCTGGCCAACAAGGTACAAAACAATGTCTATAGTTCGGAATGGGTACCTGAGGCAATGTAGACAGTAGCGGAAGCAGGACTTGACTTTTCACAGCAGGTGGCACCGTGGATGCAGCGGAAGGCACGACTTTACTTTCACTGTAGATACGATAGCATGGGATACAGGGTACAGGCAGCAGGAATGGGTAACACTGGGAACTGGAAAGCACTGGGAGACCATTAGCAAGACAAACTTAGGTATACAAAAACGCTCAGGCAAGGAACCAGTGGGCAGAGCCCCTTTTTATAGTCCAGCAGCCATTTGGGCTAAAAATTGATGGGTGACAGCTGGACGCGTCCTGGCCCTTTAAGGCCCTGCGCGTGCCCTGCGGGAATCAGTCCGAGGACCCGGAAGTGAGTGCTGGCGTCTCCCGGGAGGGAGCAGACAGCGTGAAGAGAGATGTCCATGGCCGGGGCCGTCAAAGGGGAAGTCTGAACGACGACCCCCGGCCATAGACGTTACAACTATGTCGTTAACCTACGATCTCCGATGGGGAATTCACCTGTAATTCTTCAAGCTCAATGTAGAATTATGAAACCAATTTTCACATTAGACCCAGACTCTTTTAGAGCTCAGAGAATTGTAGGCTGATTGAAACATGATTCTGGATTACATTTTTTGTTTCTTCACCCTGTCCCTGTTTTAAATCTTTTTAGAACTAGCGTGGCCATAAACTTTAGATAGCTGTCTGACAGACAATTATTTGGCTGACAGTTATTCCTCCCGACTGCCCCATACACATGCACTCTAGACCGAGCGTGCATGTGTTTTCAATAGGGAGAGGGGAGAGCCGCTGCCAGACTGCATCTTCTATGAACAAAAGGATCGGGCATGTTGAAATGAAACATTCCCGACCCGGTCTTGCAGAAATCGATGGATTCGGCTGACATACATCTAATGTGTTTGGCCAGCTTAAGTCCCTGTGGTTACCCCAGTCAATAAATTTTCCTCTAATCCTACCCAGTATTTGATCAAGTAAAGTAATTAACTAAAGGAAGAGATCATACCATACCTCCAAGTGCCCACCTTCAAACATAACAAGATTGTTGCAATCTCTAGGCTTAAAATAATGGTCTGTAATAATGAAGACCATGGTATCAAAATGTTAGAATAAACATCAGTTAACTGTAGTCTATTGTAAAACTATTATTCAATTATGTAATCACTTACGGAAATTTATAATGTATATGCCAATGGTATCATATATTCCAAATATAGTACTATATATTCCACCTAAAACATAAAAAATGACTCTTTGAGAAACAACTCATAAGTCTTAGAGATGAGAATATAAACACTAAAACAAAACAAAAAATGTGAGAGAAATGGCTTCCATTTATTGGCTTACACATCTAATTAAATAACTTTTATGGAATTTTATGTTACTACCATGGATGATCAACTTCACATTGTAATGCTGATACAACAACTTATAATAAAAATTATGCAATTTGAAATTATGTTCTTCCTGTTGCTCAAGGCTCTACAACATTTCTATTCATTTTTAAAGTGTCCTGTATACAAATCTTGACCTGTTATGTCAATCCAACATGCGTGGTATCTCTCTCTCTCTCTCAATCTCTCTCTCTCTACATTTATACAGTATATATGCATATATATGTATATAATTTGTCTAGGAAAGTCATTTATCATTGGTTAATGGATTTAATAATAATGTAATAGAGCATCTGATGTAGCATGTGCAGCATGTAACTTTGTGATGTTGTGCATTCACATATATCAGACAGGATCACCCTAATGTTGGGTCACAACCAGTGGCGTAACTACCGCTGTAGCAGCCGTAGCGGCTGCTACGGGGCCCGCGGCATGAGGGGGCCCGTGTCGCCCGCCGGCACGGGCCCCCACCATGGCCGGAGGCTCCGCTAGCTGCCGCTATGGCTGCTACAGCGTGACGCCACTGAATACTACGGCAGAGCAGGGAGGTATCTCCCCGCTCTGCCATTAAGGGTATGTGCACACACACTAATTACGTCCGTAATTGACGGACGTATTTCGGCCGCAAGTCCCGGACCGAACACAGTGCAAGGAGCAGGGCTCCTAGCATCATACTTATGTACGATGCTAGAAGTCCCTGCCTCGCTGCAGGACAACTGTCCCGTACTGTAAACATGATTACACTACGGGACAGTTGTCCTGCAGCGAGGCAGGGACTCCTAGCATCGTACATAAGTATGATGCTAGGAGCCCGGCTCCTTGCACTGTGTTCGGTCCGGGACTTGCGGCCGAAATACGTCCGTCAATTACGGACGTAATTAGTGTGTGCGCACATACCCTAAAGGGGTTGTTCCTACAAAAGACATGTATCCCCTATCCACAGGATAGGGGATACATGTGTGATCGCTGACAGCGATAAGGAGAACGGGGGACCGAAAGTCCCCCAATGTTCTCCATGACAAACCTCGGACTTCCGGGGTCTGTGTTGGCAGCTCCGTAGAAATGAATGGCGCGCCAGTCGCGCTTGTGCGCATGCGTGACCAGCGCTCCTTTCATTTTTATTGAGCTACGCAGACTCCGGAAGTCAGAGGTTAGTCATGGAGAACATTGGGGGACTTTCGGTCCCCCGTTCTCCCTATCGCTGCCAGCGATCACACAAGTATCCCCTATCCTGTGGATAGGGGATACATGTCTTTTGTAGGACACACTATAGGTCAGATTTTTTTGGGGGGTTGGGGCTGCATAGCTTTACCTACAGGGGGGGCTGTATAGCGTTACCTACAGGGGGGGCTGTATGGCGTTACCTACAGGGGGACTGCATAGCGTTACCCACAGGGGGGCTGCATGGCGTTACCTACAGGGGGGGCTGCATGGCGTTACCTACAGGGGGGGCTGCATGGCGTTACCTACAGGGGGGGCTGCATGGCGTTACCTACAGGGGGGCTGTATAGCGTTACCTACAGGGGGGCTGTATGGCATTACCTACAGGGGGCTGTATGGCGTTACCTACAGGGGGGGCTGTATGGCGTTACCTACAGGGGGCTGTATGGCATTACCTACAGGGGGGCTGTATGGCGTTATCTACAGGGGGATTTATGGCGCTATATACAGGGGGCTGTATGGCGCTATCTACAGGGGGATGTATGGCGCCATCTACAGGGGGCTGTATGGCGCCATCTACAGGGGGCTGTATGGCGTTATCTACAGGGGGGATTTGGGGCTGTATGGAGTTATCTACAGAGGGGGCTGTATGGCGTTATCTACAGGGGGGATTTGGGGCTGTATGGAGTTATCTACAGATGGGGCTGTATGGCATTATCTACAGGGGAGGCTGTATGGTGTTATCTACAGGGGGGGGCTTTAAAAAAGGCACTATCTACAAGGGGGGGTTGTGTGACACCCAGGGGAGGGGGGCCCCAGTCAAAAGTTTGCTATGGGGCCCAGTCTTTGCTAGTTACGCCCCTGGTCACAACAGACCCATACATGGTGCTTGTGGTCCCCATCTGGCGCAACATTAATATCAATGACAACATCGCCCATCCCACAGGAAGACTGGACAGTCTAAAAGATATCTGACATGAATTTCAGACACTTTTTTGGTTGAAAGGGGCACAACTAATCCTCATTCAAGTCAAGAGAACTAAGACAGACCACTATAAATATATAAAAGCACCCTAGTATATATATATATATATATATATATACACATCTGAACATTGATAGCATTCAGGAATTACTGTAAAAAAAAAATATTCTCAAAGATTTCGAATCATGATAATTAACTATAATGGTACCAAAAGAGCAGAAATTACATGTTGCTTTCGGCATTTGTTAAGCTTTACTGTAGTTATGAAATTCAGAGCCTCAATATAATATGTTGTTAAGCAGCTGACAAGACAAGAATTTGATGGTTGTAGTGTTTAAGATGATGAGAGAAAATACTCCTCACCGACAATGTCGTCAGCAGCATGCCATATAATAATTTTACCCGCTTGTTATTTTCACAATAAACCAGTAAGGGTATAAACCACTGAGATTGAAGGTAATTCCCGCAGATTCTTTTTAAGTTATTTTCTTTTATAGTTTTATGTGTTTTCATGCAGTTTTAACAGGTCATGTCAGTTTTACTAGAATTGCTGCCTGGGCTACATGGAGTCGATAGTAAAATCTCATAAGCTTATAAAGTATTCTCCCAATGAGCATGCTATGATCCTGAACGCATCACGTAGCTTATTGCTTCATAACTGGTTTCAGAGAAGTGACGGGGTACAACATGGCACACAGAGAAACTAAGTATTTGTGAGAAAATAAAACAATATTGAAGATCAAGGAGCAGTACAAAAAAGGCTCATGCCATAAAACATAAAATCCACTAAAAAAAATTGCGTAAAAAATACAGCTAATACAAGTCATATATGCAATACTGTACTATATATCTCTTTCATAGCTCGGAAATTCTCCATTGTGACCTCATCTAAAATCTTATAGATCAAATAATATTGTCATAAAAATGGGGACACTAAAACGAAGTCTATCTTCCCTATATTTTTTTTATTGTTTAATGCAATCTGTTGTCTATAAGCAACCCTTTCAGTTTGGGAAGAGGCTAACTATAGTGTTCTACAATGGAATTGGGAAGTCCAAAAAAATGTCTGCCTCCATGATCACAACTTTTTGTCACATATCTCCAGGCATAAGAACGTGTGAGTATGTTTGATTGGTATTAGCAGATTTACTTTTAAAGCTTCTTCTAAAAAGCCTACCATTGCTAAATCCTTTGAAGGCTGTGTTCACATCTGTGTTCCGGGTGCCATTGTTCGGGTCTATCATAGGAGCAGAACAATGCAAAAAACGGAAGAGCCGCCCCCATCGAATGACTGTTATGGGTTCTGTCGGGTTTCTGGCATGGTTTCCATAATTTTTTCAGACAAAAAAATGCTGCATGCTGCACTATTGTAACACCGGTGCTCTGCGCTCGTTGGCGTACTACCTCTCCCAGCAGGGACTGCTGCCAATTACTTTTGGTACACTCTATACTGTTCCTAAATCTCCACACTGCCTTGCAAGTGGACTTCCTTCTGCTGCTGGTGTTGCTGGGTCTGCCCATAGAGGCGGGCGCGTGCGCATTTCCTGCATCTTATAAGGCCAGCGCACACACCCAAATCCTTCCCCAGCCTATCGCTGTCAATCTCTAGATATATTCGTCTGCTTCACTGGACACACCCTGCCTGAGCAACATTGGAACAACCTAATTTGTATCCTGAAAAGGTTCCTGTGTTCTTCTGATTCCAGCCCGCTATTGCTATCTGTTATCAGTCTATATCGAGCTATCCGCTACCAGCCTGTATCCAGTTCTCTGTTATCAGCCAGTATCCAGCTATCCACTACGTGTCTATATTCAGCTCTCTGTTATCAGCCAGTATACAGCTATCCGCTACCAGTCTGTTTCCAGCTCTCTGTTATCAGCCGGTATCCAGCTACCCGCTATGGCCTGTGTCCCGTTTTCCGCTGCCAACTTCTACTCTCATCAATGGAGTAGCCCAGTGGGTCTACAACCTGCTGGCCGTAACCACTATTTTGTCCAGCAAAAATTATGGAATATGCAATGTAGGTTCCTAAGGGAGACTCTGACCAGATGTGAACAGACTCTAACCAGTATTTGCACTATTTTACTAAATAACAATATTACCAACGGAGAAGATGGAGAGATATGAATTTACCATGGTCTGTAGTATCTAATAGCAATGTTATGTCATGACTGGCCTAAGTAGAGTCATGCCATGTTTTACCTAATGAACCTGTTCCCCTTTTTCTCCTGCCCATCTCCCCAATAACGACACGTGACAACCGAGGTTGGATATGAAATTGGCCACAGCAGCCGTTTATTTGTTTACATTATTTAAATGCAATTTAATCAGAAACATTCGGATAACTCCACTTCTAATTCACATGACCCAACATGGGTCAGAATCAGAATTAACCATAAACATATTTTAATACTTTAATAGAGCAGGGGAAGTCCTTGAAGCCATTTTAAAACCGAATCTTTTTCCTTTAAATTAGCCATCTGCAAACCACCACCAACTCTTTACCTCCAGCCGTAAACCAGCTCGGAAGCACCGCTCACCTCTGCAGATGGCTCCAACCACCAGAAGACCACTTCAAAGGGATAACACCCGATGAAGTCTTCAAATGATATACTTTCCACCAGAAGACCACTTCAAAGGGGTAACACCCTATGAAGTCTTCAAATGATCTACCGTTTTGGGGGACGCATGCCCCCAATGCGACCCCCCCACCATTTTGTACTGACCAACCTCAAGGACTCCCCCCGCCAGCTGCCATGACATCCGAACCTGCTCAAAAGAAAATGAGAAACACAAGTTATGAAATTATACAACATAAATCAAATAACAAAATCATAACCACACCGATCCCCAGGCCAACCCCTACTTAAGGGCGGGAGGGTGGGAGCTCAGCTAGCTACCTGTTGTTCCTCCCGCTGCTTCCGACTCAATGCCGAAAACAGCGGGAAGAACAGATAACTCCCCCCGTCCCCTCCCCTCTCCCAACTACCTCTTCCCCTATTGGTTCTCTTCCCTCCTATGGCAGTCATGGAGGCTTCCCCTTAAGCCCTCCGTGCTGCCGTCCAGCCTCTTCTTGACTGGCCTAAGTAGAGTCATGCCATGTTTTACCTAATGAACCTGTTCCCCTTTTTCTCCTGCCCATCTCCCCAATAACGACACGTGACAACCGAGGTTGGATATGAAATTGGCCACAGCAGCCGTTTATTTGTTTACATTATTTAAATGCAATTTAATCCGAAACATTCGGATAACTCCACTTCTAATTCACATGACCCAACATGGGTCAGAATCAGAATTAACCATAAACATATTTTATTACTTTAACAGAGCAGGGGAAGTCCTTGAAGCCATTTTAAAACCGAATCTTTTTCCTTTAAATTAGCCATCTGCAAACCACCACCAACTCTTTACCTCCAGTCGTAAACCAGCTCGGAAGCACCGCTCACCTCTGCAGATGGCTCCAACCACCAGAAGACCACTTCAAAGGGATAACACCCTATGAAGTCTTCAAATGATCTACCGTTTTGGGGGACGCATACCCCCGATGCGACCCCCCCACCATTTTGTACTGACCAACCTCAAGGACTCCCCCCGCCACAGCGAAACAGGCCTTGACTACCTTAAGCCTGTGAGTTCCTCCACACCACCACCGCCCTCTCAATTCCTTCTGCTAAGGCCAAGCTCCACAGATCAATTCCAACCTCGGTCAAATGCACCCCATCACTACGCCAATAGTTCCCAACCCCGAACTCCAGATCCCTGTGACGAACACAAATGCCCACATTCTTGGCAACGAATCGTGACACCGCCCGATTCACCTTAATGCAGGCCTTGTTGACCCTTTCCACCGACCGTGCCAGGCGCCAAGCCTTCCTCGGAACTATGTCCGACCAAACAATCATCAAGGACGGATGGGACGCCCACAAACACAGCAAATCATGCTTTATATCCCGTACTAGCTCACGAAAGGGGCGTACCCCTAGATCATTCCCCCCAACATGTAACACCAAAACCTCCGTGACTCTATCCTGGCGAGCATATGTTTAAAACTCGGCCAATACCCGGCTCCATAACATACCTCGAAATCCCAACCAATGTAACACCGCATCCTGACGCGGAATGCAAAGCTGGCGGCCATCAGGGCGCACATCCGCCCGCAGTGCCCCCCAGTGCACAAAAGAATAACCTAACAGCCAGACCAAACATGGGCGATGATCTGAAAGAAAGGACAAGAAACTCACATATCATCAGAAACAACATACAAATCATAACAAATGAGGGCGCACGTAAGACCTAAACCTATTGGACTCCCAGCGGCCAATCCGCCGCACGCCCTCATCATCCAATCCCCAACGCCCAGCTTCCGTAGCCGCGCCAATTCTGAACGAGTGAGACGAGTAGCACCCGTCCCCCACCCCAACCACAGCCAAGCATTTTTTGAATATTGCATCAAATTGATACTTAGACAAAAACGCGCCATTCTCATGACGGAGCAATGGCGCCTCCGGCACCACTCCCACCGGCCTGAACGCACCCATGCAAGCGACCGGACACATCATTGAACCAGGGAGAGCAAACAACACTATCCGCTTACCGCGACCCAACTGATCAGTCTTAGACCGCCGCACCAACAACTCGAGTCTATCCCGATAAAGACCAACATCCGCCTGTCACAACCCCCCAGCCTTAGCCTTACTAGGAGAGACCAACTCCCCATTTCGGAGCGCCCCAAAAAACGCGAGGGAAAAAGCCAACCTAAACAACTCTACCTCATAAGGTGACTTGAAACAGCCCCCAGCGATGCGCCCAGTGAACCAAGGAGGGCAAAAGACACCGGTCGCCTCTGATCCGCTTCAGCCCTGCCTCTCCGCAATCCTTTCAACGCCTGCTTCACTAGAAAATGCTTGGATACATCATGGAAACCCCGTAATTTGAGACCGAACGCCAGACCTGCCACAAAACGATTTACCTTAGCCAGCGAAAACCCCGCCTCCCAAGCATCACCCAACCAATACAACAATGCCACCAACCTGTCTTGCTCCGTACAGACGTTGCCCAATACTCTTACCCAATCCTCCCATTGCTGCCAACAAGCCGAATAAGAGTTCCAAGTCGCCTTAGCCAGCGACCGCTCAATCAACCCTTCCACGAGACCGAAACCTGCTCCCAGAGATGTTCCGGGCACGCCAAGCCGGACGCATCCGCTCCCGGTGCCAATTGACGAAAGCGATCCCACTGTGAGCGAGAAAGAGCATCAGCAATACAGTTGGACACCCCTGGCACATGAACCGCCACCACCCACGCGTTTAGCGACAAGCACAACAACACTAGATGACGCAGCACCTGAACCACCGGTGGAGATGATGCCGATAAGTTGTTAATTGCTAACACCACTCCCATGTTATCACAATGAAAACGAACCTTTTTATCCCTGAGCCTGTCCCCCCAAATGGTCGCTGCAACCACGATGGGAAACAGCTCGAGCAGGGCCAGATTTCGTGTCAGCCCACTGCTCACCCAGCTGTCCGGCCAGCTCCCCGCACACCATTGACCCCCCGCATATGCGCCAAAACCCCCGGACCCTGCCGCATCCGTAAACAACTCCACGTCACTCATTTCTTGCACCGGGGACATCCACAACGATCTACCATTATACTGCCCAAGGAACTCATCCCATACCTGCAGGTCTGCCTTGTGTTCCCCACCAAGCCTCACAAAATGATGGGAAGCCCTGATACCCGCCGTCGCTGCCGCCAAGCGCCTACTAAAAATTCTGCCCATTGGCATAATCCTACAGGCAAAGTTCAACTTCCCCAGCAGCGACTGGAGTTCGCGCAACGTGATCTTTTTTAGTCGGCAGGCCCGCCTCACCTCCTGCCTCAATGGACGTAATTTATCCTCAGGCAGCCTGCACTCCATAGCGACTGAATCAATCGCGATCCCTAAAAAACAGATGGTGGAAACTGGGCCCTCAGTTTTTTCCGGTGCCAACGGAATTCCGAAATCCAACGCAACCTTCTGCAAGCAATACAATAGGTTACCACAAACCGAAGAACCGCTAGGGCCAACACACAAAAAGTCATCCAGATAGTGTATCAACGAGTCCACCCCCGCTACACCCTTCGTCACCCATTCCACGAAACTACTAAATGCCTCAAAGTATGCGCATGAAAGAGAACACCCCATTGGAAGACACCTGTCGACGTAAAACCCCCCGTTCCAGAAGCAACCCAACAGCCGTTGGCTTTCTGGATGTACAGGCAGCAAATGAAAAGCCACCTCAATGTCTGTTTTTGCCAGCAACGCCCCTTGTCCCGCCTCTCGCACCAACGCCACCGCTCTGTCAAATGACGTGTACACCACCGAGCATAAATCATGATCTATCCCCTCATTAACCGACGCTCCCCTGGGAAACGACAAATGGTGAATCAAACGGAATTTATGTGGCTCCCGTTTCGGCACGATTCCCAAGGGGGATACAACCAAATCCACAACCGGAGGCTCGACAAAAGGACCGGCCATGCGCCCCAACGAAACTTCTTTTAACAGTTTTTCTGAAACCACCGTCGAGTGCAAATAAGCCGACTTAAGATTACGCCGCGTAACCGGCACCTCATACGGAGGAGGGGGAATAACAAAACCAAACGAAAACCCCTCCAAAATTAACTTGGCTGCAGCCCTATCCGGATATTCAGCTAGATACGGTGCCATTCTTTCCACCCTCACTGGAGACCGACCCTTGACCAGCGGAGGAGGAATGAGGACCTGACCGTTTCCCTTTCCGCATACATTTTGCAGCCCCATGAGAGGACCCGTTACACTCCGAACAGACATGTTTAAATTTGCATGAGGCCCCGAACTTACACTGGCCCTCATTGAACTGCCAGCAGAAACCCAGCTTTGAAGCGGAACCCTGTCCGGACTGACCCGACTGACCTCCTTGGCCAACGCTCCCGGGAAAGGACTGCTTAACTGGGGCCGTAACCCTTAACCACAGCGCAATATCTTTTTGATCCCACCGGATCGCTGGCTGAACCGCTTTTCGCTGCCGAAATTGCTCATCATACCTCAACAACGCCTGCCCACCATACGCCCTATACGCCTCTCCAATGGCATCGAAATAACAGAACAACGCCGAGCAGTTTTCCGGCGCCTTTTCTCCAATCACGCTCGCCAGAATAGCGAAAGCTTGCGACCAGTTCACGAACGTCTGCGGAATAAGCCTATACCGCCGGCGTTCCTCCTCCTCTTTTTTACTCTCATCCCGCTTGCTTTTATCCAAATTGAACTTTGCAAGCGGCAGAAGAGAAAATATCTCCACATATTCATCTTTCCAAATACGGTCCCTCACCTCCTGCTTCAAGTGAGCACCTAACGGACCTTCAAAACAGACATACACCTCCCCCCGTGCGCGATCATCAAGCCTAATTCTATCCCCATCCTTCTGCGTCTCAGTTTGAACCGACACCGCTACGGCTTCTCTTGACACCCCCGCAACATTACTACCCACGGACCGCGGCAATACATCACGCTGACCTTCCCATACCACCGCCGGGGACACTACAGGAACTACAGGGGCCGCTGCCCTATCTAAACGCCCCACTAACTCGCGCAAACAACCCACCAAATCAGCTAAGCCATCGCGCCCGACTACAACACTATCAACAGCCGCAACTTACGCGCTTGCTAACCCCCCCTCACAACCCGACATGAAAATTGCTGGATACGGTAACGTTGGAGTTACACACTCACCGGGCTGCCCAGGCGCTGTATTCCCGCCAGCCGGAAAATCCTGACCGCGCTGCGTCTCATCCAGCTCTCCATCTTCCAAATCTTCTCTTGGCGCTGACTGGTTCTCACACCGACATCTACGACATGGGGACCCCGACATGCTGACCGAAGGGCCGGCCACCTGCCGCCCGACTGTAGGGATCCAAACCTCCGACCAAACTTGTTGCCTCGACGTCGGCGTTGATCTTGTCGTCCTCCCCGACGATCTCGAGGAAGCCTGCCCCCTGGCCGGTACATCACCATGCGGGGCGGCCGTGGATTGCACACTGCATACTGTGGCTGAAGGCGGGGGTGTGATCGGGAGCCCGGCCCGCGACTCCCTGTTAGCCGCCAAGCCCCGTCGCGGCTGGGGATTCCTGCCAGGACGCAGGCCCTGGGAAGAGGCGCCCATCCCCGCAACCTGGCCTGCAGCGTCCTTAGAAGGGCTCCCCCTGCGACGCCGAGCCCGCGGGGCCATGTCTGGGCACAGACGCTCTGGTGGACGGGACCGCCGGGAGCGGCGTGGTGACCTGGCCTGAGCCACCGCTCCCGACGACGCCACCTGCTTTATTATAGCAGGGGACGCGGGGATTATCTCTCCCCCTGCTGTGGTGACATTAACGTCCGTGAAAAGAGTGGGGGAAGGGGGCACCTCCCTGCCGGCTGCCGACAAAGAGCGCGACGGGCCTGCCTGAGGGATCTGGGCCAGCGCTGCAACTGTTTCCTCCAGCCAGCCCGGATCATGGAACGCCGCTGCAGCCTGCAGCTGCTCGAGCAATGCGGCCGGGGAAGCCATCCTAACACTGCCACGGGAGGTAAGAAAACTAACAGTGGGAGCTCAGCTAGCTACCTGTTGTTCCTCCCGCTGCTTCCGGCTCAATGCCGAAAACAGCGGGAAGAACAGATAACTCCCCCCATCCCCTCCCCTCTCCCAACTACCTCTTCCCCTATTGGTTCTCTTCCCTCCTATGGCAGTCATGGAGGCATCCCCTTAAGCCCTCCGTGCTGCCGTCCAGCCTCTTCTTTAAAGGTTCTGACCCCAATGCAAATTGCAGGTCCCCAAGATACAAGCCCCATGATCAGCTGATATAGCTGGAAAAACCAGTGATCAATCAGAAAGAGAGACCCTATTAAAGAAAAAAAGAGTGCATTGTTTGCAATAGACCTTCAATGATATTTGTCAGGGAGATGGAGGAATGATTAACAGGCAGTGGCATAACTATAGGGGTTGCTGCAGTCACAATTGCGACTGGGCCCCGAAGCCAAGGGGGCCCGCCACACCACATCAATGAAAAGTTACTATAGTAACTGGGGCCTATGTAATAAACTACACGGGCCCCCGTCACTATAGTAACTGACAGTACTTACCCCCTCTTTCCGGAGCGCAGTGGAGATCCTGACGTCACAGCGCTGTGCGCCGCAAATGACGTCACTACAGATGGTCGGGTACTGGATCGTACCCGGCCTTTCCCGGTACCCCTGGTGGTGGTGGGTACCGGGGTAATAATAGGGGTTAGTGTTAGCCTCTTCATGTCTAACATTAAGGCTCTCCTTAGTAATGGACGCTTTCAATCAGCCTGCTGCCATTACTAAGGTGGTAGCAATAAAGTTTAGAAAAATACAAAGACATAGGAAAAATATTTTATTGAAATAAAAATTCAACACAACCCTCGTTAACCATTTTATTGAGAACAAAAAAAATGCTGTCCTCGAAGTAGTGCTCGAATCTGAAGTAGTCCAACAACCAAACTTGTAAAAAAACACAAACACTGGAAAATAATTAGTAACACATAAAAAATCAAAACAATTATTATTCTTACCTTTCCTGGGTCCAGCACTGGAGCCGCAATGTCAGTGAGCTAATCCCATCATGTGTGATACTGTCTGCTGAGCCACTGTATCTAATCCTATCATGTGTGATACTGTCTGCTGAGCCACTATAGCTAATCCCATCATGTGTGATACTGTCTGCTGAGCCACTGTAGCTAATCCCATCATGTGTGATACTGTCTGCTGAGCCACTGTATCTAATCCTATCATGTGTGATACTCTTCTGCTGAGCCACTGTATCTAATCCTGTAATGTGTGATACTGTCTGCTGAGCCACTGTATCTAATCCCATCATGTGTGATACTGTCTGCAGAGCCACTGTATCTAATCCTATCATGTGTGATACTGTCTGCTGAGCCACTGTATCTAATCCCATCATGCATGATACTGTCTGCAGAGCCACTGTATCTAACCCTATCATGTGTAATACTGTCTGCTGAGCCACTTTATCTAATCCTATCCATAGCTATAGGGACGTAGTGCTATAGATATGCTGTCTCCTATATACACATATACGCACACACATTTTTTTTGGTGGGGGACACACCTATGTATTGGGGCTACTTCCCCTGACGTTTCATGACCTTAGTGACGTCCCTGGCTGGTAGTGCTGCATCGTTGGGTCTGCATATTAGCATATTAGTGCTGCATATTAGGAGACCCAGCGATGCAGCTGAAAGCTGCGGGCCGTTGGCCGTGAGAAGTTTGGGGGGGCCCAAGAGTGTTTTGACAGGTGGCATGTGTAATGTCGCCCAAGACATTACTTGTGAGATAATGTGTTGTAAATGTATTTTATGCACTTTTAGGTACTGTCACTTTAAAATAACAAGTGTGAAATTACAATGCACTGTGTTACAGCCTATGCAGGAGAGGCTTAGAAGTTTCCAGAAGGTGGGAGGAGCTTTGGACATAGAGGGGGTCCAGTGGCGGTTAGTGTCAGTTTTCAGACAGAGTTAGGTTCAGTTACAGAGAGTTAGCAGTTGGAGTCGGTTGGTAGAGGAGGAGAGTGGTCCAGGATCCATCCATCTTGGATCCAGAGACCGGCTGTCTTCATTATCAGGCCATAGTAAAGCTCACAGGAAATAAGAATACAACCTTAATAGAAGGAAATCTTCTGACGTCTATTGAGAGTAACAGGAATCCATTCAAGTTGGTGGGTCTCATCCTTCACCTATACATGTATACTACCCTTCCGGACAGGCTGAGAGCCATTACACAGGAGCAGAAAGCTGCATTCATGGACAGATATCTTATCGTCCCACTTAATTGACAAGGGTAGGAAGCCGCAAGGGGAGCAGAGAAAGAGAGGGTCCCCCACTCCTGCATCTGGAGCTTTAACGTATTCTATGGATTGAGTCTATAGTAAGAAATGTGCCTCCATGTCATATGGAAGAATGGAACCGCCATTTTATGTGGAAAACTTAAGTAAAATTGCCCCTCTACAGTCTTATTTTGCAACCAAAACATCAAGGACACCCCAAAATACCATCAGGACATGAGCAGACACAGGGAGTGTCCCGGCAATATAAAGAGACTGCCATCCTCATTACCCAGTGCAAACCCCCTCATCACTAGCTGTGAGCAGGCCCTGAGAGAAAGGGAAGGCCTGTTGGCTATCGTGATCCACACTGAGAGCCGGATGCCAATTTGTGGGCCTACGTCTTTCCCCATTCAGATCACTTTTTGGGCCACCTGCTCGCACGCTACAAATGTTTCCACAGATAGAAGTTGTGGCATTGCTAGAACTGGGCAATAGGGGCCTAGATCTCTTGGCGCCAGTGATATACGATGGCATCTGCATCCACCAAGTATATTTCATGTATTACAACCCTTGGTTAGGAGAGCATTAATGTAATAAATGTTAATGCGACGTTACCCTTACTCTGGAAGTTACGACCTGTTGTGTCTCCATGTATACAAATGTTATTATTTGTCGTATTGACCCACAACCTATTTACAAAATGTACCATAATTTAATCTGCCGTTTTTCATTTTTACTAATTTACTGGAAAATGGGATGGGCAGTTATTGTCCCAGCTTATTTCATTCCATCTGGAAACAAAGGTGATCAGATAAACACTAAATAAGTGACCCATGGAGATTTCTGTCTTTGGGGAATATTCTCTGTCAGGATTTCCAAGTCATTGAGTCTTCAGAGGAAGACACCTTCAGCCAAAAGCTAAGGGACGGAGGTTCAGTCTTATTACAATGAGATCCGGAGACTTCTATATTACTCAAGGAGATAAGATTTATTATATTGCAGGAAGAAAAATACAGGAAATCTTGTACCGGAACTGATTTTATTCTCGGTGGTTTCTTACAAAACATAAAGCATTAACACATCTGTTTGTTTTATGTGTTATCTGGAGGGGTAGTACTGAAAAAACAAAAACAAAACATTTAAACATTTCTGCAAGAAGACAACAGTCTGTCATGTTATATATTCTATATGACAAAGTATTCAGACACCTACACATTATATAACTACAGGGTGGACCATTTATATGGATACACCTAAATAAAATGGGAATGGTTGGTGATATTAACTTCCTGTTTGCGGCACATTAGTATATGGGAGGGGGAAACTTTTCAAGCTGGGTGTTGACCATGGCGGCCATTTTGAAGTCGGCCATTTTGTATCCAACTTTAGTTTTTTCAATGGGAAGAGGGTCATGTGACACATCAAACTTATCGAGAATTTCACAAGAAAAACAATGGTGTGCTTGGTTTTAACATTACTTTATTCTTTCATGAGTTATTTACAAGCTTCTCTTTGTTTACAGCCATTGACATGTCGCAGAGGTTAACACGTGAGGAGCGGATAGAAATTGTGTTGATGTCTGGTGAACGCAGTACCCGGGTCATTGCAGCAGATTTCAATGCAAGACACCCTACGAGACCACCCATCTCCCATGCTACAGTTTGCAAACTGCTTGCCCCGTTTCGTGAAACTGGTTCAGTGTTGGATTTGCCCAAATGTGGACGCATGAAAACTGTCACTAATGAAGAAACATCAGTGGCTGTCCTAGCTTCATTCAGCAAGAGCCCACAGAGTAGCACTCGCCGCATGTCACTGGAGAGTGGCATCAGACATACATCCCTTCGGCGGATATTAGCTACTCACAAATGGCACCCTTACAAACTCCAGCTGCTGCAGCATCTCAACGAGGATGACCCAGATCGGCGCACTGAATTTGCAGAATGGGCAAAACAAAAATTGGAACAGGACCCTCTGTTTACACAGAACATTTTGTTCAGTGATGAGGCAAACTTTTATGTGAATGGTGAAGTTAACAAACAAAACCACCGCTATTGGTCTGACACTAACCCACATTGGATAGATCCCTCCAAGACTGTTGGAACACAAAAATTGACGGTATGGTGTGGTATATGGGGTACAAAGATAGTGGGGCCATTCTTCATCAATGGAAACCTCAAGGCCACGGGATATCTGAAATTGCTACATGATCATGTGTTTCCCTCTTTATGCACTGAAGCTGGCACGTTCCCTGAGTTTTTCCAGCAAGATGGTGCACCACCACATTATGGGCGTCAGGTCCGAGCATTCCTAGATGAACAGTTTCCTGGAAAGTGGATTGGTCATCGTGGGCCAGTTGAATGGCCCACTAGGTCTCCTGATCTGACCCCCTTAGACTTTTATCTTTATCTTTGGGGTCATCTGAAGGCAATTGTCTATGCTGTGAAGATACGAGATGTGCAGCAACTGAAACTACGGATACTGGAAGCCTGTGCTAGCATTTCTTCTGCGGTGTTGCTATCAGTGTGTGAAGAGTGGGAGAAGAGGGTTGCATTGACAATCCAACACAATGGGCAGCACTTTGAACACATTTTATAAGTGGTCAGAAACTTGTAAATAACTCATGAAAGAATAAAGTAACGTTAAAACCAAGCACACCATTGTTTTTCTTGTGAAATTCTCGATAAGTTTGATGTGTCACATGACCCTCTTCCCATTGAAAAAACTAAAGTTGGATACAAAATGGCCGACTTCAAAATGGCCGCCATGGTCAACACCCAGCTTGAAAAGTTTCCCCCCTCCCATATTCTAATGTGCCACAAACAGGAAGTTAATATCACCAACCATTCCCATTTTATTTAGGTGTATCCTTATAAATGGCCCACCCTGTACTGTACAGGAGCTTTTATCACATCCCATTCTAAATCAATAGGCATTAAAGTTGGTCCCCCCCCCCTAAAAAAGATTCTGGTCTTCTGGGAAGGCTTTCTACAAGATTTTGGAGTGTGGAGGTTAGACACTGATATCGGACGAGAGGGCCTGTCTCACAATCTCCATTCTAGTTCACCCCAAATGTGTTGGATGATGTTGAGGTCAGGACTCTGTGCGGTCCAGTCAAGTTCTTCCACATCAAACTCCCCCAACCATGACTTTATTGACCTTGCTTTGTGCACTGGGGCACAGTCATGCTGGAACAGAAAAGGGCCTTGGTATGCTGAAGAATTAAAGGACAGGTGTCGCGAAAAAAAAATTTTTATAAAAATTTGCTTTTAGTGTGTCATGAAAATACATTTTATTTATTTGTGTGTTTGTTTTACTTTTTTCTTTTTTCTAGCTTTTACTTCACTATGGGGGCTGCCATTTTTTTTTCATCTCTGTATGTGTCGATTAACAACACATACAGGGATGGAATTCGGCACATACATCCCCATAGAGAATGCGAACGGGAGC
Organism: Rhinoderma darwinii; assembly: GCF_050947455.1. Classification (NCBI taxonomy): domain Eukaryota; kingdom Metazoa; phylum Chordata; class Amphibia; order Anura; family Rhinodermatidae; genus Rhinoderma; species Rhinoderma darwinii. The sequence continues at coordinate 111,065,791 of NC_134693.1, read as the reverse complement.
CGTTTCACTCACTATGGTGTACGCCGTCTGTGTGGGAACGGCACATGCGCCGATCCCACACAGTCCAAAAGGAAGGTCTTCGGCCGAGCTACATCCGGCACCATTTTCTTGTGGACCGGAAGCCGCGGCCGGACAGTAAGATGACTACTTCCAGTCGCGGCTTCCGGACATGTGTTCAGAAGCAAGGACTAGGAGTGGAGGGAGCGAACGGAGCGGAGGGAGCGGCGGCAGCGGCGGCGGCAGGAGCAGGAAAGTTATGTTTGTGTATGTTCGTGTTTTACTGTGTGATTACCACTGTATGTAAGCCTACTACACTGTGCATTCACTCAAAAAATGGCGGCACAGTGTAGGAGGTTTGAACATTCAACCCCCTCCTTTCTCCTGGCACTAGCCAGGATAAGCGAGGGGTATTAATTGAGCACACTAGAGCGAGTGTGACTTCTCTAATTTTCCAGCATAAAGCAAAGAGGTTGCTTTACCACATGCCAATGCTGCAATTTTGGGAATTGCTCCCTCTAGTGACCAGCACATGGAAATGTTATAAATTAGAATCTAATTTATAATATTTCCTGACTTGTGAAAAAATTAAAAAGATTAGAACAATGTCTAATCATGTATATACTAACTGTTTAACTAAAAAAAAAAAAAATAATTTCTAGCGACACATTCCCTTTAAGATTTTGATTCACTGGAACTAAGGGATCTAGGCAAACCCCTGAAAACAACCAAATGGCATTATTCTTCCTCCACCAAATTTTACAAGTGGCACAATGCAGTCAGGCAGGTAACATTATCCTGGCATTCGCCAAACCCAGACTTGTCTATCAGACTGCCAGATAGAGAAGGGTGATTCATCACTGCTCCAGAATCCAGTGGCGGCTGCTTTACACCACTCCATCTGTCGCTTGGCATTGTGCTTGGTGATGTAAAGCTGGCATGCAGCTGCTCGGCCATGGAACCCCATGTCATGAAGCTCCCGGGCACAGTTTTTGTTCTGATGTTAATGCCAGAGGAGATGCTGTGGTTTCAAAACACCTCCACTTTGCATAATACCACTCACAGTTGATCATGGAATATCTAGGAGGAAAGAGATTTCACGAAATGACTTGTTACAAGGGTGGTGTCCTCTTACAGGACCACGCTGGAATTCAGTGCGCTCTTTACAACAACCCAATCTTTCACAAATGTTGTAAAGGCGACTGCATGGCTAGGTGCTCGATTTTATACACCTGTGGCAATGGGACTGAATGAAACATCTAAATTCATTCATTAAGAGGTGTGTCCCAATACTTTTGTCTATATAGTGTATCATATATCAGAGAATTGGATATGCAGAAATTCATTTGTATTCTGTTATTATTTTAATTGGTAATTTTACAAGAGAATAAGATTATAAGAGAGAAAGACAGGTCGGGTAGCAGAGGCGTCTGATGTACAGTAGCTTGTATTATGTTCTATTTACAGACTCTAGTCTTCTACACAAACATATACTAACGGGTTTGTCGGGGGAGGAGGATTTTGAATTACCAGCAGTCCTACATCTGATCAGATCTTTCCTTCTTCCAAAAGTTTTTATTTCAGTAGTAACTCTATATTAAAGAATTGATATTTATATAGTTCTCTATAATACAAACCTAATCTTTACTTTATTTGGGCCAGCAGTTGTCTACCCTTAAAAAATATATATTATTTTCTAGTAAATGCATTAAATGCATTTCTTCCCTTCCTTTTACGTTACGGATTTATAGCACAGATTGCTTCGAATATGGCGATACCTAATATGTGCATATTATGTGTTTTTTATGTGAACGTTGTATAGTAAAATGTAGTAAATATAACAATAGGTTTTAGTTTTATTAATAATATCTTTACATAATAAGGTACTTGCATATATATATATATATATATATATATATATATATATATATATATATATATATATATATATATTATACTGAGTACACAGACAGTCGTTACAACCCCTCCATATGGTGAAGATATAAAGTTGTGTTATCACGGGTTCTTGGCTGGTGGAAAGCGCTATCACTCATTGCACTCTCTCTAGCGTTGCCCAACAAGACCCAATAACTACATAACCCCCAGAGATGTGGGAGGGAAGTGAAAGAGACCAGACTATTGGTTCTCATTTTGGGAAGAGCTGGCAGCCTACAACTGGATCTAGTCCTATTTGTTGCAGTTGTGATTAAATCAATCTGTGGTGTCAGCATAAAATCCTTAATTTGTTAGTGTGAAATCTCAGCCGCCTCTGTCCTGCCAGGTTTAGAATCAGACGTTTCCAAACTTAGATGAGCGTGCTTTTAAATAGAAATTAAGCAGACTCTGCTCTGGAGAGATGTTCCCCTGTTCTGATTCCAGAATCTCCTCCTGTCCTTGATGAGGAAAGAGACCCGTCATTGTGATAAATGCACCTAATAAATAAGACTGTGTTTCTTAATGTCCTGATGCTGTCGCCATCTCACCATTTATTGTGAAACAACTGGAAAGGGTCACATTGTCCTACATTCTGTCTGGAAGATAATGGAATACAGTAATGGGCAATGTGCACGGTGGGGGATGTTACTTAACAAGCTAAAATATTGCAAGTAGACACTTTTTGTCATTGAATTTGCACGTTTTTGTGCACCTCACAGATCGAAAAGCGATTAAATTTAAAAAAAAAAAAAATTATACAGATTGTTGGTTGTGCATTTTATACACAAATATGTTACATGCTTTAGATGCAATAAGCAACTCGGTATTAATACATAACATAAGGGACCATTGTAAAAAAAATGCTATTTTTATAGTCCCTGTCTGGGCAATGTTTTTATTCAGCACGGTCTGTGAAACTTCTGAGCCCACTGGTTATGGACGACTTTAAGCAAAAATATGGTGGACCGTTTTCTGGCACAGGCTGCCGTAGCATAAAATTAAAATTTCAGAAGATATTATTCACTCAGGTTCTTTTTATATTACATCTCATTAAAAGAAACAAAAATGTAAAATTATTTTGGAGTTGAAACACACTATTACTTAATATTCATTGTAATGTATGTGTTGCACACATGTTGTACCTGTATGTGTTCTGACTTTGAATAAAAATATATTTGAAAAAAAAAAAAAGAAACGGGTTTCAGAGCGTCTAGGGCCCCAAGGTCAAGCTACAGAGAGAGCTGATGTAATATTGAACAACCGCCATCATTTAAATTCATAGGAAAAACACCATAAATGTTGTTTAGACCACAAATATGTAGCTCTGCCCAAAAATATCATTATGACGCAAGTCAGCTGTTAGAATAGTGCCAACCCAGCTGCATAGCTTAGTCCACAAAACGTACTAGTACCATTTGATACTGGTACCAGCGTAAATTAGCATTGATATCATGTAAAAATTATTAAATCACCATCAAATTGTGGTATGTAGTGTGTATAGCGCAGCAGCACAGTTATCTTTTTCGCTCCAACCTTCGCTTATCAGTGTTTGACACTTACAGGTGCCCCATAAGTGTCTCGAATGCCCTCCACGCAATGCAGCCCCAGTCTGTACAGAATAACACAGCCAACTTTAAGAACATTTCCCCAAAACATGTTAATTGTATGTCTGTATAAATTCTAACACAGAAATGTACAAAAATTTTACAAAAGATCCTCGGGTAGGACAGATATCAAAATCAAGTTTGGCCAGTTTTCTGTTATTATTTTGTATACTGGGCACGCAATGTGTAACTTCACAGCGTTATGAAAATGTGAGATTTCACATTTATACATTTTTAACGCAGAAGTCTATAGGGAGAGAAATCCTCTCTAATGGGGTAGGGTGAGAGTGACGGTTTGGAAAATGCGTTTAATTTGATATTGAACGTCATCTCTCCACCATAAAGAAGTACTACCACCCATTAATTCAGAACAGTGGGCCTCCTAGCATCTGGACCCCAACAGACTTCTCAGAAGATCTTATCATGAGACTAACCCTTAAAAAATGATTTGATTTTATTAATCAGACTATTGCTACTATTACATCAACTGCTGCAAACTCATAAAAATGTCCCCCAGGTCATGGGTCTCTAGGAGCTCTAAATTTTATTATCCACCCAGTGCTGAGTGGCCTCCAGAGTATTACATGATCTTCTAACATGCGGGATTAGTAATGGCTGTGCACTTTTGGTACTTCATTTCTAACCATGTGATTGATAGCAAGAGAACGATAAATAATAGGGTATGAATAGTATTGTACTTTATTGTGTGTAAAGTCTTGTTTTAGGGTTGATTTAACCCCTTCCCTCTTTAGCCACTTTTGACCTTCCTGACCGAGCCTCATTTTTCAAATCTGACATGTGTCACTTTATGTGGTAATAACTCCGGAATGCTTTCACCTATCCAAGCGATTCTGAGATTGTTTTCTCGTGACACATTGGACTTTAAGTTACTGGCAAAATTTGCTCTATATGTTCAGTATTTAATTGTGAAAAACACCAAAATTTAGCGAAAAATTGCAAAAATTAGCATTTTTCTCAATTTAAATGTATCTGCTTGTAAGACAGGCAGTTATACCACACAAAATTGTTGCTAATTAACATCCCCCATATGTCTACTTTAGATTGGCATCGTTTTTTGAACATCCTTTTATTTTTCTATGACGTTACAAGGCTTAGAACTTTAGCAGCAATTTCTCACATTTTCAAGAAAATTTCAAAAGGCCATTTTTACAGGGGCCAGTTCAGTTGTGAAGTGGCTTTGAGGGCCTTATATATTAGAAACCCCCAAAAAGTCACCCCATTTTAAAAACTTCACCCCTCAAAGTATTCAAAACAGCATTTAGAAAATGTCTTAACCCTTTACACATGTCACAGGAATTAAAGCAAAGTAGAGGTGAAATTTACAAATTTCATATTTTTTTGCAGAAATAAATTTTTAGTACAATTTTTTTTAATAACACAGAAGGTTTTACCAGAGAAATGCAACTCAATATTTGTTGCCCAGTTTCTGCAGTTTTAGGAAATATCCCACATGTGGCCGTAGCGTGCTAATGGACTGAAGCACCGGCCTCAGAAGAAAAGGAACACCTAGTGGATTTTGGGGCCTTATTTTTGTTAGAATAAATTTTAGGCACCATGTCAGGTTTGAAGGGCTCTTGCGGTGCCAAAACAGTCAAAATCCCCCAAAAGTGACCCCATCTGGGAAACTACACACCTCAAGGAAATTATCTAGGGGTACAGTGAGCATTTTGACCGCACAGGTTTTTTACAGAAATTATTGGAAGTAGGCCGTGAAAATTAAAATCAACATTTCTTCAAAGAAAATGTAGGTTTAGCGATTTTTTTTCTCATTTCCACAAGGACTAAAGGAGAAAATGCACCATAAAATTTATAAAGCAATTTCTCCCGAGTTAAACAATACCCCATATGTGGTAATAAACGGTTGTTTGGAGACACGGCAGGGCTGAGAAGGGAAAGAGCACTATTTGGCTTTTGGAGCTCAAGTTTAGCAGGAATGGTTTGCGGAGGCCATGTCACATTTACAAAGCCCCTGAGGGGACAAAACAGTGGAAACCCCCCACAAGTGACCCCATTTTGGAAACTACACCCATTGAGGAAATTATCTAGAGGTATAGTGAGCGTTTTGACCCAACAGGTTTTTTACAGAAATTATTGGAAATAGGCCCTGAAAATGACAATCTAAATTTTTCGAAAGAAAATGTAGGTTTAGCAAATTTTTTCTCATTTCCACAAGGACTGAAGGAGAAAAAGCACCATAAAATTTGTAAACCAATCTCTCCCGAGTAAAACAATACCCCACATGTGGTAATAAACGGTTGTTTGGAGACACGGCAGGGCTGAGAAGGGAAAGAGCGCTATTTGGCTTTTGGAGCTCAAGTTTAGCAGGAATGGTTTGCGGAGGCCATGTCACATTTACGAAGTCTCTGAGGAGACAAAACAGTGGAAACCCCCCACAAGTGACCCCATTTTGGAGACTACACCCATTGAGGAAATTATCTAGGGGTATAGTGAGCGATTTGACCCCACAGGTTTTTTGCAGAAATTATTGGAAGTAGGCCCTGAAAATAAAAATCAACATTTTTTCAAGGAAAATGTAGGTTTAGCTTATTTTTACTCATTTCCACAAGGACTGAAGGAGAAAAAGCACCACAAAATTTGTAAAGCAATTTCTCCCGAGTAAAACAATGCCCCACATGTGGTAATAAACGGCTGTTTGGAGACACGGCTTGGCTTAGAAGGGAGAGAGCGCTATTTGGCTTTTGGAGATCACATTGAGCAGGAATGGTTTGCGGCGGCCATGTCACATTTGCAAAGCCCCTGAGGGGAAAAACAATGAAAACGCCCAAAAAGTGACACCATTTAGGAAACTACACCTCTTGAGGAATTCATCTAGGGGCGTAGTGAGCATTTTGACCCCACAGATGTTTCATAGAATTTATTAGAATTGGGCAGTGAAAATAAAAACAATCCTTTTTCTTCAATAAGACGTAGCTTTAGCGCAAATTTTTTCATTTTCGCAACAAATAAAGGAAAAAAAAGAACCCAACATTTGTAAAGCAATTTCTACCGAGTACGGCAATACCCCATATGTGGTCATAAACTGCTGTTTGGGCACACGGCAGGGCTCAGAAGGGAAGGACCGCCATTTGGAGTGCAGATGTTGCTGGATTGGTTTCTGGGCGCCTGTGGGCCCAAAACAGTGGAAACCCCCCAGAAGTGACCCAATTTTGGAAACTACACCCCTCAATGCATTTACCTAGGGGTGTAGTGAGCATGTTAACCCTGCAGGTGTTTTGTAGAAATTAGTGTGAACTCGATGTTGCAGAGTGAAAATTGGATTTTTTCCACAGATATGTGGACAATATGTGGTGCCCGGCTTGTGCCACCATAACAAGACAGCTCTCTAATTATTATGCTGGGTTTCCTGGTTTTAGAAACACCCTACATGTGGCCCTAATCTCTTGCCTGGACAGTCGACCAGGCTCAGGAGTGAAAGCGTACCATGTAAAATTGAGGCCTAATTTGGCGATTTACAAAGTATTGGTTCACAACTGCAGAGGCTCAGATGTGAAATAATAAAAATAAACCCCTGGGAAGTGACCCCATTATGGAAACTGCACCCCTCAAGGCATTTATTAAGGGGTGTAGTGAGCATTTTCACCCCACAGGTCTTTTCCATAAATGAATGTGCTGTGGATGGTGCAAATTAAAAATTTATATTTTTCCCTAGATATGCCATTCAGTGGCAAATATGTCGTGCCCAGCTTATGCCACTGGAGACACACACCCAAAAAATTGCTAAAAGGGTTCTCCCGGGTATGACGGTGCCATATATGTGGAAGGAAACTGCTGTTTGAGCACGCTGTAGGGTTCAGATGGGAGGAAATGCCATTTGGCTTTTGGAGCGTGGATTTTGCTTGGTAGTAATTTTGTTTGGAGTCTTACTGGTGTTTCCGTTTATAATGTGGGGCATATGTAAGCCGGGCGGAGTATATAAGGGGCATAGTCAGGTGGTATAATAATGGGGTAAAAAAAAAAAAATAAATAATCCATAGATGTGTGTTACGCTGTGACACAATCCTTTCTGCACAGGCCGGTGTCGCACTGATATATGGCGTCCTTTATTATCCCCCTTTTGATCCACACTCCGCGCCTTTGTAGTTTGGGGAATTTTTCTAGGAAGCGTTGTCCTGGTATAATACGGGCACCGTCGCTTCCAGCGGATATGTTTGGGCCCTCCCCTTCTTGGTTCCCTTATTTTAGGTCCTTGATAAATCGCCTCTTCAAACAGAAGAAATGTTCCCCTCGGGCACAACTGCATATTTTTTTATTTCCTTACTTATTGGAGCCATAGCTAATTTGATTTTTCATAGACGTAGCGGTATGAGGGCTGGTTTGTTGCGGGACGAGCTGTAGTTATTATTGGTACCATTTTGGGGTACATGCGACTATTTGATCACCTTTTATCCTATTTTTTGGATGCCAGGTAAACAAAAAAACGCAATTCTGGCACAGCTTTTTTCGTATTTTTTTTATACAGCGTTCACCACGCATTATAAACTACATGTTAACTTTATTTTGCGGGTCAGTACGATTCCGGCGATACCTAATTCATAGAACTTTTTTATGTTTTACAACTTTTTGCACAATAAAATTACTTTTGTAAAAAGAATATATTTTTTCTGTCGCCAAGTTGTGAGAACCATAACTTTTTAATTTTTTTGTCGACGGAGGTGTATGAGGGCTTGTTTTTTGCGGGACGAGCTACAGTTTTTATAGGTAACATTTTTGGATACGTGCGCCTTTTTGATCACTTTTTATTCTAACATTTGTAGGGCAAAGTGACTAAAAAACAGAAACTCTGGTATCGTTTTTTACGTTTTTTTTTACGCTGTTCACCGCTTGCAATAAATAATATAATATTTTGATACCTCAGGTCGTTACGGTCGCGGCGATACCAAATACATATGGTTTATTATTATTTTTCAATAATAAAGGACTTGATAAGAGTAAAAGGGGGATTGTGTTTTATTTGATTACTTGAAACTTTTATTGTTTTCAAACTTTTATTATTTGCACTTTTTTTTACACTTTTTTATACTTTTTTTACACTTTTTCTCAAGTCCCACTAGGGGACTTGAAGGTCCAACGGTCAGATTTTATTTTTTTCTAATACATTGTACTACCTATGTAGTGCAATGTATTAGATCTGTCAGTCATTCACTGACAGCAAGCCGATTAGGCTTCGCCTCCCGGCAGGGCCCAAATCGGCTTCCGTAATGGCAGAGCAGGAGACCATTGTGTCTCCTGTTGCCATAACAGCAGTCGCCAGTCCTGATTGCCTGTCAGGGCTGGCGATCTGCTAGTAACCGCTACGATGCAGCAATCGCTTTTGATTGCTGCATCGAAGGGGTTAATGGCAGAGATCGGAGCTAGCTCCGGTTCCTGCCGTTACAGGTGGATGTCAGCTGTACAGTACAGCTGACTTCCACCGCTGATGACGCCGGATCAGCTCCTGACCCGGCGCCATCTTGCCGGCAGCTACGGAAGCCGATCAGGCTCCGCCGCCGGGCGGATCTTGACCGGCTTCGGTGCTAGGCAGACCGGGAGGCCAGTATTAGGCCTCCGGTTGCCATTGCAGCCACCGGAACCCCGGCAATTTCATTACTGGGGTTCCGATGAGCTGCAAACACCTTAAGTGCAGCGATCGCGTTTGAGCGCTGCACTTAAGGGGTTAATGGCGGGGATCGAAGCTAATTTCGGTCCCCGCCGTTACAGCCGGATGTCAGCTGTAAGATACAGCTGAGATCCGGTGATGATGGCACCGACTCAGCTTCTGAGCCGGTCCCAAACATTCGGCGTACATGTACGGCAAGATGCGGGAAGTCAATGCTTTCCATGACGTACATGTACGGCAAATGTCGGGAAGGGGTTAATATAATATAACATGAATAATATATTAAGGCCTCATTCACACGGCAGGGTTTCCCGGCCGGGTGCCGGCCGTTCATAAATCGGCCGGCACCCGGCTGCATTAGGAATAATAGACCCCTAATGGGGCTATTCACACGACAGATTTTTTGACGGCCGGGAAAACCGCCCGTCAAAAAATAGGACATGCTCTATTTTCACCCGGGTACCCGGCCCCCATAGAAGTCTATGGGGCCGGGTAATACCCGGCCATCACCGGGATGTGTCCCGAGTGACGGCCGGGTTTTCCGGCTCTTGCGCTCTATCTCCTCCTCCTCACAGCGCAGAGTGCATGTGAGGAGGAGGAGCTGATGCCATTCTTACGAATGGCATCGCTGTACACGGTGTGGCAGGGCCGGGGTGTACAGCAGGTGGAAGGGAGCGCTGCGCTGGCTCCCTTCTCCTGCTTGTTTTAAAAGCGCCCTGGCCCGGCGACACCTTTGATGGCGCCGCTAGCAGCTGCAGCAGCTGCTGCTGCTACTACTGTAGCGACGCCACTATAGCAGAGCGGGGAGGTATCTCCCCGCTCTGCTATGTGCTAGCCGCACTTTAGCTCCTTGAAGGAGCGGAATCCCCGTGTGTTCGGGAATTCCGCTCCTGGACAGAGCGCTTGATGTCTCTGTCCAAATCTGGGCAGTGACATCAGGGGAAACTCCTGAAGCGGAATCCCCGAACACATGGGGATTCCCCTTCAGGAGTTGCCGCTGATGTCACTGTCCGGATCTGCCCGGCCCGGCACGGATGCATAACTTTATGCAAACCGGCCGGGCAGAATGGCCGATTTTACCGGCCGGCACTCGGGCTCGGACGCGACCCGGTCGTGTGAATCCCGCCTAATAGTTTGCAAAATAATCCATATTGATAATCTCAGTGGTTAGCACTGTTGCCTTGCAGCACTGTGGTCCTGGGTTAGAATCCAACCAAGAACAATATCTTTCTAGAGTTTGTATGTTCTCCCCGTGTATTTGTGTTTTTCCTACCACAATCCAAAAACATACTGATAGAGTAATTGGCTTCCATAGGAATTGGCCTTAGTGTGCATGTGTTTGAGATGGTGAAATTAGACTGGGAACCCTATTGGTAACAGGAACTGATGTGAATGGTGACAGTTCCTGTACAGGTTAGCGCTAGTGCTATATAAGCAAAGGGAGATATATAGATAAATAATTTTCATCTGGACCAGAACTGCAAAGTAATGTAGAATCAATAAGTACAATTCTCCTTAAAAACAATGTCATAATCGCATTTATTGTGTTAACATTTTATGTTCTTTGAGAAGGTTCTCAACCCTTACAAGTACATTTTTTAGCATTACTCGATAATCTAGACTATCTGGATACCCAGCACCTATCTATATACATACTGCACACGTATTATGTGTCATGAGACCTAATAACTCAATCAGAATTGGTTCCGCAAACTGTACACTTATACTATACTACTTGGTAGGTCTGAAAATAGGAAAATATATCAACCAAGCCAAAGGCAATACACTATTTTATCATGGGTGACATTCTAAGTACATTTAGCTATGACGTCCCAAAATTCAATAGCCAGTATTGGATAGTTTTATATGAAAAATGTCATCCCTTTGGCTAGCCATTTTCTTATTATCATTTTGGGAGATGTATCTTATTAACTGAAGTGCCCAAAAGTTGCCTAATGTATTGTAATTTTGTTTTAGCAACAGAAGATGAAAGCAGTTCTAGTTTTGGAGATGTTCCCCTTATCTGTAGAAAATATCAATATTTATCTATTAAGTTAAAAAAGTTAAAAAGTTATAAGTTAAAAAAGTAAAATCAGTTTTAGAGATAGATAGATAGATAGATATACATACCTTGCAATCGTTCCGGATTTAGGAGGACAGTTCTGGAATCTGGGCAGGGTCCCGCTGTCCCGGGCGGCTGGTGGTATTCTCCAGTGTCAACTGTATCTGCATCCTCTGGATGCAGATACAGTTGAAGCCAATGGTGAAGCAGCTCCCTGCTCCTCCATTCACTATGCAACCCCGGCCATGAGCAGCTCGGCAACAGACAGGCACGATGCAGTGACGCCATCATGCCAGTCTGCGCCGAACCACTCATAGCACAGGCAGGAGGAGCAGAGGGATCTACTCAAGTCGTTGTGTGAACTGGGTTGGGTGAGTTTTTTATTTTTTTATTAGGCACTATGGGGGCATTATACTAAGTATGGGGGGCAGCAATGGGGACATTATACTGTGTGAGGGCAGCTAAGGGGGCATTATAATGTATGGGGGCATTATACTGTATAAGGGCCGCTATGGGGGAATTATACTGTGTGGGGGGCTCTATGGGGCATTATACTGTGGGGAGGCACTATAGCAGCATGATACTGTGTGGGCTGAACTGGGTGTGTATGGGCAGGGAATGGGCAGCGCTATAAGCATGGCTTAGGAAATTTGCAGCATCGGTTGTCCCTCCTTACAATACTTGAAGTTGGGAGGTATGGATTTGTGATAGATAAACAAAAGTTCGATATATAGATGGATGGATGAATATAACCAAAACACATGAAAGTATCAGTTGGCAATACTCTGTGCCGTGGCAATGATCTAGGATCAACGTGAAGCTGAGCTGAGATCTGTGGTTCTACAGCTGCTGCTGTGGCGGTGATCTGTGCATACTAAGTATCAACTCCAAATATAATATAAAGGTATAGGAAAAATGCACGGTACTTGCCCTATTGAGTTTCCATCACAGCTTATTTATTCAACGGATGTGGAGGCAGGAAAACAGGAGACAAGCGCAAGCAGTCGGTCAAGGGCTGTTTCACGTCCTCCAGGCTCTTCCTCAAGGCCTCTGGGTGAATACAATACTGATTTGCTGCTTTACCACTTTAACCTTTTTAAACTTAAAGCGGTATTAAGGTTTCAGCGGATAATGTGTATTCATTCTGTTCGATTAAATTCATTAGGAACCTTCATTATTTACTTCCAGGAGATAAAAACCTCTTCTGGTCATGGAGACACAGGTGCACGGCTTGTTACAGGTAGAGTACAGTTATCAGAGCTCTGTGTTAGCTTTCATTGTGATCCTGCCTTCAGAGGATAGTGAGATGACTGTTGACCCTGCCCACAGTGTACGCAGCACAAGCCGAAAAGTGACAGGAATTGTTAGCTTATTGTAAGGCTCAGTGGCCAGTGTGAAAATGGCCATATTTCTCAATATATTGCAATATTTCAGCATTTTTGTTACTACAGATAATGACATTGAAAAGAAGCATAAAACACCACCATAAAATGTTTCCCTTTAACCCCTTAGTGACCAGACTATTTTAGGCCTTAATGACAAGCAAGTTTTTCCATCGTTTTATTGAAATAGCTACAACTTTTTTATTAGTCCCACTAGGGGACTTCACTATGCGATCATTCGATCGCTTTTATAATACACTGAAATACTTCTGTATTGCAGTGTATTACTGCCTGTCCGTGTAAAACGGACAGGCACCTGCTAGGCCAAGCCTCTGGCATGGCCGAGCAGGCATTAACTAGAGGCAGACCTGGGGGCGTTTATTAGGCCCCCAGGTGCCATAGAAGACACCGGCACCCTGCGATCGTATAGCAGGGTGCCGGTGGGGTGAGAAAGGGAGACCCCTCCGTCCAAAACCACTCAGATGCGGCGCTCACTATTGAGCGCCACATCTGGGGTGTTAAACGAGCAGAATCAAAACGGATATCGATATCGCCCGTTCAAGCAGGTCTCTGCTCCCAGCCCACAAATACCTCCGGTAGCTGAGAGCAGGGAGATTTAACTTATTCCGATGCAGCGCCGTAAAAAGGCTACTGCATCGGAATAAAGAATGTGAGTGGAAAAAACACTAATGGGCCATCACTAATGGGTTAATGTTACATTTATACGTAGAAGATTGATTGCAGAAATTTGACTGTCTCATTCAGCTGATTGGGGCTTGCAAAAATCTATACACTGCAGATACAACCTCATTCAGACGTTTGGAACTGAAATTGCTGCAACAAATCTGTCACACGTAAATTTACTGTACCCTAAAGAACCCGAAAACCTAAACAAATCCCATCAGATCAGAGAGTTTTCTAGTGGACCACACTATTAAAGGGATTGTCTGGACATGGGGTGGTTTTTCATACGGATGACCTATCCACAGGATAGGTCATCAGCATATGATCGGTGGGTGTCCGATATCCGTAAACCGCGCGAATCAGCTTTTCTGGCTGCCTCTGAGCAAAGGATGCTTTGTCGGAAGCAGAAGTCTTCGTACACTATATGGCGGCCGTGCTACAGTACTATAGCTCTGCTCCTATTCACTTGAATAGGAGCAGAGTTGCAGTGTTGCAGAACAGCCACTATACAGTATACGGAGCCATCCGCTTCTGGCACCAACCACTGTAAAACTTCCAGTGCCGGAGGCAGCCGGAACAGATGATTGGTGCTAGGTTCGGGTGTCGGACCCACACCGATCATATACTGATGACCTATCTTGTGGATAGGTCATTGGTGTAAAAAACGGCCTCCTGCCCAGACAACCCCAGCCAAGCATACGTTTCATGAAAAAATATGATTTTTTACTCTAAATATTATTTTAAAAATGAATAAGAATTCTTTCAAAAACAGTCTTTAGTTGCCTGTAATAGTTAATTTGAAGAAATAAGGAATCAAACATTATTTACGCTGAACAGGACATTAGGATAAAACCAATGACCATTTTATACTCACTAGAAGGTCAAATATTTACTGAACCGAGTCCACTTCAGCTGCCAACAAATAGTTAATTTTCTTTTCCTATGAAAATAAAGAATGGGATTAGAGTTTATATTTCACACCGAGCATTGCTTAATCACGTTTATCCAGTCTAGACTCACTTGTTGGGTTTTAAATAATAGAATATTATCTGGTATCTAAGCTTGAGCTTCTGGAATGCTAATATATTTTAGATATTAAGGACTTGTGTCTGCTCGGGGAGTGACAACTTTTGTAATATGACCTTAGAGGCTTGTTACACACGATGGTTCATGTCGTATGCTATGATAATACATTGTTAGATATGATTAATATTGAATAAACAAAGTAAGATAGGCTAAACCCTGGTCTTAACTAAATAGGAACTGGCAAAATATACTGGGTATAAGATCTCTTTATAAAACACGATGCTAACTATGCTAAGAACTTTTCCCCATAAAAGAAGAAAAAAAAGATCAGTAAATACAAATTTCTTCAATTTTCCACCGTGGAAATTCTAATTTGTTTCTGGACAAGCTGGGTAACAGCTCAAATGTTTTAATAAGCACCCACAAAAAAATTCATTAAGTCCTAAAAACCTCCAACTTATGCAGCTGATTTGGATTTTAAAACAGTTTAGTAAAAACATGGGTCTTTCTAGCTATTTTGTGTCCTGAAGCAAAAAGTTAAATGTCCCCCCTCCACCTTCTTCAAATTGGAGATGGGAAAGTACAGAGATGGACTGTATGACTGACAAAATGTTCCATCCTGACAGTCAGAAAATGGTGCAACCTGAGGCTCATAAATTATACGCTATTCTATATTGAATATACAAAACAGCTCATACGGCACATGTGGGGCTAGATGCTTGAGTATAGCATACTACCCAGGTACTGAGAAAAGGCAACTCCTATACATACTTATATACACCGGAGAAAAATGGAGCATAATAGCCAAAGGTAAAAGTAAATATCTTTATTAAACATATAAAGACATACATAAAAGGAATTAAAAAGGTACAGAGCTGGACATGAGGACTCTATATAATTTCAATATAACACAGCTTGGAAGACTCTCTAAATAGTACAGTAATAATACACGGTAACGTAGATTTACTGAAGTCACAAGGATGGACTATGGAGGTAGTATAGGTAAGAAGGTGGACTACATGCAATAATATGATGCAATAACGATACAGCTAGTACCTATAAAGGCTACTGTCGTGAGATCAGATTGCGGTAGAAGACCTAGTAACAACACAGAGACCTAAAGAGTATAGAGACCATAAATAGTGGGCCGAAAATAAATGTTCGGTCTAGATTCTGAGTAAGCCATATATCCATATATCCACCCACTCCTAAAGCAACTTACCCATGATGGAAGGTAGCTAGGAGAGTCAAGCTGTTGTGAAGCGAAATGAACACCAACGCGCGTTTCGCGATGTGCTTCCTCAAGGGGTGTAAAGTGTCTAAGAAAATGACAGGTATAAATAGGACGGGCCACAGGTGCAATGAGTGTTTGTTGATTCCAGGAAGATTACGGCGCACGTCATCTGCCGAGACCGGAAGTGAGGCATGCCCCACTTCCAGCCCCCAGCGCCAGAGCGCACACCGAGGATCCCCGACGCGTACAGGGATCCCAGGCATGCGCAGTGCGCTACAGGGGGCAAGGAAGGAGGCCGGCCACAGACCAGCGTCATACAGACGAGGCGCGCACCTAATTGGACAAGAAACACGGTGCGGTGAAGGGAGGTATGTATCTGTGTCCCGTTACTACAGTGTAAACCACATACAAGGACCGATAGTGCAATAATACTAAACGAAATTACAAGCGATATCGTCAATTTAAGACGGTATAACTTCAGTGCTACTATAAACAACCTATATGTAAACAACAAATTAAGATTTGCAACAGTGACATATTGGAAGAAGTAGTGATGAACTACTATAGAGTGAAAAGAAAAATAAAAATAAAATAAGAAAAAATAAATAAAATCCAGAGCAGGAAAGAAATACGAGGGAGAGAATAATTCGCCCATTAAATGGTGAATACAAAAAAAAAAAAAAAAAAAATGTGCACAATAGTGGCAACCATATGATAAAAATATACATAAAATCTATATAATATGAAGTATATAAGTTTCCTGCAAAAAGCAGGAACATCAGTAAAAAATTAAAAAATTACAATGTACAATGCACCATAAAAACAAAAAAGGAAAGGTAATAGTAACAGAAGAACATAAAATAAAAGGGGATTGATCCACAAAATAGTCAGTGCGTCCACAGATAGCCGGAATTTCTACTTCCTCCGTGTTTCAGAGTAAATGCAAGTCAGAAGAACGGGTTCTCGTCAGAAAAAATTGTCCGAAAGATGGTGTATCAAGTACCTATATGACATAATAAAAGACACAAAAAGTTAAAATCAAAGTTAAAAAGACAGTGGTGATAGGGAGTTTTATAGAAAGGGGGCGAAGTTAAGTTGTTCGTTAAGGCCGACGGGTGTCATGGATCCCAATTTAACGATCCACATACACTCCTTTTGGGCTAGAACCTTCCTCAAATTACCCCCTCTGATGCCACAATGTAAACGTTCAATTCCACGAATCATTAAAGAATTTGGGTTGCAATTATGGTATTGTTTGAAATGTCTAGGCAGCGTTTTGAGTTGTCTAGGGTCGCTTATCGCTTTAGCACCAGAGATGTCACGTACATGTTCTCTGGTGCGTATCCTCAGCTGCCTAGAGGTCAAACCGACATAAATCTTAGGACATCCACAAAGTGCGTAGTACACTACATATGTAGTGCTACAGGAGATGTAATCCCTGATTTTGAAAGTTCTTGATCCATCAGCTGTTTTAAAGTCTTTTGCTCTGCTAATATTGGGGCACGCGACGCATCCACCACATGGATAGCATCCCACAGTGGGTTCACGTGGGCCAAAAGGGGTAGCATATTTCGGCACGTAGTGACTTTTTGTCAGGAGATCCTTCAGATTTTTACTCCTTTTGGCCGTCATCATGGGTCTCAGGGAGAGACATTGTGCTAGGCTCGGTTCTGATCTAAGGATCGACCAGTGGTGTCCGAGAATTGACCTCATTTTGTCCCATTGACTATTGTAGGTTGTAATGAAACGTACATTACTATCTACAGGTCGGTTTATTTTAGTTTTTAAAAGGTCACATCGCGGTGTTCTCCTAGCCCTATTGTAGCCTGATTTTATGAGACGTGTACTGTACCCTCTGTCAGTGAATCTGGATTTTAATTCATCTGACTGCCGTTCAAATAATCTGTCTGTGGAGCAGATCCGCCTCATCCTGAGAAACTGCCCAACCGGGATGGCTTTAACGGTTGGGCGTGTGTGGAAAGAAGATGCGTGCAGAAGTGAATTGACAGATGTAGACTTACGATACACGTCTGTCTGGAGGAATCCATCACAGTCAGCAAAAATCTGAATATCCAAAAATTCTATTTTTTGTCTATGAAATTTATGTGTCAACTTGATGTTATAGGAATTCAGATTGAGCTGCTGCATAAAATCAGCCAATTCACTTTCCGATCCTTGCCAAATGAATAGAACATCATCTATATACCGAAACCAGCACTGCACATGTTCGGCGGCCCGGGCGCCATCCCCCAGGAAAACCCGCCTCTCCCAGAGACCGAGAAACAGGTTTGCATAGGATGGCGCGCAGGCCGCCCCCATGGCAGTGCCGGTGGTCTGCAGGTAGTAGTGATCCTTAAATACAAAGAAGTTGTGAGTCAGAATATACTGGAGAATCTAGACCGAACATTTATTTTCGGCCCACTATTTATGGTCTCTATACTCTTTAGGTCTCTGTGTTGTTACTAGGTCTTCTACCGCAATCTGATCTCACGACAGTAGCCTTTATAGGTACTAGCTGTATCGTTATTGCATCATATTATTGCATGTAGTCCACCTTCTTACCTATACTACCTCCATAGTCCATCCTTGTGACTTCAGTAAATCTACGTTACCGTGTATTATTACTGTACTATTTAGAGAGTCTTCCAAGCTGTGTTATATTGAAATTATATAGAGTCCTCATGTCCAGCTCTGAACCTTTTTAATTCCTTTTATGTATGTCTTTATATGTTTAATAAAGCTATTTACTTTTACCTTTGGCTATTATGCTCCATCTGGGCAGTCAGATGAATTAAAATCCAGATTCACTGACAGAGGGTACAGTACACGTCTCATAAAATCAGGCTACAATAGGGCTAGGAGAACACCGCGATGTGACCTTTTAAAAACTAAAATAAACCGACCTGTAGATAGTAATGTACGTTTCATTACAACCTACAATAGTCAATGGGACAAAATGAGGTCAATTCTCGGACACCACTAGTCGATCCTTAGATCAGAACCGAGCCTAGCACAATGTCTCTCCCTGAGACCCATGATGACGGCCAAAAGGAGTAAAAATCTGAAGGATCTCCTGACAAAAAGTCACTACGTGCCGAAATATGCTACCCCTTTTGGCCCACGTGAACCCACTGTGGGATGCTATCCATGTGGTGGATGCGTCGCGTGCCCCAATATTAGCAGAGCAAAAGACTTTAAAACAGCTGATGGATCAAGAACTTTCAAAATCAGGGATTACATCTCCTGTAGCACTACATATGTAGTGTACTACGCACTTTGTGGATGTCCTAAGATTTATGTCGGTTTGACCTCTAGGCAGCTGAGGATACGCACCAGAGAACATGTACGTGACATCTCTGGTGCTAAAGCGATAAGCGACCCTAGACAACTCAAAACGCTGCCTAGACATTTCAAACAATACCATAATTGCAACCCAAATTCTTTAATGATTCGTGGAATTGAACGTTTACATTGTGGCATCAGAGGGGGTAATTTGAGGAAGGTTCTAGCCCAAAAGGAGTGTATGTGGATCGTTAAATTGGGATCCATGACACCCGTCGGCCTTAACGAACAACTTAACTTCGCCCCCTTTCTATAAAACTCCCTATCACCACTGTCTTTTTAACTTTAATTTTAACTTTTTGTGTCTTTTATTATGTCATATAGGTACTTGATACACCATCTTTCTGACAGTTTTTTCTGACGAGAACACGTTCTTCTGACTTGCATTTACTCTGAAACACGGAGGAAGTAGAAATTCCGGCTATCTGTGGACCCACTGACTATTTTGTGGATCAATCCCCTTTTATTTTATGTTCTTCTGTTACTATTACCTTTCCTTTTTTGTTTTTATGGTGCATTGTACATTGTAATTTTTTACTGATGTTCCTGCTTTTTGCAGGAAACTTATATACTTCATATTATATAGATTTTATGTATATTTTTATCATATGGTTGCCACTATTGTGCACATTTTTTTTTTTTATTTTTTTTTGTATTCACCATTTAATGGGCGAATTATTCTCTCCCTCGTATTTCTTTCCTGCTCTGGATTTTATTTATTTTTTCTTATTTTATTTTTATTTTTCTTTTCACTCTATAGTAGTTCATCACTACTTCTTCCAATATGTCACTGTTGCAAATCTTAATTTGTTGTTTACATATAGGTTGTTTATAGTAGCACTGAAGTTATACCGTCTTAAATTGACGATATCGCTTGTAATTTCGTTTAGTATTATTGCACTATCGGTCCTTGTATGTGGTTTACACTGTAGTAATGGGACACAGATACATACCTCCCTTCACCGCACCATGTTTCTTGTCCAATTAGGTGCGCGCCTCGTCTGTATGACGCTGGTCTGTGGCCGGCCTCCTTCCTTGCCCCCTGTAGCGCACTGCGCATGCCTGGGATCCCTGTACGCGTCGGGGATCCTCGGTGTGCGCTCTGGCGCTGGGGGCTGGAAGTGGGGCATGCCTCACTTCCGGTCTCGGCAGATGACGTGCGCCGTAATCTTCCTGGAATCAACAAACACTCATTGCACCTGTGGCCCGTCCTATTTATACCTGTCATTTTCTTAGACACTTTACACCCCTTGAGGAAGCACATCGCGAAACGCGCGTTGGGGTTCATTTCGCTTCACAACAGCTTGACTCTCCTAGCTACCTTCCATCATGGGTAAGTTGCTTTAGGAGTGGGTGGATATATGGATATATGGCTTACTCAGAATCTAGACCGAACATTTATTTTCGGCCCACTATTTATGGTCTCTATACTCTTTAGGTCTCTGTGTTGTTACTAGGTCTTCTACCGCAATCTGATCTCACGACAGTAGCCTTTATAGGTACTAGCTGTATCGTTATTGCATCATATTATTGCATGTAGTCCACCTTCTTACCTATACTACCTCCATAGTCCATCCTTGTGACTTCAGTAAATCTACGTTACCGTGTATTATTACTGTACTATTTAGAGAGTCTTCCAAGCTGTGTTATATTGAAATTATATAGAGTCCTCATGTCCAGCTCTGTACCTTTTTAATTCCTTTTATGTATGTCTTTATATGTTTAATAAAGCTATTTACTTTTACCTTTGGCTATTATGCTCCATTTTTCTCCGGTATTTTAGCTATTCTATATTGGTTGTTACCCAGCTTTCCTAGAAGTCATCACTAAGAATTGGCTTTATAGAATTTAAAAAAAAATTGAACAACCCACCTATATTTCGCAATGATCCTTTAATAAAGTCATTTTTTTTTATAGTAGATTTAGGCCATGTTCACACTTAGCATTGTAGTGCGGTTTAAAGTTGATATTGTAGAAATAGTAACTGTTATCTTGGAATATAAAAAACCCCAACACCACTAGACAAGCTCTTGCTTCATAATATAGTTTTGTTTTTTTAAAAATTAGGCCACGTTCACACAGAGGGTTTTTGATGTAGACAAATCCTACGTGAATTTGGCAAAAATTTTGTAGTAAATATTACCACGGTCCTGCACACAGATTAGTGCCAATCAATGGGTCTAATCTGTGTGTAGCTACTCGACGTTGTTTGCGGGGATAAAAACAGCATCAAAAAGTGACGTCTCTTCTTTTTTTGCAGCAATGTAGTTCTCAATTTTGCACGATGAAAAGATTTCCCAAGGTAAACAACAGGGGCATTTTACAAGCGGAATTCACGCAAATTCCAACACAGAAAACACGTCGGAATTCGTGTGAATTTCCTCGGTGTGAACAAAGTCTATGACCCCTGAGGCAGTACCGGGAGCATAACTATAGCGGTGTAGAGGTTACAATTGCGTTCGGGCCCAAAAATTCTCTTTGCTCTAAGTAAGTAGACTAGTATTTTTAAAGACACATGATAGTTGTTGACCCATGTTACATATTTTTCATCGAGGCCCAGGAGCTTCAAGTTATGCCACTGGAAAGCACTGCCCATCCCTTGCCAACTACAGTTTACAGCAGCCTGTAGTCAGTTTATGGGTCTCTGACTACAGGCTGCCAGAAAAAACAGCAGCCGGTGTGCTGAAGAGTATATGAAGAGTATATCTCCCTTTTATATAAGCAATACAGAACGGTCACTATACCTTGTCTAGAGAATTTGTCATATTTTATCCTACGCAAACCAGACTGCTGTCGGTCTACCGGTATATGATCTATTAAGGAGTGCTGGGGATTTAAAGAGGCTCTGTCACCAGATTATAAGTGCCCTATCTCCTACATAATGTGATCGGCACTGTAATGTAGATAACAGCAGTGGTTTTTATTTTGAAAAACGATCAATTTTGAGCAAGTTATGAACAATTTTAGATTTATGCTAATTAGTTTCTTAATAGACAACTGGGCGTTTTTTACCTTTTTACCAACTGGGCGTTGTAAAGAGAAGTGTATGACGCTGACAAATCAGTGACCAATCAGCGTCATACACTTCTCTCCATTCATTTTTAGTAGTACTCGCAGCACAGCGTGATCTCGCGAGATCACGCTGTGCTGTCACATACACCCACATTAACTTTACCGAAGTGTCTTGAGAGTGAATAGACATCGCATCCTGGCAGGAGGATGTTATAATCTGGTGACAGAGCCTCTTTCAGACTCCTTCACCTCAGGTTATTCCCTTTTATCATAGGACTTGTTTAATGTAATGTGTTCACAAATATGCTAAATCTTTTTGCAGCTCAAATACTATTAAAGAATGTATTTTAAATTCAATCAAACTCCTTCACAACTGGATCTTATCCATTGTATATTGTGTACATTGTTTTAGATATCTTTCAATAATGTCAAAGAATTGCCAAACTGTCATTATTCATTTTGGCATATTTCTTAAAATGATTTTTTTTTATGTAAGACATACAAATTCTTCTTGGCTGTACGACCACTAGTACAATGTTCTCATTGCTAAATTATAGATCAGAGGTTTGGCAAAAAAGTGGTGAAAATTAAGTACATGCATAGATCAAATATAATAAATATAAATGTTATATTTACATTCATTTTCATGAATTCTACACTCTGGACAGAAATTAACCAATTATAGATTACATTAGGTCTATTTGTCTCTATGTATCAACGACACACGGCAATTAAGAAATAGTAAGAATCTTTAGTAATATTGTCCAATGATTACCTATAGTTAATATATTGGTACATTGTAAATAAAGTGAATCCACAGAAAAATTATATCATTTGTGAAATATTCCGTAAACAATTAAGTAATGGAAAGTTTGCCTCTATCCAAATCGCATATACAGTATTGCCAGTTCTTTGTTAGTTTACTTGTATCTTACCTTTTAGGGCCTGTTCACATCAGCGTTGCCCTTCCGCTGAGGGGTTCCGTCTGAGGTTTCTGTCAGGTTAACCCCTCAACGGAAAGGCAAACGGAAACCTTAGCTTCCGTTTCCCTAACCATTGATCTCAATGGTGACAGGAACGTTATTAATGGTTTCCATTGGTCACCGTTGTGACAGGGTTCTCTTGTTTTGGTGGAATCAATTGCGCAGTCGACTGGGTTAACTTGACGGAAACCTCCAGCGGACCCC
Source organism: Rhinoderma darwinii (assembly GCF_050947455.1). NCBI lineage: Eukaryota > Metazoa > Chordata > Amphibia > Anura > Rhinodermatidae > Rhinoderma > Rhinoderma darwinii. The sequence goes on along the minus strand of NC_134693.1, from coordinate 111,042,688 downwards.
CTCAACGGAAGGGCAACGCTGATGTGAACAGGCCCTTAAAGAGATTGAAAATGGGTTTATTAAACCAAACAAACACCCTATTAGGGAATTCTGAAATAATAGAGGGTGTCTGTCATTTTGGACCTCAATCAATTATCCAGAGTGGGCAGTGGTTACAAAGAGTATTTATTTCTGGAGAACCTAGCATGTCTATGCATTACATGTACAGCCAAGAGATTTCAGTGGGTATCATGTAATGCTTCATTTCCCCAGTGGTGGCACTGCAGGGGAATTCAACAATTCTTACCAGATACTCCTGCAGATTATAGTTTATTGCAGGGATTGACAACCTGTGATCATCTTATTTTCAAGGAACCCTTCCAACAAAATTGTAAGCAATTGTAAAAATCGGGCAAATGTAAATATTTTTGTGGGATCCCCTTGCATTGCATAGTTGCATAGTTGACTGGTCCTGGTTTCTTGGCTAATGAATACTATGAGCTTGACGATGTATGTGCTAGTAAGTGCACCCAAAGTATACGCCACATACATGTATCACAGATGTGATGTGATAGAGCCTTAGTTACCTATTTAGAGTGTCTTATTTGACCACCCATGTTAGATGGAAGATCTCCTGCTTTTGTTGGGCAATAATAAGTTCTTATTGATGTCACTTTCTTTAACTTTATTTTGTTCATTACTGGTATTTTCTACTATACTACACTCTTTGGAATTATATATATCTTCTAAGACCAAGATGTAGGGAGTGAAGCCTATAACTTTGCTAGGACTATTCCCTATCTACCCAATCACATATTCTAAGGTCAACACCAATTTTATGGAAAGTTCCAACTCTTTTTGGAATTTGTCAAATGGAACTGACCAACAAGTTCTGGTTGGGTTATATTATTAGTTTTTTTTCAACATTGGAGTTTTTCAATGTAAATTAAAAAACAAACAAAATAGTATTGGTCTTAAAAGGGGAGACACAACTAAAATATTTGTCTAGAGATAAAGGGGCAGGGACCATCTGAAAAGCACCTGAACCCCTTCAGAACTGTTTGAATATTTCTTATTATAGAACTCAGACACAGCGCTGGCAATCAAACATTTGACCAAGTCAGGGCACCAATGATGTCTTATGACATTGTCACTAGATTTAACCTTTTGTGGTTTCCACCTAGTTTCTGAATAGTAGTATAGTTTCCTTTCACGTGGCCCAGTGAGGGGGATTTTTTTCTTAAAGTGTCGCTGATGTTAAATCTATACATGGAAAATGACTACATCCATTTATAAATAGAATTTGTTGCCCTTTAAAGACAAAATTAAAAATTAGGAAATCATCCAGCCCAAGGAGAATGAAGAATGACTAACATCCAGTTTCCTTCCTGAGCAAGTGTATGTGACAATCCCTGCCTGGCAGCGACAGAACAAGCTGTTGTGACACCTTGGCAAAAGATATGGAACCACTCCTATCAAACTAGGCCTCAATGTGTAAAAATGGAAAAATTAAACCTTGCTCCTGCCCAGATGTAGATTTTGCATGGGCTGAATTCTAGCCCGAAATAAGGAAAGTCATCACATTTAATGTGACCATGTGCTGTTAAACACAAAGTGGGCGATTGAAATACTTGTGCACACCCTTTACATATCCCAGCTCAACTACTGTAACACCCTCCTCCATGGCGCAACAATAAACAGACTTGTCCCCCTCCAATCGATCCTCAACTCCGCTGATCGGCTCAATCACCTCTCCTCTGCCTCCTCCACAGCCTCTTAATCTCTACAGCCCCCTCCAGTGGTTGGTGATCAATGTATTTTGTATACATTCACTATTGATAAGGATCTATCTGCTCATGCCACGACCATAGACAAATTGTAATTTTTGTTCTCCAATTTGCTGGTTTTCCACAATACAATTTAGCCAGCCCAATAATTTAAATAAATTATTATAAAATTATATAAATATTGTAAACTATATATATATTATATAAATAATAAGTAGTTAGCAACAAGGCAAAATAGTAAAGTTTCATAAATGCACACAGCTTTAACCCCTTCCCGACATCCACCGTGTATAAATGGTGTCGCTTCGGTGGGGTGGTATGGAGTGGGCTCGCAGGCTGGACCTGCTCTATAGATCAAGTGTGTCGGCTGTATGTAACAGCCGATACTTCAGTGTAACAAGTGAGATCCGGCTCGTTTAACCTCTTAGATGCCAGGGTCAAAATTTACCATGCATGTAAGCCGTTAGAAACAGGGGAGCATCGTCCTCTGACGTTACATTGCCTCCCTGTGACACGATCGCAAGGTGTTGATGGTTGGCTTGGCAGGGTGTAGCGCCGGCGGCCGCGGGTCTCACTCATCCCAGTAGTGGCCGCCAGTTTGCTTATCCTCATCCCCAGCGTCTCCTTGTTTAAGGGATGTCGGCGCGCTCTGCTCTCCTCCCTCGGCCTATGCCCGATGGGTGCGCGTGCTCGTCCAAGTTCTTAAATGGCCAGCGCGTGCACTAGGAATATTGCCCCTAGCCTATCCCAGCCCACCCTGGACTAATTAAGGAACTCTGCCCTTATTTCTAACCCAGAGTTAGTCTGCGAAGATTCCGTATATTGTTCACTGAAACCTGTGTAAGTGGCTATCCTGTATCCGTGTCCAGTCCTGTATCCAGTGTCCGTGACCATTCCTCTATCCGTCTCCAGTCCTGTATCCGGAGTCCAGTGTCCGTGACAAGTCCAGTGTCTGTGACCAGTCGTGGTTCCAGTAATCCAGCACAAGCCAGCTTCCGATAATCCAGCACAAGCCAGCTTCCGATAATGCAGCACAACCCTACCTCCAGTAATCTAGCACCAGCCTGCCATCATGGTACCATCTGCCAGTGACTGTCCTTTACTTGTCTGGCCAGTAGCTACACCGTTACCGTGGAGTAGCCCAGTGGGTCCACATTCCCAGTGGACGTTACACAGGGCAGGACCTCATAGGATACTGTCAGCATCGTGATATGCTGCAACGATCGCTGGTTCAAGTCCCCTAGGGGGAGTAAAAAAAAGTTAAGTACAGTTAAATTAAAAAAAAATATGTATACAAAAATAAAACTATTACAAGTTAAAAAAAAACTCAGATTTTCCTATTTTCACCCAAACGCAATATAAAAAAAATATATATATATATATAACTGGTATCGCGGCATCCGTAAAAGTCTGAATATTACCATATAACATTATAACAATATAACATTATTTTACCCGCACGGTGAACGCCGTAAAAAAAAAAATATTAAATGCCAGAATCGCTTTCTTTTGGTCACTTCATCTCCCACAAAAAAATTGACTAAAAAGTGATCAAAAAGTGTCATGTACCCAACTGTAGAAACTACAGCTCACTCCGCAACAAATAAGCCCTCGTTCTAGCTCTTTCATCCCTTCCCTTTTTCCCAACCCTTGGTTGAACTTGATGGACATGTATCTTTTTTTCAACCATACTAACTATGTAATAGACAAATTAAAAAAGTTATGGCTCTCAGAACATGGCAACACCATCAGTTAACATGCCGTTTTTACCAAACGTCGTAAAAACGAAAACCCCCCAAAAATGTAGAAATCGCTAATTTTTTATCATTCCCCCCCACAAAGATTTTTTTGGGGTACATTATATGTTACAATAAATGGTTACGTCAAAATCTACAACTGGCTTTTGCAAGGTGGGGAGGAAAAAAAACGAAAGTGAAAATCCGAAAAATGGCTGCTGCGGGATAGGATTGAAGTGTTATTCTGGGCAAAGTTAGGCCTGAAGTTAGGTCCTTCCATAACCCCCTTTATTACCTGCTGACTCTGAGAATATTTCTGACAGGCAACCGCTAAGTTGCAGGCAGTGCATTACTCATGATTGACGTTGTTATGAGCCATGCGGGAATCTGCACTGAAAACAGGCACTAAGCTGGATGGTGCTGGATAGAGTGGGTATGTCTATGCCGACTTCACGGTGGCTCATGACAATCCTGCCTGAAAGTGAAGCAATGCACATAACAATATGCTGTATAAATATGGCTTGCATGTCTGCGCCATTTTTTTCATCTGTTACAGTCTTTGCCCAAGTTATGACTGCCATTTTTTTACATTCACTAATGGAGCATAAGAGTATCCCTCAGAGATGGAGAGAAGATGCTGCAGAAAATAAAGGCTATGTAAACCTTTTGAAAGGGATTTTTAATGAAAATAAAAATGTCAATCCGTGTGATTGGTGCAACTTTATGATTTGTTTTTATTAAAAATTATTTAAACTTTTTGAGATACAGCTGCTCTGTATTCTCTATACACAGCGGCTGTATCGTTCGCTAAATCCTGTTCCACTGACACTGAACCCATCAGGTCCGCGGGACTGACGGATTCAGGTCGGGAACGATACGGCTGCTCTGTATAGAGAATACAGAGCAGCTGTATCTCAAAAAGTAAAAAAAAAATTTAATAAAAATTAGCTATAAAGTTTCACCAAACACACTGACCTTTTTATTACAAAAATAAATACATCAAAGGTTAACGTAGCCTTTAATGTGTGTTTATGTCACATCTTCTAGGTCATTGGCAAAGCACAAGTACTTCTAGGGTCTTTCAGTCATGGCTGGAAATAGTAAATACATTTTAGAGATTTATTCAGTCATTTCTTCCACAAAGGCCAAAATAGATATGATATTTCAACAAACAGTAATTCTTATTTTTATACAGTTGATTGATGAACTAGTTAAAAGACTTCTCCATGAAACCTTCTCCCTGAGCCACAACAAGCTCTAGAGTTTCTTCTATGGGAATCAATGTTTATTGAAACTCTGCACAATACAGCAAGGACCACAGCTGAGTCGGCAGAATTCCTTGGCTTGCTTCTTCGACACTGGGCAAATAGACAAAATACTATAATGACAACAGTAAGCAGGACGATGTGCTAGAGGCCTTGCCAGAGAGGCAACAGTAGTATACCACAGGATCATAATAACATATGAGTGAATGGAAGAAAAAATCTTCTTCCTGTGCAGCTTCAATCACGTTTAGATGGCACATGTGATCCACAAGATATATAGTAATGCTCTTTGACAAAACACAGAAGGTAATATAATTTAGAATGTAACCTTATTTATTTTTTTACAGATTAAAAATATATACTGAAGCCTGCTCTTTTTTCTAATCTGTAAATGTTTTACTCTATTTTCTTTACATGATTATGAGGGTCTTCTTAAGCTTTGCTGTGAACAACACTTCCAGAGATTTGCTCTTGGATATAAGAAATTTAAGTAAAACAATCATTCATTGACTTGTATAGGAAAGTGTAGTGGGCATGCTCTGAGTCATGTGCAGTTGTTACTGTGCAGTAAGGGGGAGGAGTTGAGCTGTGTCCATCACTTATTCTCAATGGTGTGATATTGTGTTATCTGCCTCCAGCTTTATAAAAGAGGTTTTCATTATAAACCTGCCTACTGATGATAATGGGCTTACTCTGCCCCCAGCACAAGATGAAAAGGGCTAAGTGGCCAGAGCACAAACTGTTTTGTTTTAGGCCTCATGCACACAATCGTAGCCATATGCACGGCCGTGATTTTCGGGTCGTCCGGGGCGGAGTGTCACCCGCGAGCCGCCCGCAAATTATTTGCTATGAGCCTGGACTGCAGAACACGGCCGTAATAAGACATGCCCGTTCTTTCTGCGGTCCGGGCTCTTGGGCCATGCACGGTCGTGTGCATAGCCCAATAGGAATGAATGGTGCCGCAATTCTCCCGTGGATTTTCGGGGGAATTCCGGCCGCAAAAGCAAGTTCGTGTGCATGGAGCCAAAGTATTAGTATGTTCAACATAAAAATTTGGTTTAAGCAATAGGCATATTCTTTGAAATGTATATATTTATTCCTGAACAGGTGATCGCTGAGGTTTAGAGAAGCCAGACCCGCAGTGATCAGTTGATCGCTGGGGACGGCTTAATTCTAAGAAGGGGTTTACAGGATGGGACAACCACTCTAAGGAAGCCCCATCCTCCCTTGCTATCACTTGTTATAGAGAAGGCTACTGTAACCCTTTACAGATTGTTGTCTGACAGTGCTGAGCTGTGCATTAGGAGAGGAGGCATTTTGGATACGTTATCTACACCCGACAGATGGAATCAGACTTAGGTGTGAATTCCCCACAGCTATTTCTATGGATTTATTAATGATCTTGAGTTGGGTAAATCTGTAGCACTGTGTCTTGCTTAATATCAAATATTTTCAAAGTCAAATTATTGTTCAATGCAAATTATGAAATAAAAATTATAAACATAAATGGGAGCAAATTGCTGAAAAATACTACAAAAAGAAAAAAATCATTTGTCAATTGCATATAATTCATTATTGCTCCATAGTACTTTTCTACTTAAAGACTCAGAAGTTGCTGAAAGAAATAAATTGTACAGTTCATGGTTACGGTAATTTAAGTATTGTATCTTTACATTCACAAGAAGCTTCAGTCTCCACATCAACATTCATAGAGAATCGAATACGCCAATATCAATGCTCTTGTCTGCTGCTTCTACGGCATCTAATTTTTTTTTTTTAAAGAATCTCCAATCGTTTTAGCGGATGAACATTTGTATTTGTTGTTCATATAGTCCGTGGACATGAATGTGCTTCAGTTCAGGTTAATGGCATTATAGTGGATATTGATCGGTTTTCATGTATTGATATTAAAAGAAATACACCTTTGTCGTTCCCATGAAGATAACGTTGATCTGATGACCTTAGAGTAGAGATAACATGGAGTCTTTTAATTTAACCTATAAGGAATGAAAAATATATAGAATTAGACATATAAAATCACTTTAAAGTTAATATTTTGTGTAATATCTTGACCCAAACCTACAATACATGGATCCTAAACCATTTCCCTCTAAATCATTTTGTTATATCACTCAGAGACCCTGCTCCCTATTTTCCATATTTTTACTGCTGGAAATACCAACTGGCTGTGAGACAAACATGAAGCTTCAGTTTGGAAAAGGACATCGCTTTCTATCTCATGCAGGTAACAGGCAGCTTGTGGTGGAACCATTTGGTAGAACCATTTGAGATGCTTGCAGGACAAAATTATAAATTCTAAAACGGTTGTCTAAAATGGACATCTCACCATAAATAAAGTGTCGATTCATTTCCTCATTTCAAGTTTACACCCTTCCTATGATGGAATTTATTCTCTTAGAGGCTGCAGGGTCAGTTATTAATTGAGTTGAAGCTGAATAACCTAAAAATGTAAAATTCAAAATACTTTTCTAAAAAAAAACATTGAATTTTCTCCTATTGGCTTATTAATATTCATCAAATCCACCACCAGTATCCTGTTCCTGGACCACCAGTGAAAATCAAGGTACATGGTTGGACCAACGTTGATCTTGAGCTGTACTTCAATCACTTGGTTTGTCTTTATGAATTTAAACACGAGTACCTGTTCAGGGCCGTACAAATTGTCACCTTATACATCTCTATTGTATCTGTCAAGTAGGCCTCTAACCATTAGGGTGTTTATAGAGGACATATAGTTTATTAAAAAAAACACTCTAGGCAAAACTGTGTTATGTCTAGTGCAGGACCTAAGGGGCGGTGCATGACACAAGGGTTCAAAGAGCACCAAAGAGAGAAGACATGGCATAACCCAGTGTATCTATGTTTTCCTTTAGATTAGGAATAGTATCCAAAACAACATTTTATTATCAATGTGATCTGTGTATTTAAAGAATTTACAATTTTAGATCCAAGAAAACCAAACCATGTATGTTGATAAAATGACTGTAAGACAATATGGAGCAAACACGACTGTTCACAGCCTCAATAGCCACGAGAATACTCGATATGCAGTTGTTATAGTGACTGCTAAGCATTAACCCCTTAATGACCCATGATGACAATGTGGATCACGGTCGGGTGCGATTTCCTGACATATATATTGCACTCACAGCACCCGCGAAATCAGTGCATCTGTATTACACAGCCCTGCTCCTGCCGCGATCTAAGAGAAATATGATCCCAGCTATTTAACCCCTTAGATGCCACAGTCGAAAACGGCCACAGCATCTACGGTGTTTGACAGAGGGAGGAGGCTCCCTATGTCTGCCGATCAGTTGCCATGGCAGCCAGGAGCCTAACAAAGTTAACACGTTGGAATGTGGCCACATAAAATCTATTTTTGTTCCATTAAATGTGGTATTATTGTAAAAACGTAGTAAAACATTTTTAAAAAAAAATAGTTTACAAGGACAGAAAATAATAGTCCTTTTACTGGAATGCATTGTATCAGTGAACTTTAGATATATTTGTTCATTCTATCAGTGAATGTTATATATGTTATTGTCTATTGAATAGGACTATTGGATAAGAATGTTATTGAATATCGAGTACGACTATTTTTCTTCTTTATTCTACATTTTAGAGATTTTTTTGATTGGAAAACATAAGCTAATGTCTGAACTAGGTCGTATTTAGACCAAACTCTTATAACATGACTGTGGATTGTTTGAAATAAAATCGTAATTAAATAAGAAAAGAAACGAGTGTCGGGTTCTACCTTTGCATTGCATGACGGAGTGTAAGGGTATGTTCACACGCAAAGTCAAAAACGTCTCAAAATACGGAAACGTTTTCAAAGGAAAACAGCTCCTGATTTTCAGACGTTTTTTGAGCAACTCGCGTTTTGCACTGTGTTTTTCGAGGCGCTTTTTACGGCAATTTTTGGAGCTGTTTGTAATAGAGTCTATGAGAAAACGGCTCCAAAAACGTCCCAAGAAGTGTCCTGCACTTCTTTTGACGAGCCGTCATTTTAAGCGCCGTCTTTTGACAGCGACACTTAAAATTACAGCTCGTCTGCACAGAACATCATAAGACCCATTGCAAACAATGGGCAGATGTTTGCCAACGTATTGGAGCCGTCTTTTCAGGCGTAATTCGAGGCGTAAAACGCCTCCATTACGCCTGAAAAATGGCCGCGTGAGCATACTACCTGTGCACCTAGAAAACCTTGTGTCCTGTATTTACTTACAAAATATAAAAAAGCAATAAATTTTGGTTTTCCCGTAATCATACTGACCCATAGAATTAAGATAAAACATTATTTATTGAAGAGCAGGGAATGGCGTAAATTTAAAACCCAAAAAACAATACAGGAATTGCTGTTTTTTGTCCATATTTTTATTTATTTATAAAAGTTAAAAATAAAATAAAAAATATAAAAAATAAAAGTTATATGTACCCCAAAAAAGTGCAATTGAAAAATACAAGCCCTCATACAGCTACAGTGATAGAAAAAGAAAAAAAGTTAGGTTTTTGGAATGCAAGGATGAAAAGAACAAAAAAAAAAATCTCGGTACTTAAAGAGGCTCTGTCATCAGATTTTGCAACCCCTATCTGCTATTGCAGCAGATAGGCGCTGCAATGTAGATTACAGTAACGTTTTTATTTTAAAAAAACGAGCATTTTTGGCCAAGTTATGACCATTTTTGTAGTTATGCAAATGAGGCTTGCAAAAGTCCAAGTGGGTGTGTTTAAAAGTAAAAGTCCAAGTGGGCGTGTATTATGTGCGTACATCGGGGCGTTTTTAATACTTTTACTAGCTGGGCGCTCTGACGAGAAGTATCATCCACTTCTCTTCAGAACGCCCAGCTTCTGCCAGATCACGCTGTGACGTCACTCACAGGTCCTGCATCGTGTCAGACGAGCGAGGACACATCGGCACCAGAGGCTACAGTTGATTCTGCAGCAGCATCAGCGTTTGCAGGTAAGTAGCTACATCGACTTACCTGCTAACGCCGATGCTGCTGCAGAATCAACTGAAGCCTCTGGTGCCGATGTGTCCTCGCTCGTCTGACACGATGCAGGACCTGTGAGTGACGTCACAGCGTGATCTGGCAGAAGCTGGGCGTTCTGAAGAGAAGTGGATGATACTTCTCGTCAGAGCGCCCAGCTAGTAAAAGTATTAAAAACGCCCCGATGTACGCACATAATACACGCCCACTTGGACTTTTACTTTTAAACACACCCACTTGGACTTTTGCAAGCCTCATTTGCATAACTACAAAAATGGTCATAACTTGGCCAAAAATGCTCGTTTTTTAAAAATAAAAACGTTACTGTAATCTACATTGCAGCGCCGATCTGCTGCAATAGCAGATAGGGGTTGCAAAATCTGGTGACAGAGCCTCTTTAAGGTACAAAATAGACTGGGTCAAAGGGTTAATTTGTGCAAAATTGCAGCAACTACAGAAAAGTCAGAGTGTGTTGAAGTTGACATAATAGCCTATAGGAAAAGGCTAGCCTGCTCAAGTGCTCCATAGTAGCTTCATTGGCTGCATTTATGGTACATATGTCCTTGAATTACATGTTTGCCACAACATGGGAAATTTCTTTGTCCTAGTTGTAAACGCTGTGATTGAACAAATTTTAGTAGGTCCAATAAATTTAGTAGACTGATGTAAAATAATACAATGGTCAGGCTGGATTCACATGAGCATGTTCGGTCCGTAAAGGACGGAACGTATTTCGCCCGCAAGTCCCGGACTGAACACACTGCAGGGAGCCGGGCTCCTAGCATCATAGTTATGTACGACGGTAGGAGTCCCTGCCTCACTGCGGGACAACTGTCTCATACTGCAATCATGTTTTCAGTACGGGACAGTAGTTCTTAGCGTCGTACATAACTATGATGCTAGGAGCCCGACTCCCTGCAGTGTGTTCGGTCCGGGACTTGCGGCCGAAATACGTTCTGTCCTTTACGGATCGAACATGCTCGTGTGAATCCAGCCTCAGAGTAGATCCAAATGATATTACACTGACTGATAAAATTCAATTAAATCAGTGGGGTCATATTCATGTTAATGGCCACATTAACAGCAGCACAGAGTATACCAGGACATAAAAAGTGCCTGAGGTCATTTTGAAGAGTTTTTGACTATGCATTCTAAAACTTTTTCTTATTTCCGAGTGGGTGGGGACAGAATAGCCACCAGCCAATAAAATTATTGCAATATTCACAGTGACATATGATTGAAATGCCAAGTTGCTTATGTGATTATATTGATGGGGTTGAGTTACATACAGAAGGGGCAGTGTCTTGCCCTATGCTTGGGTTTGGAGCAGGAAGTTACAGACGGTTAATGAAATGTGATAGATTTGTGGGGTTAAACGCACCTCTAAACAAATACATCCACATGGATTACTCCTTCTTGGTTTCTTTACGTTTGCTTTTCTTCAATTGATCGTTGTCTTTCGTGGTTTTATCAGGTCGGGGCTCCTTTTTTCCTTCTCTAGGCAGTGAAGCGTATGATATCATTGCTATGGATACATAGATTAGCACTCCTTGGTATCCACTTAACATTAGGCAGATTGGCTGTGCCACAACAAAAAGGCAAAATACATTAAGACCGGCAGCAGTTCCTAGCTTCAACCTGTTCCCACGACTCTCCCAGGACAACAATACAAAATAGATCAGCGCTATGGCTGGGTAGAAGAGCTGTTCTTCCATGTTAAGGTATATTACAGAAAGAGGGGTTGAAGTCTAAGGTTTAAGCTTTAAGTAAAGGTGTGTCAAGAAGCGTTAACTCTTTATACACTACAAATAAGTAACTATTAGTAAAGATACAGAGAGCAAACAGGAGATCTATCTAGATAGCACACACATATATTGGAAAATATCCCCTGACAATTCCAGTTATAACATGACTGAGAAAACACACTGATGATAAAGGATTCAACAGGTGTCCCTAAATATTACAATAAAGATCATGAAACCAAGAGTTTGTACAGTCCAATAGAAATATATGAGCAATGCGCTGGGGAAAGAAGCCACTCTGCCACTGTTACGCCAAAGAGCAGAAAGGCAACAGAATAGCTAGGACAGATCGGTATAAACTGATAAATGACCCTGAATACATGTTCTATAAAGTGCACATCACTCAAGTAAGGAGAGAAGTGTGAGGCCTATATAAAGAGCCAAGTCCCACTGTATGTATATGAAGAAATCATGACAAAAACAATGGCCATAAAGCTAGCGGAAGTACAAGGCATTACCTCTGGACATGGTGATAGATACTGTCAAAAAAATACCTGTTGTACCATCTAGCCACATTAGGTGGTTTGCCTCTGTCTATTTTTACATGATATCATATGTATTGCTGTGTATTATCTAATAAACATAATTTTGGGGATATAAAGTGTTTAGTTGTTATTCCTACTCTCTTTTTTGGTATTATGTTGGTGCCTTTAATATACCACAACAACCCAAGGCTTCTGAACAATCGACAGCTTGTCCTTAAAGAGGCTCTGTCACCAGATTTTGCAACCCCTATCTCCTATTGCAGCAGATCGGCGCTGCAATGGAGATAAGAGTTTTTTTTAAAACGAGCATTTTTGACCATTTTTATATTTATGTAAATGAGGCTTTCTAAAGTACAACTGGGCGTGTTTAAAGTAAAAGTACAACTGGGCGTGTATTGTGTGTGTACATCTGGGCGTGTTTACTTCTTTTACTAGCTGGGCATTGTGAATGGAAGTGTATGATGCTGACGAATCCGCATCATCCACTTCTCTTCACAACGCCCAGCTTCTGGCAGTGCAGACACACAGCGTGTTCTCGAGAGATCACGCTGTGACGTCACTCACTTCCTGCCCCAGGTCCTGCATCGTGTCGGACGAGCGAGGACACATCGGCACCAGAGGCTACAGTTGATTCTGCAGCAGCATCAGCGTTTGCAGGTAAGTAGCTTACCTCCGGCTGGTCCTCATAGGTTTCCTCTCAGAGTGACTGTCAGTGTTAAAATGACAGTCAGAATACATTATACTATGTAGGTACCAATAATAACTACAACCCGTCCTGCGAAAAACAAAGCCTTAGGCCTCATGCACACGACCGTAAAAACTCCCGTTATATATACGATGTCACACGTATTCGACCCGTATTTACGGGCACGTTTTGGCTGCAAAATGACACTGCACTAAATCGGCAGCCCTTCTCTCTATCAGTGCAGGATAGAGAGAAGGGACAGCCCTTTCTGTAATAAAAGTTAAAGAAATTCATACTTACCGGCCGTTGTCTTGGTGACACTTCCCTCTCTTCACATCCAGCCCGACATCCCTGGATGACGCGCAGTCCATGCGACCGCTGCAGCCTGTGATTGGCCTGTGATTGGCTGCAGCGGTCACATGGGCTGAAACGTCATCCAGGGAAGTCGGGCCGGATGTCGAGAGGGACGCGTCACCAAGGCAACGGCCGGGAGACTGGACTGGAGGAAGAAGCAGGGAGTTCTCGGTAAGTATGAACATCTTTTTTTTACAGGTTGCTCTATATTCTGATCGGAATTCACTGTCCAGGGTGCTGAAAGAGTTACTGCCGATCAGTTAACTCTTTCAGCACTCTGGACAGTGACTATTTACCGACGTCGCCTAGCAAAGCTCCCGTAATGACGGGTGCACACACGTAGTCACCCGTTATTACGGGAGCCCCATAGACTTCTATGGGCTGTCCGTGCCGTTATTACGGCCTGAAATAGGACATGTTCTATCTTTTTCAACGGCACGGGCACCTTCCCGTAAGAAAACGGGAAGGTACCCGTGGCCAATAGAAGTCTATGAGCACGTTATTACGGGTCGTAATTACGACCCGTAATAACGGGTGTTTTTACGGTCGTGTGCATGACGCCTTACACAGCTTTTTTGACTGAAAAATAAAAAAGTTATGGCTCTCAGAATATGGTGACATAAAAAAGTGATTTTATTGTGCAAACGCTGCAAAACATAAAAAAAACTATATACATATGGTATCGCCGGAATCATATCGACCCGCAGAATAAAGTAAAATTGTCATTCATAGCCCAGGGTGAACGCTGTAAAAAAAAAAAAAAAAAAGAATAAAGAACATTGTCAGAATTGCTTGTTTTTGGTCACCTTGCTTGCCAAAAAATGGAATAAAAAGCAATCAAAAAAATCGCATGTACCCCAAAATGGTACCAATGAAAACTACAGATTGTCACACAACAAATAAGCCCTCACACAGCTTAGGGCGGATTTACACGAGCGTGTGCGTTTTGCGCACGCAAAAACCGCAGAGTTTTGCGTGCGCAAAAGGTACTTGACAGCTCCGTGTGTCATGTTCTTATGGATGCGCGGCTGCGTGCTTTTCGGCAGCCGCCATCATTATGACACTCCGTTAGGATGTATGTAAACAGAAAAGCACGTGGTGCTTTTCTGTTTACATTCATTCTTTTACTACTGTTGCGCAAATAACGCGCGTCCCACGGAAGTGCTTCCGCGTGGTGCGTGTGATTTTCACGCACCGATTGACTTCAATGGGTGCGTGATGCGCAAAAAACGCCAAAATATAGAACATGTCGTGAGTTTTACGCAGCGGACTCACGCTGCGCAAAACTCACGGACAGTCTGCACTGCCCCATAGACTTGCATAGGTCCGTGCGACCCACGTGAAAACCACGCGGGTTGCACGGACGTATATCCCGTTCGTGTAAATCCACCCTTAGAATATGGTGATGCAAAATGTGCCGTGTTCCAAGAGCGGATAAGATTGGGCACCATTTATAAGTGTGACACTGGCCACATATCTGCGGATTATTATTTATTTACCGCATTATTATACCCTTTTATTATGCCCTGATGTTCTACACACAGATTACATATACCATGATGTACTCTGCACAGATTACATACGCCCCCACATTATAAACTGAAATACCAGCAAAACGCCAAAACAGAAATAATAGCAAGCTAAATCTGCGCTCCAAAAGCCAAAAGGCGCTCCCTCCCTTCTGAACCCTACAGCGTTGCCAAACAGCAGTTTACAACCACATATATGGTATCACCATACCCAGGAGAACCCGCTTCACATTTTATGAGGTATTTTTCTTCAGTGGCACAAATTGCAATTTTCCGTTTGGGCGATCCACTGCACATTAACCCCTTCGTGCACCATGACATAATAGCACGTCGTGGTGCGGGGGGGGGGGGTGAGTTATGGAGCGGGCTCAAGCGCTGAGCCCGCGCCATACGCTGTGAGTGTCAGCTGTGTATTGTAGTTTACACCTGGGACTAACGGACAGGAACAGCGATCGCGCTGTTACAGAAGCCATTCAAAATTACAATATACTGCAATAATTAGTATTGCAGTGTATTGTACCAGCGATCTAACAAATGCTGGTTCAAGTCCCCTAGGGGGATTAAAAAAATATGTGAAAAAAAAAAAGTTAAATAAAGTTATTAGAAGTGAAAAAATAAAAATAAATTAAAAGTTAAAAAAAGTTTTTCCATTTTTCTTCTAAAGTAATGTAAAAAAAGAAACAAAATTGGTATTGCTGTGTCCGTAAAGTCCGAACTATTACAATATGCCATTATCTAACTCAAAAGGTGAATACCATAAAAAAATTAAGAATTTAAAACACCCAAATCTTTGTTTTTTGGTGACCTTAGCTAAAAAAAAAAAAAAAAATGGAATAAAAAGTGATCAAAAAGTTGTATGTACCAAAAAATGATACCAATAAAAACTATAGCTCGTCCCGCAAAAAATAAGCCCTCACACTGCTTAATCAACCAAAAAGTAAAAATTAATGGCTCTTGGAATGTGGTGAAACAAAACAATAATTTTTTTTAATAAATAATTTTTTCTTTGTAAAAGTCGTAGAATATAAAAAAAAACCTGTATAATTATGGTACCGCTGTAATCGTATTGAGACCACATATGGGGTATTACCGTACTCGGGAGAAATTGCTTTACAATCGTTGGGGTGATTTTTCTCCCTTATCTCTTGTGAAAATGAAAAAATTCAACATTTTAGTGGAAAAATGATGACATTAATTTTCACGGCCTAATTCCAATAAATTATGCAAAAAATGAAAGCTATACCCCTAGAAAAATTCCTTGAGGGTGTAGTTTCCAAAATGGGGTCACTTTTGTGGGGTTTCCACTGTTTTGATCCCTCCAGGGCGTTACAAACATGGCACTGTAAACCATTCCTGATAAATTTGAGCTCCAAAAGCGTTCCTTCCCTTCTGAGCCCTGCTGTGGGATCAAACAGCAGTTTATTACCACATATGGGGTATTGTCGTAATCGGGAGAAATTGCTTTACAAAGGTTGGGGTGCTTTTTATCCTTTATTGCTTGTAAAATGTTAAAATTTCTATGTTTTTTCAGAAAAAAAAAAGATTTTCCTTTTTACAAACTCCAATACATTTAGTAAAAAAACCTGTGAGGTCAAAATGCTCACTATACCCCTAGATTATTTCCTTGAGGGTGTAGTTTCCAAAACTGGATCACTTTTGGGGGGTTTTGGCACCACAAGACCTCGTCAAACCTGACATGGTGCCTAAAATATATTCTAAAAAAAAGGAGGCCTCAAAATCCTCTAGGTGCTCCTTTGCTTCTGAGGCCGGTGTTTCAGTCCATTAGCGCACTAGGGCCACATGTGGGATATTTCTAAAAACTGCAGAATCTGTGCAATATTTATTAAGTTGCGTTTCTCTGGGAAACCTTCTGTGTTACAAATGTTTTTTTATTACAAATGAATTTAGGCGAAAAAAAAATAATTTGTAAATTTCACCTCTGCTTTGCTTTAATTCCTTAATTTCTTAACGCCTAAAGGGTTAAGAAACCTTCTGAATGGTGTTTTGAATACTTTGAGGAGCGAAGCTTTTAACATTGGGTGAGTTATGGGGACTTTCTAATATGTAAGGCCTTTAAAGCCACTTCAGAACTGAACTGGTGCCTGAAAAAAATAGCCTTTTGACATTTTATTGAAAATGCAAAAAAACTGCTGCTAAAGTTATAAGCCTTGTAACTTCCTAGAAAAAGAAAAACACGTTCACAAAATGATACAAACAAAGTAGACATATGGGAAATGTTAACTTGTAACTATTTTGTGTGGTATTAGTATCTATCTGTTTTACAAGCAGATACATTTAAATATAGAAAAATGCTAATTTTCGCAAATGTTCACAAAATTTTGGTCTTTTTCCACAAATAAATATTTAATATTAATCTACCAAATTTTGTCACTAACATAAAGTACAATATGTCACCAGAAAACAGTCTTAGAATCGCTTGGATAGGTAAAAGCATTTCAAAGTTATTACCACATAAAATAACACGTCAGATTTAAAATAATCGGCTGTGCCACAAGGACAAAACAGACTGCATCCTGAAGGGGTTAAGAGCTTGACGTTTCCATTTTAGATACACAAATTGTTACTGAATGGAAAACCCGGAAGGCATCGCTGGGTCCTATCAGAATTCCTTGAATTAGCAGAGTGGCTAAATACTCTGGATGGATGATATGGGTGATGAACATTGCTTTTTGTGGGTAACCTACTGATGTGGTACATCCATGAAATTACACCTTGGTAGTACGGGCAAGCAGGAGAGGAGGGTACTTTGATCGACTTTGTCAAGAGATATTTTCTTTTTTCTAACAGATGCTTTATTGTAATATGTGACTTTATATTTACATGCAATTATGTATTTATATGTCCTTGTATATTTTACTTATGCTATGCATATGCAATACCTGCTAAAATATCTGTCTACATGATGATTGTGTCTACGACAGGTAATATCTATTGTTTCAAAATACAAAACAATTTTATTAAAAAAATAATAATTCAGCAGGGTATAGTATACAGCACTACGATAAAGTGTATTTTTTTTTATCTATACCATAATCATCATACTTGCCTTCAAAGAATTGTGTCAGTGTAATGATAGGGGTAGGGAAACGGACAAGTGAGCCCTAATCTACACGCCACTCTGTCCCTGCCTACTTGCAACGACCCGCCCTAGGCGACGGGGTACAACTCGGCGGCGGTCCCTACGCTCAGTAAGTGCACAAGACAAACATACAAGGGAATATAAAGCAAAGGGTAAGGGGAAGTTGCCCACGGCAACACCGTGAGCAACAGAGTGGTGAACGAGCCAAGTCAAACCAGGAGAGCACGAGGTACCAAACGCAGAGCAGAAGAGTAGTCAGAAAGCTAGGGTCAGAATGGAGCAGGATCAAATTGTTAGGAGCTGTAGCTGGGCCAGGAAACCACACGGAAAGAATCACAAGCAAGGAGGAACAGGAAAGGCAGGTATAAATAGACAGAGGGCGGGAGCTAGCTGAGTCTGGCCAGGCTGCGATAGGATCTCCCACTCCTAAGCCTGCCAGCCTGAGTGGTGGAAGCTGGAGTCAGTCTCAGAGAGATAGACTCAGGTGAAGACTGATTACCCATGGAAGTTAACCCCGAAGCTGTGCCTGGCAGATCCTTTACAGTACCCCCCCTTTTATGAGGGGCCACCGGACCCTTTCTAAGTGGACCTGGTTTACTGGGGAAACGAAGGTGGAACTTCCTGACCAATACCCCAGCGTGAACATCCCGGGCGGGTACCCAAGTCCTCTCCTCAGGCCCGTATCCTCTCCAATGGACCAGGTACTGGAGGGAGCCTTGGACCATCTTGCTGTCCACAATCTTGGCCACCTCGAATTCCACCCCCTCAGGGGTGAGAACGGGAACAGGAGGTTTCCTCGAGGGAGCCAAGGACGGGGAGCAGCGTTTAAGGAGGGAGGCATGAAACACGTCGTGTATACGAAAAGATGGGGGTAACTCCAGCCGAAAGGAGACAGGATTGAGGACTTCAATGACCTTATACGGCCCAATAAACCGGGGAGCAAACTTCTTAGACGGGACCTTAAGACGCAAGTTCCTAGATGATAACCACACCAGATCCCCGACCATAAACAAGGGGTAAGCAGAACGTTTTCCATCAGCCTGAGTTTTTTTGTACGCTCTGGGACGCCTCTAGGTTCTTCTGAACCTGGGCCCAGACTGTGCACAGTTCCCGATGAACGACCTCTACCTCGGGATTGTTGGAACTACCAGGTGAAATGGAGGAGAACCGTGGATTAAACCCAAAATTACAGAAAAAGGGGGAGACCCCTGACGAGTTACTGACCCGGTTATTAAGGGAAAATTCGGCGAGGGGAATGAATGAGACCCAATCATATTGACAGTCAGAGATAAAACACCTTAAATAATGTTCTAGAGATTGATTAGTCCTCTCAGTTTGGCCATTGGTTTCAGGATGGAAAGCAGAGGAGAAGGACAGATCAATCTCCAACTTCTTACAGAGGGCTCTCCAAAACAAAGAAACAAATTGTACCCCTCTGTCCGAAACAATATTGACAGGGACCCCATGGAGACGCAGGATGTGTTTGACAAACAAGGTAGCTAATGTCTTGGCGTTGGGTAGTTTCTTGAGGGGCACAAAGTGGCACATCTTACTGAAGCGGTCTACTACCACCCACACCACCGACTTGCCTTGGGATGGAGGCAAATCGGTGATAAAATCCATGGAGATATGTGTCCAAGGTCTCTGGGGAATGGGCAACGAACGTAGTAAGCCCGCTGGTCGGGACCTGGGAGTCTTGGACCTAGCACAAACCTCACAAGCGGCGACGTAGGCCTTAACGTCTTTAGGCAACCCAGGCCACCAATAGTTTCTGGCAATGAGGTGTTTGGTACCCAGGATGCCTGGATGACCAGATAGTGCGGAGTCATGATTTTCCCTAAGTACCCTTAGCCGGTATTGCAGGGGAACAAACAGCTTGTCCTCAGGAAGGTTCCCGGGAGCTGAACCTTGATCAGCTGCAATTTCAGAGACTAAATCAGAAACAATAGAAGAAATGATTATACCGGGAGGCAAAATACAAGCAGGATCTTCCTCCGAAGGAGGGCTGGCCATGAAGCTACGCGACAGTGCATCGGCCTTAATATTTTTAGACCCAGCCCTATAGGTAACCAAAAAGTTGAATCTGGTAAAAAATAGCGCCCATCGAGCTTGTCTCGGGTTTAGCCTCCGGGCAGATTCTAGGAAAACCAGATTCTTGTGGTCGGTAAGGACCGTTACCTGGTGCCTAGCCCCCTCCAGGAAGTGGCGCAACTCTTCAAATGCCCATTTAATGGCTAAGAGTTCGCGGTTGCCAATATCATAGTTACTCTCAGTGGGCGAAAAGTTCCTGGAGAAGTAGGCACAGGGGCGGAGATGGGTGAGGGACCTGGTACCCTGGGACAAGACAGCCCCCACTCCCACCTCGGATGCGTCAACTTCCACGATAAATGGCTGCATTTGGTTGGGCTGAACCAGCACCGGGGCCGAGATAAAGCACTTCTTAAGGACCTCAAAAGCCTGGACAGCCTCTGGAGACCAGTGGAGGAGATCAGCACCTTTGCGAGTGAGGTCCGTAAGAGGCTTAGCGATGACCGAGAAGTTAGCAATGAATCACCTGTAATAATTAGCGAACCCCAAAAAACACTGTAATGCCTTCAGGGAGGCAGGTTGGACCCATTCCGCCACAGCCTAAACCTTGGCGGGGTCCATGCGGAATTCATGAGGAGTGAGGATTTGACCCAAAAATGGTATCTCCTGTACCCCAAACACACATTTTTCGGTTTTTGCAAACAGTTTGTTTTCCCGAAGGACCTGGAGCACCTTCCTGACATGCTCAATGTGGGAGGGCCAGTCCTTGGAAAACACCAGTATGTCATCAAGGTACACTACAAGAAATATCCCCAGGTAATCTCTCAAAATCTCATTTATGAAATTCTGGAAGACCGCCGGCGCATTACACAACCCAAAGGGCATGACGAGGTATTCGAAATGACCTTCGGGCGTGTTAAACGCAGTCTTCCACTCATCCCCCTCTTTGATGCGGATAAGGTTATACGCCCCCCGTAGATCAAACTTAGAGAACCATTGGGCCCCCTGAACCTGATTAAAGAGATCAGGAATCAAAGGAAGGGGATACTGGTTCCTTACAGTGACCTTATTCAGGTTACGGTAGTCAATGCATGGCCTAAGACCACCATCCTTCTTCCCTACGAAGAAGAAGCCAGCACCTACCGGAGAAGTAGAGGGGCGAATGTAACCCTTGGCCAGGCATTCCTGGATATACTCTCTCATGGCTTCACGTTCGGGACAAGAAAGATTAAATATCCTACCCTTAGGAAGCTTAGCTCCTGGTACCAATTCGATAGCGCAATCGTATTCTCTATGAGGAGGTAACACTTCGGAGGCCTCCTTAGAGAAAACATCAGCGAAGTCCCGAACAAACTCAGGTAGCGTGTTCACCTCCTCAGGGGGAGAAATAGAATTAACAGAAAAACATGACGTCAAACATTCATTACCACATTTGGTAAGCTCCCCAGTATTCCAGTCAAACGTGGGATTATGCAACTGCAACCAGGGAAGGCCTAAAACCAAATCGGATGATAATCCCTGCATCAACAGTACAGAGCACTGCTCCAAATGCATGGAGCCAACAAGGAGTTCAAAAACAGGGGTATGCTGTGTAAAATAACCATTAGCAAGAGGAGTGGAGTCGATACCCACTACCGGGACAGGTTTAGGCAAATCAATCAAAGGCATAGCAAGAGACATAGCAAATTCCACAGACATGATATTAGCAGAGGACCCTGAATCCACGAAGGCGCTGCCGGTAGCAGAACTACCACCAAAAGAGACCTGAAAGGGAAGCAAGATCTTATTACGTTTCATATTTACGGGAAATACCTGTGTGCCCAAGTGACCTCCCCGATGATCACTTAGGCGCGGAAGTTCTCCGGCTGCATTCTTACGCTTAGGACAGTTGTTCACTTGATGCTTGTCATCCCCACAGTAGAAGCAGAGACCATTCTTCCTGCGGAAATCTCTATGTTGTTGGGGGGACACGAAGGCCCCGAGTTGCATAGGTACCTCTGAGTCTTCCGGGGAAGAACGAAGCGACGGAACCTCGGGAGGCATTATGGGGGAGTCGGAGGAGAAAACACATAAACGTTCGCGTTGTCGTTCCATGAGACGTCGGTCAAGTCGTACCGCTAAAGCCATAACCTGGTCTAGGGAGTCAGAAGAGGGATAGCTAACTAGCAGGTCTTTCAGGGCATTCGACAGACCCAACCTAAACTGGCACCTTAAGGCAGGGTCATTCCACCGAGAAGCTACGCACCACTTCCTAAAGTCAGAACAATACACCTCAACAGGTCTCTTACCCTGACGTAAGGTCACCAGCTGACTCTCGGCAAAGGCAGTTTTGTCAGTCTCGTCATAAATGAGTCCGAGAGCAGAAAAGAAAAGATCAACGGAGAAAGTTCAGGGGCGTCAGGGGCCAAGGAGAAGGCCCATTCTTGGGGCCCGTCCTGGAGCCGGGACATAATTATACCCACTCGCTGGCTCTCAGAACCTGAGGAGTGGGGCTTTAAGCAAAAGTAAAGCCTGCAACTCTCCCGAAAGGAGAGAAAAGCCCTCCGGTCCCCTGAGAACCGGTCGGGCAACTTGAGGTGGGGTTCAAGAGGTGCAGTGAGGTGAACTACCAGGGTAGCATCAGGCTGGTTGACCCTCTGAGCCAGGGCCTGGACCTGTAGGGAGAGACCCTGCATTTGCTGAGCCAGGGTCTCACGGGGATCCATAGTGGTGTCAGGGACCAGGGGTAGACTAGGTATAGGCTTGTGATTATGTAATGGCAGGGGGTAGGGAGACGGACAAGTGAGCCCTAATCTACCCGCCACTCTGTCCCTGCCTACTTGCAACGACCCACCCTAGGCGACGGGGTACAACTGGGCGGCGGTTCCTACGCTCAGTAAGTGCAGAAGACAAACATACAAGGGAATATAAAGCAAAGGGAAGGGGCAGTTGCCCACGGCAACACCGTGAGCAACAGAGTGGTGAACGAGCCAAGTCAAACCAGGAGAGCACGAGGTACCAAACGCAGAGCAGAAGAGTAGTCAGAAAGCCAGGGTCAGAATGGAGCTGGATCAAATTGTTAGGAGCTGTAGCTGGGCCAGGAAACCACACGGAAAGAATCACAAGCAAGGAGGAACAGGAAAGGCAGGTATAAATAGACAGAGGGCGGGAGCTAGCTGAGTCTGGCCAGGCTGCGATAGGCTCTCCCACTCCTAAGCCTGCCAGCCTGAGTGGTGGAAGCTGGAGTCAGTCTCAGAGAGATAGACTCAGGTGAAGACTGATTACCCATGGAAGTTAACCCCGAAGCTGTGCCTGGCAGATCCTTTACAGTCAGCTTGCTTATGTAAATTGGTCTCAGTACTCAGGCAAAATTTAAAGGGAATCTGTCACATTCAAAATGCAGTCCAATCTGCGGGCAGAATGTTATAGCGCAGGACGAGCTGAGCATATTGATATATATATATAGTTTTGTAGCAAACGGTTGAGTATAAATTGTAATTGATTAATTTAAACCTCTGCTCATTCTGGATTTAGGAGTCCAGTGGGCAGTCCTACTCAGCGATTGATTGTCTTCCCTGTACGAATGTGAATACAGAGATCATGGTCAATTAGTGATTAGGACCGCCCACTGGATTCCTAAACCCAGGGCCGGTCTTAGACAATGTGTGGCCCTGGGCAAGGTTAAAAGTGGGGCCCCAAATGCTGAATTAGGGCCTGTTCACATATGCATTGGGGTTCCATTGATGGCTTCCGTCATACCTTTCCGTCAGTCGACTACACTATTGAGTCCGTCCAAAAAACAGAAACCTTACGTAACGAAGAGAAACGTAAACCATTTGCAACGGAAACATTACCATTAAAATCAATGGTAATGCAAACGGATGCTATGATTGCCATTTGGTTTGCGTTCATGGGTTCCCCTGACGGAAAGGTCTGACAGAAGCCATCAATGGAACCCCAACGCAGATGTGAACACCCTTACTGTATCAATAATGCAGTCAATTCAGAAGGCGGTGTGAAGAGAACTGCATTACCGATTTCTAGCGTGTCCAAGAGTGTTGCAAGAACCAAAGCATACGTCCCCCCTCTCACACAAACAAATTATCTATATACATATAGTTATTAAATCATACCACTATACCAGATTAAATAATACCTCCATACTGTTACTGAATAATACCTCCACACCATAACCACATAGTGATTGAATAAAAGACACTATACAAAGACCAATATTACCACCATGTGTAGTGACCATACAGCGGTAGATGCCAGTTATACACAGGAGCTCTGCAAACTATATAAGTGATTACAGCACATTTATATCTAGTAACTCACAGGTGATGTTTTCTCTGATTAAAGTCGTTCACTTTCCCTTTTTTTCTCCATCCGGCCCAGACTACTGTGATGACTTATTCCAGCCATGGTTCGTCTCTGCAGAATTTGACACACAGACATGTTGGCTTCTCGCCTTTCAAGCACCCTCCACACCTATACCCCAGCCTCTAAACAAACTCGTAATCCACAGTGCCCCAGATGGTAATAATGATCCCTCAGTGCTTGACACAATAAAAGTGCAAAATCAGTAACCGTGCCCCCTTTGTTCCCCCACAGCAGTAATGCCCCTTGTGCCTCCTGTAGATAGCGCCACACACAACCCCCTGTAGATAGCGCCAAAGTCCCCCGTTATATATAGTGCCACTCCTCCTTGTGTATAGTGCCACACCCCCTTGTGTATAGTGCCACACCCCCTTGTATATAATGCCACACAGCCGCCTTGTATATAGAGCCACACAGCCCCCTTGTATATAGTGCCACAGCCCCCCTTTGTATATAGTGCAACACAGCCCCCCTTTGTATATAGTGCAATACAGCCCCCCTTTGTATGATGCCACAATGCCCTCCCCTTGTATATAGTGCCACACAACCCCCCCCCTTGTATATAGTGCCACACAGCCCCCCTTGAATATACTGCCACAACCAGCTCCTTGTATATAGTGCTACACAGCAGAACTCCCTATATATATAGCGTGGGCCCCGTAGCAACTGTCGGCAGGGCGCCTTAAGAAGATGGCTGCCCTAACGCCGGCCCTGCCTAAGCCCAGAATGAGCAAAGGTTGAAATTAATTTAATTACAAGTAGTAGATATCAATCTGCTCAGCTCCTCTGACTCTGTAACATGCTCCCCGCAGATTGGATTATATTTTCAATACGACAGATTCCCTTTAACAATTACTAATTATTTACCTGATGTTTAATACTTTATCATATAACATATATTTTCTAATATTTCAATTTCAATAGCGTATCTCTGCGCCAGCTGTGGCAACCAAAGTCAAATTCATGTTTATCGTAATTAGCTAATGAGCAGCGCAGTTATCAGCAGATGTCTGCAAAGCGAGACGAATTCTCTTCTGACTTACAAGAGCGGGACAAAGACAAAGCTTTGTGCACAATATGAGATTCGTCATTTGGCAATAAACTGTTCAGAGGATGAAGTTAGCTTAAATCCTCATAATGAGAACCAGAGTAAAATAAAGTAAAATCATCTGTTTATTCTCCAGAAAGAGGTTGTGAGATTATCACGGCTGGATGGAACGGCCAACGCCAAACAGGAAGGTTATTATCTATAGAGGTCAATAATTTGCATGTCCATGAAGTCTATGTAGCAACATTGAAAACATGTCTATGCTGTATACTTCATGCTGTGTATTGTTGCCCTTTAAGACATTATGTGTTGCCATACCTAACCAAGAGAGTCAAAAGCGCATTTACTACTCAAATTCTGGATCAAAACTTCTGACATGTCACTATGACATATCAGAAGCTTGTTAAACGTTTAGTTACCCTTTGAAATGCAACATTGTGCGCCGTAACTTGGGCTCTAAAAAGGGTGTAAACGAAGCCAACTAAAACACGGGATAAGGAAGAGAAAAGCGTCTAACATTTATCATACAGCATTCACCACTTTGATAAATTTGGTGCATTTTCTGACTGCCTTGTCTAAGCTTACACTGTCTAAAACTTAGACAGGATTTGTAAATCTGCCCCAATAAATCTATTACCGTGACTGCCTATAGTTTGTTATTTAATGATGGAAACATATTTTAACATCCATCTGCTTAACCCAGTGTCAGACTGGGGTGCCTGGGGCCCACCAGTAGAATTGATTCTGGGGCACACCCTACAGTAACATGCAAATATTACTTGTTCATTTTTAGGTCTTCAGGATACAGTGATTCTTTTTTTTTTTTTAGTTCGTACTGAATATAATAATTCTTACCGATACAAAAATATACATCCCATTTCATCCAGTGGAAGCACTCAAACACCGAAGAAAAGCCGTCTGACCAAATCAGGCATAGCGCAGCAGACAAATTCCACTACTATAGGTAAAGTACTTGATTACTTTAATCATCATTCACATTCATACCAGTAACACTTTCTGTTTGGAGTATAGTTTTGTATCTATATTACCTAAATTCCAGACTATGCATAGTCAGATGGTTACAACTATTTTTGTTTTCCTCCTTTGTTGGGTATGGATGATATTGTTTAAGTCACTTTAAGTTGTGGTTACAGTGTTCAGCTGACGCGTTTTTTTTCCGGGTTATTCCATCAATTTGATGTCTGTATACTTTTTATAATTGTATAATAAAATCATATTTTTATATGGGAAAATACTCTGGTGATATTCTTTATAGGTGATATAGTTAAAACCAATTGTCAAACTGCAGCAACTACGGAGCGGGACGGCTTACACTATCAAAACCCACTCACCAATTTGCAACAGAAAGACACCATGCCATGCAACAACGTAAAAGCTTTTTTTTTTTTCCATGAGCCATAACTTTATTTTCCTATTGCTGTAGCCATATGAGGGCTTGATTTTTCAATGGCACCCTATGGTTTATATATCGTCCACTTTTGGATGGAAAAAAAATTGTAAGTCCACCGTCATTTTTTTTTTTTCACGGTTGACACTGTGCAAGATAACTACCACATTATCTTTGTTCCATGGCTCATTACAATGCAGAGGTACTAAATAATATTACTCCTGTAGCAGCGCCAAACAAATACCACCTTGCAGCACCCATATTAACACCATCAGCGCCAACCAAATGCCACCATGCAGTGCATATACCTCCTAGCAGCACCAAATACCACAGTGCAGCACACTCTACTGCCCCAGCAGCGCCAAACAGACACCACAGTGCAGCACAACATACCTCCCTAGTGTCACTAAACAAATACCACAGTGCAGCGCACAACATGCCCCCCAGCAGTGCTAAGCAAACACCACAATGCAGTACAACATACCTCCCCAGCCATGCCAAACAAACATCACAGTGCAACATAACATACCTCCACAACAGCACTAAATAAATACCACAGTACAGCAGAAAATACCTCTCCAGAAGTGCCAAACAAAAACACCACAGGTAGCCAGAGTAAGGCTTCGTTCACATCTGCGTTGGGGTCCCGTTCTGACGTTCCATCGGCGGTTTCCGTCAGAACGTGACCCTGAGCAGACACAAACTGACATCGACAGAAACCAGAGGTTTCCATTTCCATCACCATTGATTTCAATGGTGACGGAGCTGGTTCCCATGGTTTCCGTTTGTGTCTGTTGTGCACTGGACCCGTCGTTTTGCCGAAAGCTATAGCTATAGTGTTATCTTGATAACTCTCACAGGTAAGATACTGCAGTAGTTTACTTATACTCCTATGTAAAGCCACAGATGACACAACTATTAGGGCCTGTTCACATCAGCGTTGGCTTTCCGTTCCGGGGTTCTGTCGGAGGTTTCCATCGGGTGAACCCCTTAACGGAAAGTCAAACTGAAACCACAGCTTCCGTTTCAGTCACCATTGATATCAATGGTAACGGAAACATTGCTAATGGCTTCCGTTCGTCACCATTCCGGCAGGTTTCTGTTTTAACGACGGAATCAATAATGCAGTCAACTGCGCTAATGATTCCGTCGGAAAAACGGATACCTGCTGGAATGGTGACGAACGGAAACCCTTAGCAATGTGTCCGTCACCATTGATATCAATGGTGACTGAAACTGAAGCTGTGGTTTCAGTTTGACTTTCCGTTGCGGGGTTCACCCGACGGAAACCTCCGACGGAACCCGGGAACGGAAAGCCAACGCTGATGTGAACAGGCCCTTACACTGAGTTGTATCAAATGAAGAGCTCAATCTCGTGATTGTGTTGGTGATTTTTGTGATCAGTACAATAAATTATTATAAAGTCACCTCATTGTCCTCTGACCTGTATGAAGCTCTTCTGTGATTTAGGATATACTTATGATTTACAGCAAGGGGCACTATTGCTTATATCATCCTCTGCTTAGATTCAATAGTGCCTGAAAGCATTCTCTCATAATGCTTAAGTCAAAAGGAGTGTCTGTGTAGAAACAATAGTAAACATTCATAGCAAATTAAATGGGTTTTCAGATCTCAAACACTTATGGCATATACACCGGATATGACATAAATGTCTGATAGGTGCAGGTCCCTCCTCTGGAGTTAAGGAAACAGCCGAGCAAGTTTTCCTTTATAGAAATTAAACTGAATCTAAAAAAACTGCATAAAAAAATTCCACCATTTAAGAATTCCACAATTATCCATTTGGAACTTGGGGAATATATAAAAAGCCCATTGCAAATGTACCAATAACTATAATTGAACAACTGTGACTTTTTAGAATAATTCTAATTACCTTTATCATACTATTAGATTTAGGCTGAGGCTCACGAGTTGCATTAAAATCATAGCACTCTCTCTATAATCTCTCTGATTCAGAAAATCACGGAGTTCCCATTAGACGATAACCCGGTTATATTGCTTCTGTCCATGGTTCCGGGATCTTCTAAGTGTTTATCACATACCTTACTTGGTTATTTGCTTGTGGCGGCTAGAACCGGTGATCCCCAGACATTGGAAAAGCACTGTTGTACCTACAATCTCGGAATGGTTTATGGAAACGACTCATCCAGAATATGGATGAGTCAATGGCTCTTTCTCACCAACGCTCAGACCACTATTTTAGAGTTTGGCAACAATGGCTGGATTATCGGAACTCACCGGACTCCCATGCTCAACTGTCACTTTGTCCTTGACTTCCTATCACTGAGATTTGTACCCTGGAAGATTTGCAATGGTGTACAATTATACTCCTATTTACACCTGTTTGAGATATCTATCTTCACACTCCCGGTGGGCTACCCCGACTCTGTCATACCCATTTACCTTACCTTTCCCTTTCTCCTTCTCACTGGATGCTGCTTTTGTTACTTTTTGATACATTTTTGAATTTTACATTGTTTGTTACTACTGCATTTCAAATGTCTGAATGATTCATAATGTCTTTGCAACTTTGTATATCCCTGCTGTTTTACGCTGCATTGGCTGATATGTTCTTTTCTCATACTTTATAATGTGATGTACAGATTACTCTGTTAACTGCCAGATACTTCTTGTACCGATTAACATTCATTGACGCTATGTATCTTACTGTGTAATTTCTTTGTTTTGATCCCCCTCCCCATTTTTCTTTTTTGTATTCCTTTTGCACAACTTTGAAAAATTTTCTTAAATAAAGAATTTGAAAATCATAGCAACCAATTTGAATGCAACCTCAGTATTTCCCTCAGGCAACTTGCGATGATAACATGATTCTAAAACCACGATCGCGTGAGAAGGCAACATGGTTTGTGCGCAAGTCGCAGTAATAAGGCAATTTTAACTTGTGGGACAACCAAATGATATTGTGGAGCCCTAGTCGTATTCATTAACAGTGTAATATGTTCTGCCTCAGAGAAAGCACTCACACTTAGGGCTTATTTACACAAGCACTGCGCATCTCGGACATGAAAAACTGCAGTTTTTTACGATCGAGGTGCATCCGTGCTCAGCGCTGTGGGACGCGATGTCACGCATCCCCCATAGTTAAGAGTCTATTGAGGGATGCATGGAAAGAACGGACATGTCCTATTTTCGCACGGACCCTTCACACGGTCCGTTGAAACAACGGCTGTGTGAACAGCCAGATTGAATTGCACAGGTCCGTGGGACGGCCGCTGTTTCAACGGCCGTCCCACGGACGTTTAACACGTTTGTGTAAATAAGGCCTTAGTGGGTTCCTTCATGCTTCCAGGACATGGAAACCAAGTGTTTCTACAAATCTGGTGGGAATATATACATATTTAGCTATAACATATATATATATATATATATATATATATATATATATATATATATATATATATATATAATATATAATATATATAAGATTCACTGGTATGTTTCAGTATGTTGCCTAGGAAGTCTTGACTTAATTTTAAAGTTCTCCATAAAGATTAAAGAGTGCTTAATGTTTGACTTTTTCAGAATAAGTTGTCATATGTATACATGAGGAATGACCCACTATTTCTGGCCATTATATGACTTGTATTCTGCATATTTTAGCAGTTTTCCCCCCTGCAGGCTCTCTCTCTAATTCTCTCTTTTCCATGAGCTAGGGGGTAGAGCCTGACTGCTATCATGTCTCCCATACACTGCAAACACAGAGCAGAGAACATCCTGCTCGCCTAAATTTGTAGCAAACCCTCAGAAGCAGCAGCAACATGGAGGACATTAGACACCAGTACCGAGCAGTGTAGTTGTGAATCAAGAACTGCAGTGAGATAAAACACTTAGATGCTGCAGCACCATCTCTGTGTGTCTGTGCCTCTCTCCATGTCTCTCTCTGCAGCTGCTCCCCTTTCCTCCTCCCCTATCCATAGACTTATATGGGCAGCTATAACCTGATCTCTCATGCTCCAGACATATTTTAGCAGTGAATTTAGATTGTCAACATTTAGGAGAGAGGAACGGAGTCTGATAAATGCTGATGAAGGTATTTTTTTCCCCATAAGAAGATATATTAGAAAGTTTCTTATATTCGCTTGTACGATTGATTTATGTAAAGTTTGTTAAAAGGTAGTGACAATTTAAAGCCTAACTCCACTTAAATATATAATAATAGTAAATACAATACAATAAGCTAATGTACAGTTTCAACCCAAATTCTTCTGTGTGTCCTGATGGCTCCTTCTCCCCAGATGTCAATGGCTTAACTTATTGGCGACCACACTCTATAATGCCTGTGTTGGACTGAAGTAGGCCCGACAAATTAAATGATTCTGAGGTATCGTGACACATATCCGCTTAACAGAGGTCAAAAAGGTACTCTTTAAGCCACCGTTGGGCTAAGGTAATCCTATTGTAACGGCCGTGGTCGCAGACCGCAGACCCCATCATCCTGCCGACGTCTTCCTCCCCAAAGATGCCAGCACATGCGGCCGTCCTGTCCTGCAGTGCACACTAGCTCATTCCCAGCCTTAAAGGGCCAGCGTACACACGTGTTAAGAATTAACGAATTACTCCCAGAGCACCCTGGACTATAAAAAGGGCCCTGCCCCTTCACGCCTTGCCTGAGCGTTGTTTGTATTCCTATGTTAGTCTTGCAAATGGTCCTTTAGTCATACCCTGTTCTCTGTGCTCCCGTGCCCTGCTACCTGTATCCTGTGCTGTATTTGTTCCTGTGCCATTTCTAGTGTTGGAATCATCTTGTGCCGTCTACTACGCCTGCTGACTTACACCACGCCTGGTGTCCTCTGCCTCGTTTTGCATCACCTGCCGCCAAGGTCCCATCTGTGCCATTGCTACTGTCTGGACTACTACTGGTACCCTTGTGCTCGGACTTTATATTGACCTGGTAGTCTGTTGTTTGGCCAGCTGCTGCCCCGCTACGGCAGTGCTGCCTAGTGAGTCCACATACCTACAGATCGTGATACCTATGAACACGTCCTGGCGTACACACTAAACGTACATTAAAAATGTGACATGAACAGGGCCTAAAATGCTACATGGGTCACAAGTATTCATATTATATGAAGAATATAGTTTATTATCCCCATAGAAAAAGGGAAGAAAGAAATAAAGGACTTAGTAGAGCGATTAATTTTTTAGTAAAGCAGACTACTGACATAACTTGCAGCATATGAAATAGTCCAGAATGCTTATACAGTAAAATAATCCAATTAAATTTGCTCACCAAAGCTTTAACATGAACCACATAAAGATTTATGGGTTAACTTTCAAGGCCATGTGTCTTCCTGGAAGATAGCGCAGACTCAATCCTTTATAGGAGAATAATCAGTAATAGTTATTTAAGTATCTATGAATAACCATTAATAGTGTGATTTTCTTTCCTGGTCAAGGACAGGTCTTTGGGAGTTGGCTTTCCTTTAACTCATTACAAGGATGCATAGAAAGATCTCAGTGCTCTGTTATATATATGCATTAACTCAATACAATTAAATAAATCAAGCCTAAAGAACAGTGAAAATAATGATACCTTAAATCTACAATTTATTCTAAACCCCACACAGTAAAGGCCCTTTTACACGGGCCAATTATCGGGCAAATGCTCGTTCACAGAACTCTCATTCCCAATAACTGCCCTGTGTAAACAGGGCAGCAATCAGGAGATGAACAAGCAAACGCTGGTTCATCTGCTGATCGTATCATTTTAGCTGCCTAAAATATTATAGTTGTTGGCAGAAAATTTCCCAGACGTGCTGCCGAAATGATAATAATGTATGGGGACGAGCGATCGGTGTAACGAGCGATCGTCCCCATACTAGCTTCTTGTGAAAGGAGCAAACGAGCGCCGATCAATGAGCTGTCTCGTTGATCGGCGCTTGTTTACACGGCAAAGGATGGGCCGTGTAAGAGGATCATTACAGATATGAATTTGCTTAAATCCTTTAAAGGGGAGGTCTTATGAAGCTAACCTCTTTAGAGACAACAGTTGTTGCGTGATCAGCGGATCACGGCAGGTCTGGCTTCTTTTAACCCCTGATGATCAGTTGTTATACATTTCCCTCGAAGCGGACACATTCAAATGAATGGCTGACCATGTAATGCGTGGACGGACCAGGTCCGCTAGAGCATCAGTTAGGCCCCATGCACACGACCGTGTTTTTGCGGCCGCAATTCCCCCGAAAATCCACGGGAGAATTGCGGCCCCATTCTTTTCTATGGGGCCGTGCACACGACCGTAGTTTTTGCGGTCCTTGCACGGCCCAGGAGCCCGGACCGCAGAAAGAACGGGCATGTCTTATTACGGCCCGGTTCTGCGGTCCGGGCTCATTGAAAACAATGGCGGCGGCCATGTGCATGTCCCGCGATTTGCGGGCGGCCTGCGGCTGACAGTCCGCTGACAGTCCGCAGCCGCCCCCCGAAAATCACGGCCGTGCACACGGCTACGGTCGTGTGCATGAGGCCTTATACTTACAGTTTCCGTTCTAGCTCAAAGAGAGGTGTCCTGAGTGGTGTACCCACCTCTATAACGTCCATATGCCCTATAAGGGCATATATACAGGGGTTGTCTTTTTGAGACAACCACTTTACCAGAGTCTTCCGGGCTTTATAGAAAACATTTTTTTGGAGCTGCGTATGTGATAACTTAACCAAAAAAACTTTTAATCCCTGCTACTCCATTGCTGCCAGTCCATCGAACCCTCCTAAGGTCTTTGTTTAGATTGGCTGAAGCTGTGACGTGCAGGCCAATCACTGGCCGCAACAGTTATTTGCCGTACACACATCACCGTTGCGGTCGTTGCGGATTTCTAGAAATTTGAGAAAAACCTGTTCAAGGGTGTACTATAAAAGTACTACCTTTTTGTCCCAGCTTTATTGATTTATTTTAAACAGGGGTAGAAGAACAGACTAGCTAATTCCTCCATTATTATTCT
Source organism: Rhinoderma darwinii (assembly GCF_050947455.1). NCBI lineage: Eukaryota > Metazoa > Chordata > Amphibia > Anura > Rhinodermatidae > Rhinoderma > Rhinoderma darwinii. The sequence continues at coordinate 111,009,134 of NC_134693.1, read as the reverse complement.
CCTCATTGAACAACATTTTACAGCAATCCTTTTTTTTCCACAGTTGTTTTTGTTAAATAAGTAAAAAAAAACACCTTGCAAAACTGTAGGCTATAAAATAGGATGAAGGCTGTGGTCTGAATTACACAATGCACTCAACAGGAATAGATTTGTCTCTACACAGTGGGACAGATTAGAAGGGGAAGGTTCTATTAGGGTGGTCTTACATGGCCCAACGTCCCAACGTGGTCTTACATGGCCCAACGTATGCTCGTTCACCAGATGATCATTGCCCTGTTTACACAGGGCAATGATTGGGAACGAGCTTTCTGTGAACACTCGTGTGCCCGATAATTGGCCCGTGTAAAAGGGCCCTTACTGTGTCTGACTCACAGGGAGACCTGAGATGGTAAGAGGGCAGAGCTCCCTTGGTGACTGAAAGAGAAATTATCCCACAAGAGAGTCAGGCAGCTACTTCCTGTCCCAAGAGGCAGAAGGAGATTGAAGTGGGTAATGCCAACATCCCTTGTGATATAGGGCAGTGAAGGGGTTAATACCAGCATCCATTGTGGTCGAGGGCACAGAAGGGATTAATAATTCCTACCAGTGATCCAGTGGGTTATTTACCTCTCCAGACTCCAATGACATCCCTTGCCAGGAATCTGAGAACTGATCGCGCTCAGCTTTCTCCCTATACTGATCATAGAGATCGAAACAGGGAGGGCATAGAGAGGATTGTGATTGAACCGCTACACAGTTATCTCTACATTAAGTCGACCACTAAGGGTATGTTCACACGGGCTATTTTCGGACATTTTTCGGGCCATAAACAGCCGAATAATCAGGAGCAGAACGCCTCCAAACATCTGCCCATTGATTGCAATGGGAAAAACGGCGTTCTATTCCGATGCAGGACACTTCTTGGGACGTTTTTGGAGCCGTTTTTCATTGACTCTATTGAAAACAGCTCCAAAAACGTCCGTAAAAAATGCAGTGAAAAAACGCTGCAAAAATCACGAGTGGCTTAAAAAACTTCTGAAAATCAGGAGCTGTTTTCCCTTGAAAACAGCTCCGTATTTTCAGACGTTTTGGAGCTTGTGTGTGAACATACCCTAAGGAGGATTTTTAAACGAAAAAAATATGAAGTGTTTAAATAGTATAACTAGGCATGTATCTAGAAATATACTTTGACGTCTATGGAAACCATTGATGCATTTATTTATTTTATTTCATGTATTATGGGTTAAAAAACATTTTTTGTAATTTTTTTTCTAAACTTGCAGTTTTTGTTCTGCAGCTTGCATATATTCAAATACATTGCAAGCTCCTCGGTGCCATTCACTATCAATTCCGAAAGATGGGCATACTATCTGCTCACTCTAGCCTCTCCTGTCTTCTGAACGCTCATCTAAGATAAATTCTCATCAAATCAAAGTTGATCAACTTTGACTTGATCAGAACTCAGTTTCGGCCTCGTTTACTTCTGCATGCTGCACTATTGTTTCCTATAAAACCACAAACAGCCCAACGGAAACCCGATGGAACACATTCAAGTCAAAGGGTTCCGCCGGCTGCCGGTGGTGTCCGTAGTGCAACGAAACCAGCACTTCTGGTTTTTCCCTTGTTCTGATCCTCTGACGGAGCAAATTTTTTTAATAGAAAACTATTACAAAAATCAAAAGTGTTCATAGCCTTTAATTATGGATAAAGTCCCAGAATCCTGCACTGTAGGATTACTCTAGGATATCATCTCTTGGATATTTACAACAATATTTTTTTTACATCGAATTTATCAAATTGAATTGCTGAATAATGAAACATGTTATTGGGTGTTGGATTTTATTCTATGATCTGTACGCAGGTGAAAGATATAATCGTAAAGCCATGATTAAAAAGAAGTTAATAACATTGTAACTTATTAGCATTTCTATGACAAGGTGGAAATCAGACGATACAAAATCTCATCAGTTCTGAGCTGTGTTATAAAGACATGTAGCTTCTTGTGCTGTGCACTGTAAGTGCTGGACTTCTACATGGAGATATTGTGTGTTTGTATAGTTATCACAGATAAATAAGGGCTTGTACGCACTTTATCTCCGTAAAGTGTTATGCTGTCCAGTTGGCGTAATATTTGTTGATGTGATCATGAAAATGAATGGTGAGGCTATACAAATAGGAAGTGTCATAAAGTAGTGCAGAATTTCTGGGCTGCATTATAACCTTGTTCAAGAGAGAATAAGTGGGCTTCGTCCTGAGAGATAGAATTAAAAATTGCAAAGCTGCACATTTGTGTGCCTGGACAAACCAGGAACACCCCATATATGCCTATGGTCCCTGTGTCTGAGAGTACCCTGCCTCTTAAAAAAGTTTCATGAAATGGAATCCATAAAGAAAAAAACCTCTGCAAGCGTCCATATAATCATAGAGGTACAACATGGGCCAAATCTGTTGATTTATTTAACCTACTGAATATAATATCACCATACACTGTGCCCCCGAAAAAAAATTGTGTCAAACACTGTAAAGTAAAGCATCACACATACAGTGACCCATGTAGATAGTTCCCCTCAGAGCCCCCTGTAGATAGCGCCCCCTGTAGATAGTGCTCTCCTAGAGCTCCCTGTAGATAGTGCCCCCTGTAGATAATACTCCCCATAGAGTCCCCTGTAGATAGTGCCTTCATAGTGCCCGCTGTAGATAGTGCCCCCCATAGAGTTCACTGTAGATAGTGCCCCCATAGAGCACCCTGTAAATAGTGCCCCCAACACTGCCCACTGAAAAAAAACCATTACATGCTCACCAGTCCCCGTTCCCAAGCTGTCCTCCAACAACATAGGCCTGGTCTTTTCTGACTCCTGTGCCTTGCCAGAGCTAGATTAATCAATTGACTCCTCTTCCTAAAGACACGGCTACAGTTGAGTGCAAGGGACCGGTTCTGTGTCCCGCTTCTCTTTGCTTCTCCGAAACGGCTGTAATTTTGATAACCGCTTTGGCAGAATCGGAGCGAACCGACCGGATCCAATGGGAGCCTCGGGCGGCCACACGAACCGCCCCAATGATGATCCGCCATTGTGTGCAAGGCATCACATACTGTATTACAAGGATCAGAGTATCCTGGGCCTGTAAAACAATAAAATGAAGCAAGAATTACTGTAATAGTAAACAAGGGTATCGGTATCATGGCTTCAGGGATGTTCTTATATATAAAAATTAGGTTATAAACAAGTAGTATAGTTTCTGATGCTATTTTTAATCTTGATTGTTGTTAAAAATATGTTTTTGTTTATTAAAGGTGACTGTGGCCCAGTTCACATGGAGTTTTTTGCAGGCAGAAAAAAAATCTGACTCAAAATTCCTTCAGGATTTTGACCTGCCTGCACTTTCTTGCCGCGGTTTTCACGGTGGTTTTTTGGCCGTGGCCATTGAGCACTGCAGACAAAAAATACAGCAAAAAAAACGCTTTCTCTGTCTCCCATTCATTTCAATCGGAGGTCAGAGACGGAACCGTGGAAGGAAAGTGAATGTCGCTTTTTTTTCCCGCGAGTGGGAAAAAATGCCTCCGCTCTCCATTGAAATCAATGGGAGGCGGTTTCCGGCGTTTTTTGTCGCTAATTCCGATACAGTTTCTGTGTCAAATTCAGCACCAAAAAAATCAGCGTGCGTTTAATAATCTCGTATGTAGCAAAGGTTTGTGGACACGTTCAGAAATGGAAATAAAAACACTGCAACTTAGTCGGACATACCGTAATTTTTAATGCATAAAATTGCTAGATTGCATGGAAGAGACCAGAATTATACTGAACTGGAGCAGGTGCAAAGGAGGGGACCAAAGTCATTAGGTTAAAGGGGTTTTCCCATGAGGGACATTTATGGCATATCCACAGGATATGTCATAAATGTCAGATAGATACTGGTCTCACCTCTGGGACCAGCATCTATCTCTAGAACGGGGTCCCCTAAACCCTGTTCTAGCTTTTGTGCCCACGCTGCCTCCTGGCCACTTCCTGATTACATGGACGGGACATGGTCAGGAGTTACAGAAACAACGTAACTCACTGAGCTACGCTGTTTCCGGAACTCCGATAGTAGTGAATGGCAATTACGGAAGCAACGTAGCATGCAAGCTACGCTGTTTCTGTAACTACTATTCAGTTCTATGAGAGTTACGGAAACAGCATAGATCAGCGAGTTACGTTGTTTCCGTAACTCCCGACCATGTCCTGACCATCATTAAAACAAATTGGATAAAAAGTATTAAATCAAAGATATATAGTCCACAAAACAGCAGGTGTGATGATATTATAATATGCAATATAGAATATACATACAAATGTAATTGAAAACATGTTTAAATTAAAAATTATTACAATTTATTAGCGTGTTGCAACCTCGGAAATGGATCAAAGAAAAGAGGGAGGAAAGAAGGGAAAGAGAGGGAGGGGAGAAAGAAGGAAAACGGAATTAGAAGATGGGGAGGAAAAAGGCAAAACATGAAATTAAAAACCAACCAGCGAGGCAAACAAAAGGGGTGCCCTTAATCAATGCAGGCTTATTGAAAAATCGTGATGCCAAAGCGAATTTAACTGGATAAAAAAATAAAAAAAGGGGCCAGAAACACACGAAAATGCACGGGAATTAAAAAAAAAATAAGAAGAATTTAAATGCATATATTTACTGTACACCTGACACAAAAAACGTCCAAACAAAAAAGACCATCGTGTAGTCTTCATAGTGTCATTGAGTCCATTGGGATATAAGGTGCTTAATTTAAAAATCCAAATTCCCTGTTGATCAGTCTTTTATAGCGATTCTCAGTCTGCTCCAGGATCTGCTCAAGAATAGTAAGCCTCAAATTTGCATGCTCCCCACCATGTTTAAAGAGGATCTGTCACTAGTATATTAATTCCCCATCTCCTAACTAATCTAATAGTTGCTATGATGCTGATAACTACAGTGGGATTTGTTTTATTATTTGGAAAGTTATGAGCATTTTTCTGAATATGATAATGTGACTCTAATAGTCAAATAGGAGACGACTCTTTCTTTTCACTCTGGGTGTTGTAATGTTTTCTGTATGACGCTGTCCAATCAGTATACAGCTTCTCCCCCTTCCCTGCCCAGCAACACAGTGGGATTTTATGCCTCATGCACACGACCGTTGTGCCACTTCGGCCGTTTTTGATGGCATCCAAGTGGCACCCGATATTCTTCACGGACTCATTCACTTTAGTGGGTGAATCGGGTCCGTGAAAAATGGTCTGAGTCTGCGATCGAGGAAAGATAAAATGTGTCCTATTTTTCCTTGGATCACTGACTGGACTCTGACGGCACACACGGTCGTGTGCATGAGGCATTATAGTATACAGCTTCCATTCCCGGCTATGTATTCAATTGGTGATACCTCTGGTTGTTTCACAGCTAGAACTGCGATCCTGGCATCATGTGAAAGCCCGAGATATGGTTATTTGAAGTTATCCCCCTTCCCTCCGGCCTGAGTCTCTCACACTGTGTGAAGCAGCTTCATGCTGATAGGACAAACTCAGAGGCTGTGAGGAGGCTCCACCTCAGGAGAATCGCTGCTGTTACCTCCCACTTGTCTAATAAAGCTCATTTACATATTTAGAAAAAACGTTTTAGGACACAATTTTCACTACCATTATCAGTGTGACAGCGCCTATTAGATTAGCTAGGAGATCGGGCATTACTAAACTAGAGACAGAGTTCCAACTGACCATGCCCCGTGCAGTTGTCACGTATATAGACGTTGACAGCCTGGAACAGGTTTAATGAGTGCAGTACTGCTTCAGTGTGAGCAGCGCTGCACTCTCATGTCGGGCAGGGCTTTAAAAAAAAACGGAATACACCCTCCAATGTAGATAGCGCGACACACAACCCCCTATAGGTAGCGCATGACCCTCTGTAGATAGCGCCACCTAAGCTCCCTCCAGCATCGGAATCCCCGGCCAGCGTTCTGGACAGTGGTGTCAGGGGCTACTCCTGGAGCGGTATATATGCACTGAGCTTGGTTCTGGTGTTGTATATAGAACTATATTGCTTAAAAAAATGACACCTCATTGATTGGTAGAGAAAACAAACATGGCGAGGGGGAAGGAGATGTCGGGAAAGAGGTGGGGGGGGGGCGCCAAACTGAATCTGTTCCCCCGGCTGCTAGAGAACCTAGCTACGCCTCTGCCTCAACTGTCTGTGTCCGCCACTGGATTTATGCAGTTTGTTGAAAAGTTAGTGATTATTTAAGTGCTCATGAGCTAGTTCAAAGGCGGACTAGTAAATTCTATGCCCACCAATCTATGTAATCAATTATGCAGTCATTATCTAGCAAGAATGACAATGGCTCAAGGGGCTTTGGACTTGAGGCTTGACTGACACACACACACACACACACACACACACACACACACGCACACACGCACACACACACCCACACACACACCCACACACACACTCAGCCTGTCATCCAGTTATCAGCAGAAATCTTCAAGCGTTGTGATTAGGTTATATTGTAATTTGCTTCATTGCCTGATATGCAGTAGCCAAGAGGAAATAGCCCTAAAATGGCCCTATAATGTTTACTGTTGCATGTCAGGAATATAAAATCTATTAATATGTAACCATTTCATTTTTTTGGACAACAGGGCAGCCAGGCCATACGAATATTTTGTAAATACTATTTCCATTATTGCTGAAACACTGAAGCAGATGTAGGAGAATCAACCTCTTGTCCATTACAAAATATTGTGATCTGTTTTAACAGTCTTGTTGAAGACACAATGGTCTCCGCCAGTGTCCAGTCACCAATTAACTTTATGAGATTTTTTTATTTCATTTTTTTGTTTTACGGTGTTTCGTGTGAACGAGTAATTCTATAAGGCTGTACAATAAGATATTGACAGTATAATTTTATTCAGGAAACTGCTGGATTATTCATAAAATCCTGTTACGTATTAACAAGACTGCAAAGGGAAAATCTGAGGTGGGAGATTTCTGCAGACTATGTAATGATTTATTTATACGTCTTTATCATGTACAGTGTATGGACAGTGATGTCAGGGGCTCCTCCAGGAGCGGAATCCCCCCCCCCCCGTCCAGAGCATCCGCAACGCTCTGGCTGGGGATTCCACTCCTATAGGGAGCTCCAATGGCGCTATCTACAGGGAGGAGGGTGTAACGCTATTTACAGGGCAGGTGGGGCGCTATCTACAGGGGGTGTGTGGCACTCTATACAGAGGGCACTGTGGCACTATCTACAGAGGGCACTGTGGCACTACCTACAGAGGGTACTGTATATATGGGGGCATGAACTGGGTGCCTAACTTCTATATGGTAAGAAAAAGGGGGCCTAACTTTTATATGGGAGCCCAAACTGGGTGCCTAACTTCTATATGGGGGCACAAACTGCTGTTTTCCTGCCGCCGTTAGTTGCCCCGCAAAGCGGCCCACTAAGTATGTGTTGCCCAAGGGCCCACATAAACCTTGAGCTGGTCCTGATTACTGTCCTTAAAAAAACGTTTGAATCTTTCAATAAACCTTTATGGACTGGCGCTGTTGGGAAAAAATGAAGCTGACCTTATATTTCCTCTGTGAGTACACATCACATAAAATAAAATAAATATATATAACCTCACAAAACGGTTGTTGGTTTGTTCAAGCAGCAATTATTTTTGAGATAAACTAGAAATGCAAGGGAACCTTTTTGTAGACACCAGATTATCGTTGTACTGCTGTGACTTAGTGGCCTAAACATGCCCCTCTCAAAACTGTCTGTTTCAGCATTCTGTCTAAAAAGAAAGAAGAGAAGAGTCCTATGGCGCAGTTGAAGACGGGGCCGGTACATCTTCAACTCTTGTCCGGTAAATTAAAACTTCTTTTAAGTGTATTATTGTAACACATCCCCATTTAAGTGAACGGGTGTAGCGTCCACGGCCGCCGGGTTCACTCACCTCCCGACGCCCGCGGCCATGGATCCGTGAGCGCTGGTCCCCGTCTCCCTCCTAGGAGACGCCAGCGCTCAATTCCGCTACGTTCGGCTGTGTCCCGTGGGTGCGCGCGCACGCTCGCTCCCGGCCTTAAAGGGCCAGCACGCGCAAATAGGAAATCGTCATCATCATCAACTGCCACGATTTCCTGGTCTATAAGAAGGCTCCTGGCCTTCTAATCCTTGCCTGAGCGTTGTCAGTTTTCCCAGTCTGTCTTGCAAATGGTCGCTTAGTGTTTCCCGTTCCAATTGTTACCCGTGCCTTGTTACCCGTTCCTGTATCCCGTGCTGTGCCTTAGTATCGAGTCGTGCCACGTCCTGTGTCATCTGCCACGTCCGGAGGAATCCGCCACGTCCTGTGTCATCTGCCACGTCCGGAGGAATCCGCCACGCCCTGTGTCATCTGCCACGTCCGGAGGAATCCGCCATGTCCTGTGTCATCTGCCACGTCCGGAGGAATCCGCCACGTCCTGTGTCTTCTGCCACGCCTGGAGGAGCCCGCCACGTCTGGCGCAACTTGCGGCTCCTGTGTCATCCGCCACGTTTGACGCCATCTGCTGCACCCATCTCATCTGTGCCAGAGCTGCGGCCACCATCTGAACTATTCAGGTACCCTTGTGCGGGACATTGTATTTCTGGGATGTCCTGTTGTTTGGCGAGCTGCCTCCCCGCTGCGGCGGTACAGCCTAGTGGGTCCACTAACCCGCTCCGTGACAACGGGAATGTGTTGAAGTTTCCTATATAGCATCGGATTGAACGTAGAGCCGTGTAGGAGAATAGGCAAATGGGCTGTAGTGCTTTACCTAGTGCTTCTAGGAATGGGTAGGGGTCCCAGTGGTCTTAGAGTAAAGTGCATGTCACTAAATCAACTCAGAATGAATAAAAAACATACCAGTAGAGTTTTTGAGTTATCCTTCCGTGAAGCTGTTAACAATTCTATTTAGCTCTTTCTTAGACCGGATAACCGGTCTCGTTGCCAATACAGCTCTATAATCTTGGATGGAAAATCTAACTGGTGATACGGGCACAGAAATGTATCAGTACAGAACTACAGCTGAAGTTGCTGAATTGCTGAAGTTATTAATTGAACATGGGAAAATTACAGTTGATCATTGGTTTCTGAAAAGCAATATAAGGTGTTGTCTCATCACAAGCAAGGTGTAAAGGGAAGTGTCCATATATATATATATATATATATATATATATATATATATATAGTGTATATGTATACAGTGTATATGTATATATACACATATGTATATAATATATATGTGTATGTATAAAACATATAATGTATCATGAGCCAGGGCTGTAACAACAACAGCCCAGGTCATGAATGCGGTTGGAAGCAGAGCAGGACAATTGGCATTGCCCTGCTTTGTTAGGAAACCATGGAGACAAGGGATAGTTATCCCCTGTCTCCATTTCAAGTCTCCCGCGCGCACGGACTGTCTCGTGTGGGCGCTCATGAGTCGGCTGGTGATACATTATCACCATGCCGACCCATGCTAGCCAGGGGCAAGCGCCACATCCCCCGCCACGAGCGTACCGACAGGGTTAAATAGCCCTGCGTGGGTACGCTCAGGAGCTGAAGCTAGCTGGAGCTAGCTGAAGATGACCTCACCACCAGCTGGGACCTGCCTGCCTGCCTCCCACACCACCAGGAACTGGCTCACCTCCCCTGTCCTGTCTCTCTCCTCCAATGACCTGCTGCTGTCTGCTGCTATGGCTCCTGCTTCTGCCACCAACTAGTTACGCTAAGTATCAAGTGTAGCAATAGCTACACTTAACCCTGTCTCTCCCTGTCTCCTGCTGTAATCCTTTCTCCCCCTGAGTACTGTCCCTACTCTCCCTGAGTCCCTGAGTTAACCCTTGCTGTCCCAGAGTCCCTGAGTTAACCCTTGCTGTCTCCGAGTCCCTGAGTTAACCCTTGCTGTCCCAGAGTCCCTGAGCTAACCCTTGCTGTCCCAGAGTCCCTGAGTTAACCCTTTCTGTCCCAGAGTCCCTGCGTTAACCCTTGCTGTCCCAGAGCCCCTGAGTTAACCCTTGCTGTCCCTGAGTTAACCCTTGCTGTCCCAGAGTCCCTGAGTTAACCCTTGCTGTCCCAGTTAACCCTTGCTGTCCCAGAGTCCCTGAGTTAACCCTTGCTGTCCCAGAGTTAACCCTTGCTGTCCCAGAGTCCCTGAGTTAACCCTTGCTGTCCCAGAGTCCCTGAGTTAACCCTTGCTTTCCCAGAGTCCGAGTTAACCCTTGCTGTCCCAGAGTCCCTGAGTTAACCCTTGCTGTCCCAGAGTCCCTGAGTTAACCCTTGCTGTCTGTTTTACACAGTAACCCATTCCCCTTGTTCCTCCTTATCCCGTATTAACCCTTAGTGTATAGGGAAAGTTATATTAGGAGGGAGTGGGATAGAGATAGAGAGCGTGTGAGAATCACAAGTAACTTATGTGTATTGTGTTGTAACGTAACTGTATTCTGTGTATGTTTAGGTAAGTGGGTGGCGGTATAATATTGTGATACCGTGGTTATACTGTACTGTGATTAGTTACTGTATTATATATATATGAGTGTGATTACTGTATGTTAATAAATATTACCTTTATTTACTATACGGTCTTATTCCCTTGAGTAGCCGCTAAAGCAATTAGATCGACGTTAGTATAAGGAAAAGGTAGGGGAACTAGGCATAACCCTAGTGAGCCTGATTATAAAGGCGGTAGTAATAGTGGGTGTCACTAACCAGTGAATCCCGTTATTACCCCACCCCCTTTAACATTGGCGAGCCAGCCCATACTGCTTTCAATTTATTTCTGTCTTTTGTACAATAAAATTGTGTTAAAACGTGAACTGCAGATAGGCGGCGAGGCGTGGACAGGTAACGTACGTACACGGTGTAGTGTTGGGTTATACTGTGCACCTAGATCTTTTTGAAGTTCAGACGAGTAACACAATTTTATTTAAGGCTTGATACAGGATATAATTGATCAGCGAACCTATTGTTTTTTGTTTTATTTTCTGAGGTATTAACGTCTTTTATTTTGCTTTGCGGCGTGCTGCTCTACGGCGACGAATCGTCGGGCGAGCGAGCAACTTATACAAAAGAGTTTGCAGAAGTATCAATGTTGGTGTTCTTCCGGTGAAATCCAGCTGATCGGGAAAAGGCGTTCCGGAAGAAAAGGACCTTTTTCAAAACAGCGGGTGACAAGGAGGACAACGCAGACGGAGATGACTTCTGGAACAGTGAGTATGGACTTCTCCACACTTAAACACCTCGCCAAAAACAGTAAATTTAATCCAGTAACACCCACGACATACAAGTCAGCAGGAATGCTGTGGTCCACTCTACTGGACGAGGCTTATGCACATGATAAGTTGTGTATTAGCAAGAGGAGTGTTCTTAACAAAACCTCCAAACGTCTCCACATGCTCGCTAAATTAATCTGTGTGTATGAGGAGACGTGGAAACCTGATCACTCAGAAATGAAGAGTGATTCCCCAAAACTTCACTGCCAGTGTTGTGCCAACAATGTGAAGCAGGTTTGTGATTTGCAGACACAACTGGCAAAGAATGCCCAATGTAGAGATCAGCAAATTTGCATGCTGGAATTGCAGGTGATAGATTTGAGAAATCATGGTGATGATATTGATGCACAGCTGACTGGGTCTTATGCTGTGATTAATGCGTTTAAGGATAAGGCGGCCTCTACGGATGCCATCATTGCCAAGCTGAATGATGAGCTTGCTACTAGGTCACAATTGGTTGCCAGTATGCAAAACATCATAAAAGATTTCTCAAAAATGTTACCGGCCTTGTCTTTTTCAAGGCCTGATTCTGCTGTAAGTTTGCCCTCTACAGGGCAAAAAGGGGGAGTAGAAAGAGTGATGGACCAGATGTCACAAATCGTGATCCCATCCGGAATCCTGAAGGTAACATTGTTACGAAAGTGTTACGCAGATGTAAGCGTACGATAATCAGAAGTGCGTCCCTAGCCATGCAGAACTTTAAGAGATCATGCATTGCTGACTGCCCTAAGTCCAGCAGAGCATATACTGTTAAATGTTTTGCATGTGCCGGATCAGGCCACATTGCGAAGTACTGCGAGTCTTTGATTACTAAGAAATGTGGTCCTGTTAAATGCTTTAAATGTGGTCAGATGAGACATATTGCGAGGAACTGCCACGGCATAAGCAACCATGGAAAGCCCAGTGAAATGGCACTAGAAAATGGCCACATCAGAACAAAACGTGGGTTTAGACAAAATGGCTGCATAAGAGTCTCCTTACAGCCTTATGCACTCCGCCACGTGCTCAAGGGTCTAAATGACCAACCACAACTAGGGAGGAGTTTAGGAAGTTGGCCATAAATTGCATGTTCAGTCTGGTGTTACGTCTGTAATGGTTGTTTATGGTCTGTTGTGTTTGTCCCCAGTTGTCCATTTGTTTTCATTTGTGTTTTTATATTGTGGTTCTTTCACATATTCTATTGTGGTATATCCCTGGTTATCAGTAATATGTATTTATACTATATGGGTGTTGCCTGTATTTATAATGCATAATTAGAAAACCACTACAGGAAAACAACTGGAGAATCAACCATTGGATAGTGGTGTATTTGCGCCCAATGTTTTAATTGCTCTCTATTAGGATAAAGTTGAAGTTTTTATTATACTGTGAACTCAGGTTGGGCGGTGCGAACAGGTAACATAAGTTCACGGTGTAGTGTTTTATGTTATTCTGTGCACCTAGACCTGGGGGGTTCAGACAGGTAACACAACTTCATCTGAGGCCTAATGCGAGTGCAATTAAATACAGCGAATAACAGTATGGCTGATTCTTTTGTGTTTAACTGGAGTTAGGAAACTTTGGACAGGGGGAGGTAACCCTGTCATTACACTCATATCTTGATTTTAAGATAATGGGTTTGGTAAGACAGGGATATAGTTCTACAAACCTGAGAATTGTGAGGAACCACAAAAACAGTGCTTCATCCACAGCTTCCCTCGGATATCCTGACCTTCACCAGTGTTGGGATACCGAGGGGTCCTGTGATATGAAGGCTAATCCAATGCCCTCCTCAAGACATGGGTCAAGGATATTGGTGCTGGTATCTAATGCAGAATGCCACGCGACTAACTACTCTGAAAGAGGCATACTCCTCCCAGAAGCATACTGTACCCTTAATCCCGTATTAGGCGTTGATGTGTCAGATCAGAAGGGAAGAACTCCGGTGACACCTGAAAAAAGGCTCAACATCCGTCCAGACACCCCTGTGAGACTCCAGACGATTCCTCTTGGGTTTGGCATCGAACTAAGAAATCTCCTGCTAGACTTCAATGAGGAAGAGGATGTCGTGGAGAAACTGAAAGATTCCCAACACCAAGCCACTATTCAGTTGGATGGACGCGGAAGTGTCTTGGTGGGAGAGCTTGTTCGGATATAGTCCCAAGGCCACTTCCTTCTTCAACTTGCTCATCCACCCAGTGATAATCCTTCTCACTCTTGTGGCGATTATGCACGTTGGACTGTTCTGCGTGTACCGACGAATGAAAGGACTGGTTGACGAAATACAACGAGGTCAAGCAGAAAGCCACGAATACATTCGTAGACGGGGTCTAAGGACATAGTGATACAGTCCTGCGACCCAGAATTGTTTATTATTGTATGTGTATATATATTTGTAAAGTGTAAATCTTAATCAATGGGTCGTACAAAATTTTCAAGGTGTACATATAGACATTCTAGGTGTTGATATGTGTCCGCAACATAGGCATACTCAGTGAGGACGTGCCCGTCCCACAGCGAGTGAGTATGTACAAGGAGGCAGGCATATATTTACAGCCTGTAGTCACCCCATTTACATGTGTACCTTGCGCATTTATGGAGGAGTAGTGTGAGATGCTGTTTGAGCATGAATCTTTATATGTACATATACCTATGGTTGGTGGGGGAATATTTTTGTATGTTTGGTTATTTTTCACTTTGTTTGTATGATTGGGTAGTATGTAGGAACCCTTAGGGAAAGGTGAGGTATTCACACACCCTTGTAGGTATTTGCCACCTCAACCTGAGAACTGGTATGGTCAATATGATGATGGATTGAATGAATGTCAGAGGGGAAATGGAAGGCGATGCTCCACCCCACAGTAGATTCCTGGGTACCAAGACCTCACCTCCTCCTCGGGGATGATAACCTGCCATGATAAAGACCTGGATATCGGCCCACAAAGATTGTTTCGTCTTCAATCAAGACGCTGGGAAAAGTTGGAAAAGCAATGGATCATGTACAAAGGTTGGTGAAAGGCGGGCTAAGCCATTCCAAGACTGACCATATGAGTACACAAGTAGCCTTACACGGGTCGGCATGCTAAAATTGGATCGGCCACTGGAAAGACCTGCTGACGCCACTCAAGAGGAAGAAACTCCAAGCACGAAAGAACAAGAAATCTGCGGTTCATGGACTTTGAGGTTTTCATATGAGCTTTGAGGCTTCGTTCTATGGACTGTGAGTTTATTTCAACCCCGTTCTATGGACTATGAAGGTTTCTTCGTTCTATGGACTATGAAGGTTTCATTTCAACTTCGTCTGATGAGCTTCGAGGCTTCGTTCTATGGACTGTGAGTCTTATCTCAACTTTGTTCTATGGACTAGGAGATTTAATTTCATCTTCATTCTGTGAACTTTGAGGTTTCGTTTCTTTGGACACTAGACTCCAGAGTCAGAGGACTGGCGGGAAGGTGTCCTTGAGGAGATAGCTGATGTCGAATATCTAGGTCCAATAGTATACTTCCTTCCATCTCAGACCATTACCAGTAACCGGGGAGGTTGAGGGGGTAAATAGAGCCCCACAAACACTTCCCCAAATTGCATTGTCGAGTCCCCGACAACAGGGGGATTGTAAAGGGAAGTGTCCATATATGTATATATATATATATATATATATATATATATATATATATATATATATATATATAGTGTGTATGTATACAGTGTATATGTGTATATATATATATACACACATATATATATAATATATATGTGTATGTATAAAACATATAATGTATCATGAGCCAGGGCTGTAACAACAACAGCCCTGGTCATGAATGCGGTTGGAAGAAGAGCAGGACAATTGGCATTGCCCTGCTTTGTTAGGAAACCATGGAGACAAGGGATAGTTGTCCCCTGTCTCCATTTCAAGTCTCCCGCGCGCACGGACTGTCTCATGCGGGCACTCATGAGTCGGCTGGTGATACATTATCACCATGCCGACCCATGCTAGTCAGGGGCAAGCGCCACATCCCCCGCTGCGAGCGTACCGACAGGGTTACAGTGAAGGAAATAAGTATTTGATCCCTTGCTGATTTTGTAAGTTTGCCCACTGTCAAAGACATGAACAGTCTAGAATTTTTAGGCTAGGTTAATTTCACCAGTGAGAGATAGATTATATTAAAAAAATAACAGAAAATCACATTGTCAAAATTATATATATTTATTTGCATTGTGCACAGAGAAATAAGTATTTGATCCCTTTGGCAAACAAGACTTAATACTTGGTGGCAAAACCCTTGTTGGCAAGCACAGCAGTCAGAGGATTTTTGTAGTTGATTATGAGGTTTGCACACATGTTAGATGGAATTTTGGCCCACTCCTCTTTGCAGATCTGTAAATCATTAAGATTTCGAGGCTGTTGCTTGGCAACTCGGATCTTCAGCTCTCTCCATAAGTTTTCGATGGAATTAAGGTCTGGAGACTGGCTAGGCCACTCCATGACCTTAATGTGCTTCTTTTTGAGCCACTCCTTTGTTGCCTTGGCTGTATGTTTCGGGTCATTGTCGTGCTGGAAGACCCAGCCATGAGCCATTTTTAATGTCCTGGTGGAGGGAAGGAGGTTATCACTCAGGATTTGACGGTACATGGCTCCATCCATTCTCCCATTGATGCGGTGAAGTAGTCCTGTGCCCTTAGCAGAGAAACACCCCCAAAACATAATGTTTCCACCTCCATTCTTGACAGTGGGGATGGTGTTCTTCGGGTCATAGGCAGCATTTCTCTTCCCCCAAACACGACGAGTTGAGTTAATGCCAAAGAGCTCAATTTTAGTCTCATCTGACCACAGCACCTTCTCCCAATCACTCTCAGAATCATCCAGATGTTCATTTGCAAACTTCAGACGGGCCTGTACATGTGCCTTCTTGAGCAGGGGGACCTTGCGGGCACTGCAGGATTTTAATCCATTACGGCGTAATGTGTTACCAATGGTTTTCTTGGTGACTGTGGTCCCAGCTGCCTTGAGATCATTAACAAGTTCCCCCCGTGTAGTTTTCGGCTGAGCTCTCACCTTCCTCAGGATCAAGGATGCCCCACGAGGTGAGATTTTGCATGGAGCCCCAGATCTATGTCGATTGACAGTCATTTTGTATGTCTTCCATTTTCTTACTATTGCACCAACAGTTGTCTCCTTCTCACCCAGCGTCTTACTTATGGTTTTGTAGCCCATTCCAGCCTTGTGCAGGTCTATGATCTTGTCCCTGACATCCTTAGAAAGCTCTTTGGTCTTGCCCATGTTGTAGAGGTTAGAGTCAGACTGATTAATTGAGTCTGTGGACAGGAGTCTTTTATACAGGTGACCATTTAAGACAGCTGTCTTTAATGCAGGCACCAAGTTGATTTGGAGCGTGTAACTGGTCTGGAGGAGGCTGAACTCTTAATGGTTGGTAGGGGATCAAATACTTATTTCTCTGTGCACAATGCAAATAAATATATATCATTTTGACTATGTGATTTTCTTTTTTTTTTTTTTATATATAATCTATCTCTCACTGGTAAAATTAACCTAGCCTAAAAATTCTAGACTGTTCATGACTTTGACAGTGGGCAAACTTACAAAATCAGCAAGGGATCAAATACTTATTTCCTTCACTGTAAATAGCCCTGCGTCGGTACGCTCAGGAGCTGAAGCTAGCTGAAGATGACCTCACCACCAGCTGGGACCTGCCTGCCTCCCACACCACCAGGAACTGGCTCACCTCCCCTGTCCTGTCTCTCTCCTCCAACGACCTGCTGCTGTCTGCTGCTATGGCTCCTGCTTCTGCCACCAACGAGTTACGCTAAGTATCAAGTGTAGCAATAGCTACACTTAACCCTGTCTCCTGCTGTAATCCTTGCTCCCCCTGAGTACTGTCCCTACTCTCCCTGAGTCCCTGAGTTAACCCTTGCTGTCCCAGAGTCCCTGAGTTAACCCTTGCTGTCCCAGAGTCCCTGAGTTAACCCTTGCTGTCCCAGAGTCCCTGAGTTAACCCTTGCTGTCCCAGAGTCCCTGAGTTAACCCTTGCTGTCTGTTTTACACAGTAACCCATTCCTTGTTCCTCCTTATCCCGTATTAACCCTTAGTGTATAGGGAAAGTTATATTAGGAGGGAGTGGGATAGAGATAGAGAGCGTGTGAGAATCACAAGTAACTTATGTGTATTGTGTTGTAACGTAACTGTATTCTGTGTATGTTTAGGTAAGTGGGTGGCGGTATAATATTGTGATACCGTGTTTATACTGTACTGTGATTAGTTACTGTATTATATATATGAGAGTGATTACTGTATGTTAATAAATATTACCTCTATTTACTATACGGTCTTATTCCCTTGAGTAGCCGCTAAAGCAATTAGATCGACGTTAGTATAAGGAAAAGGTAGGGGAACTAGGCATAACCCTAGTGACCCTGATTATAAAGGCGGTAGAAATAGTGGGTGTCACTAACCCGTGAATCCCGCTATCACCACACCCCCTTTAACACAAGGGAACAGCGGGCCCAACTCAACTTCTGAGACTCCTAGCGAACAGCTGATATTGTAATGGGAAGTCGCTGCCAGCCAGACATGTAAAATACATGTCTTCCTTCTATGACATCATATGTCCTATGATGTCATATGTCCTAATATGGCATACAGATAGGGGTTGTCCTGATTGTAACACCCCTTGAATTCAAAGGTGACAACCATTATGGCTGTATATCCTATAGTCACTTTTGCAAAAATGGCCACCACAATAAAACAGGCTAATGGCAATAATTACTCAACTTTGGCTACAGCTCTGATTTACTAATATATGGCCAATTTTAAAGGCTATAGAAACCTTTGTAGACTTTATTTTTTTTACTAAAACAATGTATTTTAGTGTTTAGTGCAACTTTGTAATTGCTTTTTATTAAAAACAAAAGTTAACAGTTTTGAGATACAGCTTCTATGTATCCTGTATACATAGAAGCTGTATCCTGGGCTGAAACCCGAATCCGTCAGTTCAGCGGGACTGACAGCTTTGGTGACAGCGGGTCGTGCGTGTCCGTGACGTGCAGAATCCAGCTATCGATCACACCTGCGCTGTCACCGAAGCAGTCAGTCCCACTGACCGGACGGTTTCTGGTTTCAGCGCAGCATACAGATCCTATGTATTTTTAATAAAAACAATGTGACAAAGTTGCATAAACACTACAATACATTGTCTTAGTAAAAAAAAAAAAAAGTCTTCAAAGGTTTCCATTGACTTTAAGTTTTGGGTGAAAATCCTCTTATAATGAATGCGATCATTCAAAAACGTATGTGTTGTCCCAGGTCGTGTTGTATAAAAATACATCTTGTGTAAAGATGAAAAACCGTTCAGTGTTAGGGTATGTTCACACGACTTATTTTCGGCCGTTTTTCGGGCCGTAAATGGCTGAAAAATCGGAAGCAGAACGCCTCAAAACATCTGCCTATTGATTTCAATGGGAAAAACAGCGTTCTGTTCCGACGGGCCGATTTGAAAAACGGCCGCATTAAAAAACGCCCACGAAAAAGAAGTGAATGTCACTTCTTGAGCTGTTTTTCATTGACTTTATAGATAAACAGCTCCAAAAACGGCCGCAAAAAATGCAGAGAAAAATGCGAGTTCGCTTAAAGGACGTCTGAAAGTCAGGAGCTCTTTTCCCTTAAAAACAGCTCAGTATTTTCAGACGTTTTTTGTTAACCGTGTGAACATACCCTTAGGCCTTAGTCACACGAACGTGTGCGTATTGCGTGCGCAAAAAACGCGGTGTTATGCGCGCGTAGCAGTTCCGTGCGGCACCAGTATTTGGTGCGTGCCTGCGTGATTTTCGCGCATATGGCATCGTTATGACACTGTTTTTATGCTTACAAACATAAAAGCAGGAGGTACTTTTATTTTTTCATTCATTTATTTTACAACTGTAGCGCAAATCACGTGCGGTACAAGGAAGTGCTTCTGTGTGCCGTGCGCAATTTTCACGCACCCATTGACTTCAATGGGTGCGTGCTGCGCGAAAAACTGCCAAGTATAGGAGATGTCGTGAGTTTTACGCACGTCTGAACGTCCCCATTGCCTAACATAGGTCCGTGCGACGTGCGTGATTTTCACGCACGTATCACGGATGTAAAATACGTTCGTGTGAATAAGGCCTTATAGTAAGGGCAAATACTTTTTCCCAGCACAGAATGCCCTGTACTATTTCAGTAAAATTGAAGATTTTATTGTATGGTATTTTTGATGACTTATTTCTGTAAATATGATGAAGACAGCGTTAGAATTCAGACCTTTATACAAACATAATGTAAGAATAGATGTTTTGCCATGCCAAGGAATGTTCTCAAAATATGTGATTTTACAATTAAAAATTGTTGTGGTACGTGGCTTTTTAACCTGCAAACATATTATAGAATTAAACAATCCTCAGAGGAGACATCAAACTTTTCCTGCTACCATACAAAAAAAAAATCACGGAAACATCGCAAATACGAGAAACTGGATATGTTTTGCAAAAAGGATGTTTTCTTAGAATAAGGGTGATATGTATTTTGGCATATTAATCATTTATTATTTTAATTTCAGTTATACAAATTGCTAAATCTAAAACCGCCATTTGATCCTCACGTATTTCGTTTAAGTGAGGCTCTTGCTTCATTTCAGCTGAAATTAGCCCCTTTTTGCTGGACAATTAACACTTCATGTAAATTTTGTGTCTGTAAGGGCTTATTCAGACGAACGGGATATACGTCCGTGCAACGTGCGTGATTTTCACGCGCGTCACACGGACCTATATTAGTCTATGGGGCCGTGCAGACAGTTGCGTGATTTTTACGCAGCGTGAGTCCGCTGAGAAAAACTCACGACATGTCCGTTCTTTGTGCGTATTTTGATAATCACGCACCCATTGAAGTCAATGGGTGCGTGAAAAACACGCGCACCACACGGAAGCACTTCCGTGTGACGCTCGTGATTCGCGCAACAGCAGTCAAACTATGAATGTAAACAGAAAAGCACCACGTGCTTTTCTGTTTACAAACATCCAAATTGAGTGTCATAATGATGGCGGCTGCGCGAAAATCACGCAGCCGCGCATCATACGGGGCTGACACACGGAGCTGTTATGTGCCTTTTGCGCACGCAAAACGCCGCATTATTTGCGTGCTCAAAACGCGCACGCTCGTGTGAATCCCACCTTAGGGTCTATTCCCTTGGTGCGATTTCATGCGCAGTTAGGCCCCATGCACACGACCGTGCCCGCAATCACGGCCCGCAATCGCGGGCACGGCCGGCCGCCGACTGACAGCCGCATTTTCGGCCCATGCTCCCATACGGAGCACGGCCCGCAAAATGCAAAAGAACGGACATGTTCCAGAATTCCCGGAACATTTCCACGGCACAGACACACTTCCGTAGTGCTACGGAAAGGTGTCCGCGTTCAATGAAAGTGAATGGGTCCATTTTTACGGAGCTTTTTTACGGTCGTGTGAATGGGGCCTTAAAGTGTTTTGATTTTTATGGTAAATTTTAGATGCATTTTTGATGACGTTCTATATTTATTGTTATTTTGTACTTTTTCCTGGTGTTTTTGAAGTTCTATAGAGAAGCCCCTGGAGAAGATACATCAGAAAAAAAAACAAAGACGCTACAAAAACGCCAAACACTGTGTATGTAGGCTTTCACGAATTTCACTGTAAACAGTAAACTAACACTTAGATGGGTTCTCACACAAACCCTCGTTCCCCGGAAATTACATCATCATTATTGCTATTATACAACGTTTTAAGGTGTATAGTGTCAGAAACACCCTGTAAATATCACTTTTTTCAGTCCCCTTATCCCTTTGCTTCGTTGGTGGCTAGTGGGCGGTCAGTAGGACGTCATCACGTCACTCTAAACCCGCTCTCTGTCTCAGAGAAGGAGGAAACAGAACGGCAGTGCATACTTATCTACCACTGTTTACTGAAAAATTCAGGGAGCGCTATCCCTGACACCAATGTGAGTAATCTAAGAAGTTTATTTTATCAAAACATATTTTTGATTTTGGATAGTTTTCTTAACAAGGTTATTGGTGATATAAAGCTTTTAAGGGTTTTTAACCCCTCCACCCCAAAAAAAAAAAAAAATGTGCAAGAAGCGCTGGAATTACACATGCAGTTTTTGGTGCGTTTTTTTTTTTTAGCCAAAATCAAAGGTGGATTAAAAAAAGAATGGGAAGTGTAAAGGACGGACTTATTCTTTTCCTTACTGTGGGATCCACTTCTGGTTTTGGCTAAAAAAAATTGCACCAAAAACTGCATGTGTGATTCCAACCTAAGGGTGTATTGACAAGCCGGTAATGGTGCGGCAGAAAGCGATTTATTACATGCGGTGTTGACTGACCCTTGAGATACTGTGCTCCTATGATCGCTGAACCACCATATCAATAGCGACCACGGAATATAAGGTGTGTGACAGATAGAGGGGGTTCCCTCTGTCAGCCCATCGGCCTCCGCAAGGCAAACATGGGGTCCTAATGGGTTACCATGGCAGCCAGGGGCCTAACAAAGGTCCCCAAGCCTTCCATGGCTATAAGCCTATAAAGGCTATGCCAAAGCCTAGTAGATTGCCTGTCAGTTTACTACGGACAGGCAATAATACTATTTGGACTATAACAAAGAATTATAATAGCGATCAAGCATTGCAAAGTTCCCTAGTAGGACTAAAAAAAATAATAACGTTTAATAAAATAAATTTAAAAAAAAATGGGTTCACAGTGAACAGTGTAAATTTAAAACAAAAATAAAAATTTTTTTGCCATCCTCCCCACAAAAATAGGTAATAAAAGTTAATCAAGAAGTCATTTGTACACCAATATGGTGCCATTGAAAAATACAAGCCCTCATACGGCTATATAATAAAAAAATGTTATGGCTCTCGGAATGTAATAATGAATAAAAGAAAAAGAAATGACAACCAATTTTTGAGTTTTTGTCTCAATGAATTACAATGTTTTCTCCAATCCCGGTGGTTGCGGCAGTAGCAGGAATGTGAATTACAGCTCTGCTTCTGCAGTAGATCATCATGACAATAATGTATATCAATGTATATCATGGTGCAGCACCTGACAGCTGCACAAGAAGTGATTCACTGTATATAAGATAGCAAATGTCGTTCAAAAATGTAAATATATTCACCGCCTGATAGAACGATTAAAAATTGATTTTATTGTTAAATTGATAAAAGATATGGCTCAACCAGCCATTATTTCCAGAAACAGGCAAAAGCAAGTGATTGGCGACAGTAGAGGTGTATCAGAGTGAACGAGGTTTCTCAAACACTCCAAGACCACCCTCCCTGTTTATTGTATAATATTTCGCTACACCCTTGCCAATAGATAACAATCTATCCAGATCCAACGCGTTTCAGCAACACATCAAGAGTGATGCCTCATCAGGGATTACTAGATAGCAATTTCAGTTAGAATTGTTAGGTTACAAAAGCTGGATAGCACTGTATATGTGCAGATTTTAGCCTCCAGACGCGTGAACGGCTCTGATACAATGACCGCATACGCGCCCGAGAAGCTGCAGGCTTATACGATTGAGAGCCCGCCCTCATTCCAATCGTCACCGGAGCAGCCGCCAATCCGCATACAACACGCACATTGTGACGTGCCGGAGGCGGCGCCTCACGACACAGACAACCAATGAAGGTATCTGGACGACAAGCGTCCATAGTTACTAGGGGACGCTAGACGCGGCTCCTAAACTGCTGTCAAAATCAAACAGCAAGGAATGGAAAAGGAACGAATGTCCCTCCTATCACACATAACACCGTCCCCAAACAAACGGGGTAGTGTGAGGTGGAGGAGATAAGTATCACGGGAGTCGTCAAGAGAAGACTGACCCCCAGTGATTCCATAGTTGCCTAGCAACTTATCGTTACCCTACTAGCCAGGGATAAGACTCAGATAGAAGATGGATATAGCCCAATATCCCACAAGGACTATGTATAGAAGTCCTATACGAGCCTCCTCCCAAACAGAAACGGAGGGTGCCCGGCGGAGGAAAAACCCCCATCCATAGTCGCTCCCTAAATCTCAAGATGCGATAGGTAGACATAAAAAGTAAATAGAAAGGAAAAAAGTCAGCAAGTGGAGAATAATGCACCCACAAATCGCAATAGAAAACGCATAGTATGAACAGGGACTGAAATACCATTTATCAGTCAAAATATTGATATATTCACAGGGACATCCCCAATTCTCAGAGATGCCCCTGTCAGTCAAAATACTATATATTGGTATATTCACAGAGATAGCTGGGAGTAACCAAAATAACAACTAATCGCAGTAGACACAAACGACTCGACAAAGAAGAATGAGAAATAAGAGGCGCAATGTATCTAGAGAAAACAAGAATAGGAGATTTGTTCATTCAATCCATGAGGATTTATGGTCTGCATCCTAAAAATCCATTCAGCCTCCTTTTGTAAAATTTTCTTGTCCAGATCCCCCCCTCTCGCGAGCGGTCTGACATATTCAATTCCCTGAAAGCCAAGAGCAGTAACATCCCCATCGTGACAGGACCATACGTGTCTTGATACCGGGGTGTCCACCTTCCTTCTGACATCCCCAATGTGGTCACGGATCCTTCTCCTAAACTCCCTTTTTGTTTTACCCACGTACTGTAGACCACATCTACAGGTAATCATGTATACAATGCCTTTCGTTTTACAGTTGATATATGATCTATTGTCAAATGTTTTACCAGTTTTCGTGCTACTGAAATTCCTGCTACATATAATGGACACACATGCTTTGCATGTTCCACATCTAAAGGTACCTTTTAGACTGTTCTCCAACCAAGTACTGCACTGTGCCTGTGGTAGTAGATGACTATGAACCAAACGGTCCCTAAGGTTCCGCCCCCTCCTGTATGTAATAAGCGGGGAGTCTCCTACCAGGTCCCCCACATCGGGGTCTGCCTTAAGGATGCCCCAGAAACGTTTAAGAACTTCCCTCACCTCTCTACTGGCAGAGTCAAAAGTACCGATCACCCTGATCGACTCTTCCTCCACTCTCTTCGGTTTAGGGTTCAGGAGATCGTTCCTGTTGCAACCCAAGGCATTTTGATATGCCCCTCTCAGTACATCCCTGGGGTACCCCCTATGTCTGAATCTATTCTCCAGGTCACGTGCCGATACCCTAAAGTCCGAAATGGTGGAACAATTTCTACGTGCCCTGAGATACTGGCCCTTCGGTATTCCTCTCTTCAGACTAGTTGGGTGCCAGCTTTCCCAGCGCAGTAAACTATTGGTCGCCGTCTCTTTGCGGTACATGTTCGTCTGTAGCATCCCTGTGTCAGTTTTGGAAATCAGAATATCCAAAAATGTAATTTTGGTGTCTTGGATTTCAGATGTAAAAAATAGTCCCAATTCATTGGCGTTCAGCATCTCCACAAACTCCTGAAAATCCTGCCTAGTCCCTGTCCACAAAATCAAAATGTCATCTATAAATCTAATCCAAAGTAGGATAGATGATGACCATCTGTCCATAAGGTCACTGAACACAACCTCTTTTTCCCACCACCCCAGATAAAGGTTGGCAAAGGTAGGAGCACAAGGGCTACCCATGGCCACTCCTCTGAGCTGGTGGTAAATCTTCTGATCAAATAAAAAGAAGTTGTGTTCTAAAACAAATCTCAACAGTTCAATGGTAAATTTATTATGGGCCTGATATTGTATCCCTTTATCCATTAGGAAATATTCAATGGCTCTACATCCCTGATTATGTGGGATGGAGCTATATAGGGACTCAACATCCAAAGATGCCAACAAAACATCGCCATCGCAGCGTATACCCTCCAGTCTTCTCAGTACATCCATGGTGTCCCTCACGTATGATGGCAGGGACACCACGAATGGCCTGAGGACCTGGTCCAGGTAAAGACTCGCATTCTGCGTGAGGCTGTCAATCCCCGATACAATGGGGCGACCTTTCAAAGGATTCACCCCCTTATGTATCTTGGGCAGGCTATAAAATGTTGCCATTTGAGGGTGCTCCTTAAGTATAAAATTCATCTCTCTGTCATTAATAAGATTGCCTGATTTCGCTGGACCAAGGATGTTCAAAAGTTTATCTTTAAAGTTTGCAGTAGGATTGCTGGTAAGTACCCCATAACAATTACGATCATCAAGGATGTCATGGCACATTTTACTATATTGTGGTCGATTCATCACCACAATATTCCCCCCTTTGTCAGAGGGCTTTATAATGATATTATCATCCCTTTCTAAAGATAGTAGGCCAGCCATCTCATTGCTAGAAATATTGGAATAGTGTTCTCTTTGGTTGATCAATTTTAGCTGATCCTCAACCACCTTCACAAAAACATCAATCGGTGTGTTGTCACTTAGGGGTGCATATTTTGTAGATGGAACCCGTAATTCGGTAAATGGGCCCTTGCCCTCCTCCCTGTGACCCTCCTCCCACAGACCCTCCAATAGTCTAAAATGTGGGAGATCTTCCTCCATGATGCCCAGATCAAGACATTGTCGTTTATTATGCATCTTAAAAAACTTTTTCCACTTCAATTTTCTAGCAAAAAGGTTCAAGTCCTTGACCCAAGTAAAGAGATTAAATTTGTTGGTTGGGACAAATGATAGACCCTTACTAAGTACTCCCAATTCCTCTCTCGTGAGGTTACGTGTGGAGAGATTAACTACCTGGAGCCTATCACTTTCCCCTGATACGGTGCCTAAAGCTCCCTTCTGTCTCGCAGAAGGTACTCTGAAATCGGGTGGTTCTTGGCTAAAAAACCACCCCGCTGCTGACTCTTTCCTCTTCCTCTGCCTCTAATGTTGGGACGGGTCGGGTATCTCCCAGTCTCACTCCCTCCCCGACCTCTCCTAGGTGGGTTCCTACCAAATTCAGAGTCTGATTGTTCCTGCTCCGATGAAGATAAATCGGTGTCAGGCTCATGAGATACACCAGACCTGGCACTATAGTCAAAAATTCTACCTTCTTTGAAGTCCAACGTGTCACGTACAAACTGGAAATGCTTCCTTTCCTTAATGTGACACGTGAACTTCTCTATTGCTTGTTGTAAAACAACCTCTTTTCTTTCGTATTCCAGATTGTTGTTAAATTTTTTTACAGCAGCAATGCACTCCTTCAATTCTTGAGTGCTGCGTGCCAAATTGATATTCTCTTCCTCAAGTAAAATCCCCATAAACCTCAATGAAGACTCAATCGATTCTTTTTCCCACTTTTTTAAAAGTTCAGGTGAACGAACCCTTACTGCAGGAATAAGGGTGATTCTGAGGCCCCTCGGAACAATTTTATTTTTGATGTATGTCTCTAATGTTTGGATTTCCCACCAGGATCTAATATGGTCTTTATAAACTTTGGTAAGTTGTCGAAAAGAGGCAGTAACACTTAAATTTTGAGATTGCGATATGAGCTCTTTATCTGAGAAAACCTCCCTAGCATCTGTAAACCATTTTTCTGTATTGATATCGCTGTATTGATTTAGGGAGCGACTATGGATGGGGGTTTTTCCTCCGCCGGGCACCCTCCGTTTCTGTTTGGGAGGAGGCTCGTATAGGACTTCTATACATAGTCCTTGTGGGATATTGGGCTATATCCATCTTCTATCTGAGTCTTATCCCTGGCTAGTAGGGTAACGATAAGTTGCTAGGCAACTATGGAATCACTGGGGGTCAGTCTTCTCTTGACGACTCCCGTGATACTTATCTCCTCCACCTCACACTACCCCGTTTGTTTGGGGACGGTGTTATGTGTGATAGGAGGGACATTCGTTCCTTTTCCATTCCTTGCTGTTTGATTTTGACAGCAGTTTAGGAGCCGCGTCTAGCGTCCCCTAGTAACTATGGACGCTTGTCGTCCAGATACCTTCATTGGTTGTCTGTGTCGTGAGGCGCCGCCTCCGGCACGTCACAATGTGCGTGTTGTATGCGGATTGGCGGCTGCTCCGGTGACGATTGGAATGAGGGCGGGCTCTCAATCGTATAAGCCTGCAGCTTCTCGGGCGCGTATGCGGTCATTGTATCAGAGCCGTTCACGCGTCTGGAGGCTAAAATCTGCACATATACAGTGCTATCCAGCTTTTGTAACCTAACAATTCTAACTGAAATTGCTATCTAGTAATCCCTGATGAGGCATCACTCTTGATGTGTTGCTGAAACGCGTTGGATCTGGATAGATTGTTATCTATTGGCAAGGGTGTAGCGAAATATTATACAATAAACAGGGAGGGTGGTCTTGGAGTGTTTGAGAAACCTCGTTCACTCTGATACACCTCTACTGTCGCCAATCACTTGCTTTTGCCTGTTTCTGGAAATAATGGCTGGTTGAGCCATATCTTTTATCAATTTAACAATAAAATCAATTTTTAATCGTTCTATCAGGCGGTGAATATATTTACATTTTTGAACGACATTTGCTATCTTATATACAGTGAATCATTTATTTAACTCCTTATTGAGTGGGGATGGCAGGATTCCTAACTAGCGATATCAATACAGAAAAATGGTTTACAGATGCTAGGGAGGTTTTCTCAGATAAAGAGCTCATATCGCAATCTCAAAATTTAAGTGTTACTGCCTCTTTTCGACAACTTACCAAAGTTTATAAAGACCATATTAGATCCTGGTGGGAAATCCAAACATTAGAGACATACATCAAAAATAAAATTGTTCCGAGGGGCCTCAGAATCACCCTTATTCCTGCAGTAAGGGTTCGTTCACCTGAACTTTTAAAAAAGTGGGAAAAAGAATCGATTGAGTCTTCATTGAGGTTTATGGGGATTTTACTTGAGGAAGAGAATATCAATTTGGCACGCAGCACTCAAGAATTGAAGGAGTGCATTGCTGCTGTAAAAAAATTTAACAACAATCTGGAATACGAAAGAAAAGAGGTTGTTTTACAACAAGCAATAGAGAAGTTCACGTGTCACATTAAGGAAAGGAAGCATTTCCAGTTTGTACGTGACACGTTGGACTTCAAAGAAGGTAGAATTTTTGACTATAGTGCCAGGTCTGGTGTATCTCATGAGCCTGACACCGATTTATCTTCATCGGAGCAGGAACAATCAGACTCTGAATTTGGTAGGAACCCACCTAGGAGAGGTCGGGGAGGGAGTGAGACTGGGAGATACCCGACCCGTCCCAACATTAGAGGCAGAGGAAGAGGAAAGAGTCAGCAGCGGGGTGGTTTTTTAGCCAAGAACCACCCGATTTCAGAGTACCTTCTGCGAGACAGAAGGGAGCTTTAGGCACCGTATCAGGGGAAAGTGATAGGCTCCAGGTAGTTAATCTCTCCACACGTAACCTCACGAGAGAGGAATTGGGAGTACTTAGTAAGGGTCTATCATTTGTCCCAACCAACAAATTTAATCTCTTTACTTGGGTCAAGGACTTGAACCTTTTTGCTAGAAAATTGAAGTGGAAAAAGTTTTTTAAGATGCATAATAAACGACAATGTCTTGATCTGGGCATCATGGAGGAAGATCTCCCACATTTTAGACTATTGGAGGGTCTGTGGGAGGAGGGTCACAGGGAGGAGGGCAAGGGCCCATTTACCGAATTACGGGTTCCATCTACAAAATATGCACCCCTAAGTGACAACACACCGATTGATGTTTTTGTGAAGGTGGTTGAGGATCAGCTAAAATTGATCAACCAAAGAGAACACTATTCCAATATTTCTAGCAATGAGATGGCTGGCCTACTATCTTTAGAAAGGGATGATAATATCATTATAAAGCCCTCTGACAAAGGGGGGAATATTGTGGTGATGAATCGACCACAATATAGTAAAATGTGCCATGACATCCTTGATGATCGTAATTGTTATGGGGTACTTACCAGCAATCCTACTGCAAACTTTAAAGATAAACTTTTGAACATCCTTGGTCCAGCGAAATCAGGCAATCTTATTAATGACAGAGAGATGAATTTTATACTTAAGGAGCACCCTCAAATGGCAACATTTTATAGCCTGCCCAAGATACATAAGGGGGTGAATCCTTTGAAAGGTCGCCCCATTGTATCGGGGATTGACAGCCTCACGCAGAATGCGAGTCTTTACCTGGACCAGGTCCTCAGGCCATTCGTGGTGTCCCTGCCATCATACGTGAGGGACACCATGGATGTACTGAGAAGACTGGAGGGTATACGCTGCGATGGCGATGTTTTGTTGGCATCTTTGGATGTTGAGTCCCTATATAGCTCCATCCCACATAATCAGGGATGTAGAGCCATTGAATATTTCCTAATGGATAAAGGGATACAATATCAGGCCCATAATAAATTTACCATTGAACTGTTGAGATTTGTTTTAGAACACAACTTCTTTTTATTTGATCAGAAGATTTACCACCAGCTCAGAGGAGTGGCCATGGGTAGCCCTTGTGCTCCTACCTTTGCCAACCTTTATCTGGGGTGGTGGGAAAAAGAGGTTGTGTTCAGTGACCTTATGGACAGATGGTCATCATCTATCCTACTTTGGATTAGATTTATAGATGACATTTTGATTTTGTGGACAGGGACTAGGCAGGATTTTCAGGAGTTTGTGGAGATGCTGAACGCCAATGAATTGGGACTATTTTTTACATCTGAAATCCAAGACACCAAAATTACATTTTTGGATATTCTGATTTCCAAAACTGACACAGGGATGCTACAGACGAACATGTACCGCAAAGAGACGGCGACCAATAGTTTACTGCGCTGGGAAAGCTGGCACCCAACTAGTCTGAAGAGAGGAATACCGAAGGGCCAGTATCTCAGGGCACGTAGAAATTGTTCCACCATTTCGGACTTTAGGGTATCGGCACGTGACCTGGAGAATAGATTCAGACATAGGGGGTACCCCAGGGATGTACTGAGAGGGGCATATCAAAATGCCTTGGGTTGCAACAGGAACGATCTCCTGAACCCTAAACCGAAGAGAGTGGAGGAAGAGTCGATCAGGGTGATCGGTACTTTTGACTCTGCCAGTAGAGAGGTGAGGGAAGTTCTTAAACGTTTCTGGGGCATCCTTAAGGCAGACCCCGATGTGGGGGACCTGGTAGGAGACTCCCCGCTTATTACATACAGGAGGGGGCGGAACCTTAGGGACCGTTTGGTTCATAGTCATCTACTACCACAGGCACAGTGCAGTACTTGGTTGGAGAACAGTCTAAAAGGTACCTTTAGATGTGGAACATGCAAAGCATGTGTGTCCATTATATGTAGCAGGAATTTCAGTAGCACGAAAACTGGTAAAACATTTGACAATAGATCATATATCAACTGTAAAACTAAAGGCATTGTATACATGATTACCTGTAGATGTGGTCTACAGTACGTGGGTAAAACAAAAAGGGAGTTTAGGAGAAGGATCCGTGACCACATTGGGGATGTCAGAAGGAAGGTGGACACCCCGGTATCAAGACACGTATGGTCCTGTCACGATGGGGATGTTACTGCTCTTGGCTTTCAGGGAATTGAATATGTCAGACCGCTCGCGAGAGGGGGGGATCTGGACAAGAAAATTTTACAAAAGGAGGCTGAATGGATTTTTAGGATGCAGACCATAAATCCTCATGGATTGAATGAACAAATCTCCTATTCTTGTTTTCTCTAGATACATTGCGCCTCTTATTTCTCATTCTTCTTTGTCGAGTCGTTTGTGTCTACTGCGATTAGTTGTTATTTTGGTTACTCCCAGCTATCTCTGTGAATATACCAATATATAGTATTTTGACTGACAGGGGCATCTCTGAGAATTGGGGATGTCCCTGTGAATATATCAATATTTTGACTGATAAATGGTATTTCAGTCCCTGTTCATACTATGCGTTTTCTATTGCGATTTGTGGGTGCATTATTCTCCACTTGCTGACTTTTTTCCTTTCTATTTACTTTTTATGTCTACCTATCGCATCTTGAGATTTAGGGAGCGACTATGGATGGGGGTTTTTCCTCCGCCGGGCACCCTCCGTTTCTGTTTGGGAGGAGGCTCGTATAGGACTTCTATACATAGTCCTTGTGGGATATTGGGCTATATCCATCTTCTATCTGAGTCTTATCCCTGGCTAGTAGGGTAACGATAAGTTGCTAGGCAACTATGGAATCACTGGGGGTCAGTCTTCTCTTGACGACTCCCGTGATACTTATCTCCTCCACCTCACACTACCCCGTTTGTTTGGGGACGGTGTTATGTGTGATAGGAGGGACATTCGTTCCTTTTCCATTCCTTGCTGTTTGATTTTGACAGCAGTTTAGGAGCCGCGTCTAGCGTCCCCTAGTAACTATGGACGCTTGTCGTCCAGATACCTTCATTGGTTGTCTGTGTCGTGAGGCGCCGCCTCCGGCACGTCACAATGTGCGTGTTGTATGCGGATTGGCGGCTGCTCCGGTGACGATTGGAATGAGGGCGGGCTCTCAATCGTATAAGCCTGCAGCTTCTCGGGCGCGTATGCGGTCATTGTATCAGAGCCGTTCACGCGTCTGGAGGCTAAAATCTGCACATATACAGTGCTATCCAGCTTTTGTAACCTAACAATTCTAACTGAAATTGCTATCTAGTAATCCCTGATGAGGCATCACTCTTGATGTGTTGCTGAAACGCGTTGGATCTGGATAGATTGTTATCTATTGGCAAGGGTGTAGCGAAATATTATACAATAAACAGGGAGGGTGGTCTTGGAGTGTTTGAGAAACCTCGTTCACTCTGATACACCTCTACTGTCGCCAATCACTTGCTTTTGCCTGTTTCTGGAAATAATGGCTGGTTGAGCCATATCTTTTATCAATTTAACTGCACAAGAAGTGCTGTAAACTGTGCTGGCCATAACAAGCCACACCACTAAATGCAATGTTGTCACATAACATTACATCTAAGGAACGTGCTTTTGCGGCCGCAATTTCCCCGAAAATCCATGGGAGAATTGCGGTCCCATTCATTTCTGTGGGGCCATTCACATGACTGTAGTTTTTACGGTCCGTGCATGGCCCGGGAGCCCGCACAGCAGAAAGAACGGACCTGTCTTATTACGGCCGTCTTCTGCGGTCCGGCTCATTGAAAATAATGGCCGCGGCCATGTGCATGTGCCGCGATTTGCGGGAGGCTCGCAACTGACAGTCCGCAGCAGACCGACCCGAAAATCACGGCCGTGCACATGACTACAGTCGTCTGCATGAGGCCTTAAACAGATGAGAAGCAATGTGGCGGTGGCATGTTGGGACATTGTAGCCCTGCTGCAGTGCCAAACGACATCATAGATGGGTTTACTTCCCAATATTTCAAGCACCGCCCCGTTCTGCCAAAAATGCTAAAAACTGCCAACTTACTCAAGTAAATGTACAGAAACTCCGCCCCATCTAGGTTTGTTTCACAGGATTGTCCCGCTAAAATTGGGACTGTTGGCAAGTATGCAAGTATAAACAAGCCTGGCTACTATCACATTGCCTAGCAGAAGATGCCATATCTATTTATCTGATTTTAAAAAATCCTAAATTTTCAGGCAGAATTTGACCAGCCTCCACTTTTTTGCCGCGGTTTTCGCCCACGGACATTGAGGACCGCGGTTGAAAAACGCTCAGAAATTAGCGCCGGCAGTTTTTTCTGCCTCCCATTGAAATCTAGGTCAGAGGCGTAATCGCTTTTTTTCCCTGCCAGCGCCTAAAAGCCGCCTGAGAAAAAAAATGCCTCTCCCTCCCATTGAAAATCAATGGGGGGGGGGGGGCGATTCTGGCTGTTTTTTGGCACTGATCCGATGCGGTTTCCGCATCAAAATCAGTGCCAAAAAACTGTGTGAACT
This sequence comes from Rhinoderma darwinii, assembly GCF_050947455.1. NCBI lineage: Eukaryota > Metazoa > Chordata > Amphibia > Anura > Rhinodermatidae > Rhinoderma > Rhinoderma darwinii. The sequence continues at coordinate 110,976,065 of NC_134693.1, read as the reverse complement.
AAGCCTAAGGCTGGGTTCACACGACCATGTTACGTCCGTAATGGACGGAACGTATTTCGGCCGGAAGACCCGGACCGCACACACTGCAGGGGGCCGGGCTCCTAGCATCATAGTTATGTACGATGCTAGGAGTCCCTGCCTCTCCGTGGAACTACTGTCCCGTACTGAAAACATGATTACAGTACGGGACAGTTGTCCTGCAGAGAGGCAGGGACTCCTAGCATCGTACATAACTATGATGCTAGGAGCCCGGCTCACTGCACTGTGTTCGGTCCGGGTCTTCCGGCCGAAATACGTTCCGTCCATTACGGACGTAACATGGTCGTGTGAACCCAGCCTTAGGGTATGTTCACACGAGGGCGTCCGTTACGGCTAAAATTACGGGGATGTTTCAGCCTGAAAACATCCCCGTAATTTCAGCCGTACCGGCATGTGCAGGCGCTTGAACGCCGCGTCAATTACGGCCGTAATTAGCGCTGCTATTCATTGGAGTCAATGAATAACGGCTCCAATTACGGCCAAAGAAGTGACAGGTCACTTCTTTGACGCGGGCGTCTATTTACGCGCCGTCATTTGACAGCGGCGCGTAAATATACGCCTCGTGTGAACAGACAAATGTCTGCCCATTGCTTTCAATGGGCAGATGTTTGTCAGCGCTATTGAGGCGCTATTTTCAGACGTAATTCGGGGCAAAAACGCCCGAATTACGTCCGTAAATAGGCCGTGTGAACATACCCTTAGTCCTGGGGGGGGGGAAAAAATCCTTTAACTCAACCTTTTGAAGGGGGTTTTCCAGGACTTTGATCTACGGACTTAGGATAGGCCGTTAATATCAGATCAGTGGGGGTCTGACTATCAGCACCCCCACTGATCAGCTGATTGAAACAGCCGAGTATAGCGCTCGGTTGTTTCAGTTTGCCCAATAGATATTGAATGAAGAAGCGGTGCACATGCATGACTACTGCTCCATTCACACTCCTCCTCAATGCGGTCATGCATTGAGGAGGAACGAGGGACTCAGTACCCCTGTTCTAGTGATTGGCGGGGGTCCCAGTGGTGAGGCCCCTAAATATTTTACTTTCATCAGCTAACCTGTGGAAAGATGATAAATGTTTTTCGTGCGATATCATCTAAGAAGTATCTAACAGATACTGATGAACAATGGAAAATATCATATTGTACAAAACACAAATATATAATTATTTACAATAAACATAGCTTTTATTAAAACCAGCTTTCAGCTGTGTCATATATTGTGTGTGAGTTGATTTTGTTTGGTGATGGTGACGCTTTAAAAACAGATCGCTATATTAGATAGATCATGACATCTAGTGGCCAAGCCTAGACATAGCCTGTGACCAAGCGGACAATGGCGGCTGCTGCTATATACTCTACAGAGGTGATGATATTGTCTAGGGCCTCATGCACATGGCCATATGAGGCTTCGTTCACATCTGCGTATGGGCTCCTTTCAGGCGTTCCGTCGAGAGCTTCCCGTCAGAACGGAACCCTGACCGAAACAAACGGAAACCATAGGTTTACGTTTGCATCACCATTGATTTCAGTGGTGACGGATCCAGTGCAAATAGTTTCTGTTTGTCACCGCTGTGCAAGGGTTCCGTCGTTTTGACGGAATGAATACCGTAGTTGACTTTATTTCAGTCAAGTTTCCGTTTGGACAGAAAGTTCAGACGGAACGCCTGAACGGAGCCCTGAGGCAGATGTGAACGAAGCCTTACTCCGTACCTCCAAATACCCCTGATTTCATATGGAGGCAAACAGAGTTTTCTTCTGTCAGTTTCTGTGCGAATCCGACAGCAAAAAAACTTGGAGCTATATGGAGGTATTGTGGTACTCTAGAAACATGATGGAGCCAGTATATCCAGAAGACACAGCTCTGACAACTGTACTGTACCTGTAACGAACTGTGCACCTGTGTGTCCATCACATGGACCGAAAACTGCAAGGAATTGATGCAGAAAGTATATTGATAAAGTTTTTTAACTTTTCACCATGCAAAGAATAACATTATTGCTGGAACTGGAATACCTCTTATTTGTATAAATTGTTATTTTGGGGGAACAGTTAGGATTTTTTTTCCACCATAAATAATATGTTAACTTTACTCTACAGGTTGTTATGTTTATGGAGATACCAAATATGACTGTTTCTTAAGTGATGTCTATCCAATAATTAAAAATACTTCTATTCCATATTCTTACTTGGGACTTTTTTCTATTACATATCTTTAGTCTTATTAGGTTACTCTTATTTTTGACCATTTTTTTTGTTTATTTCTTACATTACATTATGCCTCAGACTTAGGCCGGATTCACACGAACATGGGGAAACTCGGACGTGAAACACATGATATTTTTCTAGTCCCAGGTGCCCTCATGCGGGTTCCGTTTTCACGGATCCCCACAGACTTGAGTATATGGAGGGATCCCTGAAAATGGAAGAAAATAGGACATGTTCTATTTTTCAACGGACCCTTCACACGGTCTGTTGAAACAACAGGCGTGCGAAAGGCCCCATTGAAATACATGCGTCCGTGTGACGGCCATTGTTTTAACGGCCGTCACAGGGACGCACTCTACGTTCGTCTGAATTCAGCCTCATACTACACTAACAGGCATTGTCACAGGACAGCGCTGGATTCCTCAGGCTGCCAGTATAAAATGGTGAACCCTGGTAATTGCTCATAGGGACGTTACAAAAGCGGTAGCCTTATATTTCTTTATAACCCATAGACACTGTAAGGGTATGTGCACACGAGGGAATTACGTCCGTAATTGACGGTCGTATTTCGGCCGCAAGTACCGGACCGAACACAGTGCAGGGAGCCGGGCTCCTAGCATCATAGTTATGTACGACGCTAGGAGTCCCTGCTCGCTGCAGGACAACTGTCCCGTACTGAAAACATGTTTTCAGTACGGGACAGTTGTGCTGCAGCGAGGCAGGGGCCTCCTAGCGTCGTACATAACTATGATGCTAGGAGCCCGGCTCCCTGCACTGTGTTCGGTCCGGTACTTGCGGCCGAAATACGACCGTCAATTACGGACGTAATTTGTGTGTGTGCACATACCCTAAGTGAATGGGTTGTCTAGTTTAGAAAACACATATCCTATAAGGGCATTCAGGTTTGTTTTTTTTACTCGGGATCCTAATGAATCAGCTGCAGCAGAGAGCAGCTAAAAACAGTCTCTGTCAATGGGGCTTTAGGCTGCGTTCACACGAGCATGTTACGTCCGTAATGGACGGAACGTATTTCGGCTGCAAGTCCCGGACCGAACACAGTGCAGGGAGCCGGGCTCCTAGAATCATAGTTATGTACGACGCTAGGAGTCCCTGCCTCGCTGCCGGACAACTGTCCCGTACTGTAATCATGTTTTCAGTACGGGACAGTTGTCCGGCTCCCTGCAGTGTGTTCGGTCCGGGAAATGCGGCCGACATACGGACCATATATCACGGACTAAATACGCTCGCGTGTGAGGCTCCTTAGGCCGGGTTCCCACGAGTCAGATACGCTGGGTAAAAACAGCGCAGCGTATCCGAGCTGGAACCCGCACATTCTGTACGAAAAACTGCACCATATTGTGATTTTTCGGGAGGAATTTCCGCTGCGGAAAGCAGCGTAGAAAAAAACAAAACGTTCACACTTACACCGGCCGTTGTCCTGCAGACGCGTCCCTCCTTTGACGTCTGGTCCGGTCTCCCGAAATGACGCTGCAGCCCATGTGACCGCTGAAACGTCATCCCAGGAGGCCGGACTGAAAGAAAAAGCAGGGTGTCCTGGGTGAGTATCATTTCTGAGCTGCAATTCTGCCGCAAAAGTCGCAACACGTGGCTTTCTGTTGTGGATTTTGAATTCCCATTGAATTCAATGGGTAAAACCGGCAACAGAAAAGCAACAAAAACGCAGCATAAATTGGCACGCTGCGTTTTTTTCCGCAGTGTGGGCATGACACATAAAAATATCATCCACTTTGCTGCAACTGTAAATGCTGCGAAATTTCCGCACAGAATTCCATTGCGGAAATTCCACAGCGTTTACTCTACGTGGGAACCCGGCCTAAAGGAGTTGATTTATTTTTTATTTCTGTTACTTGTATAGCGGCAACATATTCTGCAGCGCTGTACGGAAGTTGTCCTCACTCAGTCTCTAGTCCCACAGGCTCGCAATCTTATACCCTGGGCACAAATTTGTGACTTCTGTGGTATGTCTGCCGCTCACGCCACTTTATTTAAAGGGAATGTGTTGCCAGAAAAACATGTTTTGTTTTTTTTAATTAAACATTTAGTGTGTAGGTGATTAAACATTGTTCAAATTTTTTTTATTTTTTTCACGAGTCAGGAAATATTATAAATTAGATTCTAATTTATAATATTTCCCATTGCTGGTCACTAGATGGAGCTATTCCCAAAATTGCAGCATTGCAAAATTGGGTAAAAAGCCCTCGCTCTAGTGAGCTCTCAGCATCCCCCCCCCTCCTTTATCCTGGCTAGTGCCGGGATAAACGAGGGGTTTGAACGGTCTAACCTCCTACACTGTGTGTCGCCATTTTTTGAGCTAACACACAGTGTAGTAGGTTTACATACAGTAGTAAACGTACACAAACACGAACATACATTGAAATCTCTTACCTGCTCCTGCCGCCGTGGCTCCCTCCGGCCCGTCCGCTCCGTCTGCTGCCGCTGGTCCAAGTGCACAAGTCCGGAAGCCGCGACCGGAAGTAGTAATCTTACTGTCCGGCCGCGACTTCCGGTCCAAAGGAAAATGGCGCCGGACGGCGCCAATTTCAAATTGGACTGTGTGGGAGCGGCGCATGCGCAGTTCCCACACAGACGGCGTACACAGAAGTGGATGGGACGGGACCCGTTCGCAGTCCCTATGGGACTGTGGCTGCCGTATTCCATGTCTGTATGTGTCGTTAATCGACACATACAGAAATGGAACAAAAAATGGCAGCCCCCATAGGGAAGAAAAAGTGTAAAAATAAGAAAAAGTAAAACACAAACACACAAATGAATATAAACGTTTTTAATAAAGCACTAACATCTTTAACATATTAAAAAAAAAAATTGTGATGACACTGTTCCTTTAAAGAGTGTGTAAGGCTTCGCTGAAGTGGGCAGTCTGACAAACTTACTATAATTTAGAAGAGAAATTTGCCTCAATTATAGCGCATATTTACTCCAGCTCATAATAAATCAGACGCATCTTACTCCAGCGATCATTATGAATAAGGCGGGGTTCACACAGGGTAAATACTCTACGTATTTAATTGTATAAAACTTATTTCATTGCAGAAAATCCACAGTGTAATACAGTCCAAATGCTGCGTAAAAAACTCGCCTTAAAAAAACGTTCATAAATTGGTGCGTCTTTTTAATCCGCAGCATGTCAAATTATGCTTCGAAAATCGCTATTTTTCTGTTGCGGGTTTTCCCCAACTAATTTAATGGGAGGTAAAACCTGCAGCAAATAGCACAAAAATTACAACTCAGGAAAAAAGAAAAATGTCATACTTGCCCAGATCTCTCTGCGCCTGCGTCCATCCCGGCCTCCGGGGGTGACGTTTTATCCCATGTGACTGCTGCAGCGGTCACATGGTACGTCATCCCAGGAGGCCGGGCTGCAGGACGTCAGAGGGACATGTCGCCATGGCGACGGGTGAGCAAGAGCTTTTTTTTTCTACTATTTTCCGCAGTGGACATTCCGTCTGGAAAACTGCACCAAAATTTGGTGTGGTTTTATCGGATGGAATTCCCTGTGGCGTTCAGGGCGGATACGTTTTGTACTTTTACGCCGCGTATCTGCCCTGTGTGAACATAGCCTTAGACTGGCGTCTGAAACACCAGTATTAAAAACTTCCCACCGCCATCTGTATATTTTTGGAATATGGGAAACCCCCTCAACCAAAGGGAGAACATGCACACTCCTTGCAGATGTTTTCTGGGTATTAAAAAAAATTGTCAGTATGGGCTTAAAGTGTTAAAATAATGAATAAACATACTCACCTTACAGATGTTGAGCCTTTCCTGCAACGCAGATCTTCTTGGTCCACCAGCGCCCCCTGTTGTTCATTCCTTTAATTATTAAATGTTCTTATAAATTTCATACACAGATTATTCTGAAAGGGCAAGTCACGTACAGTCCTGTCTGAACAGGACACATACAAGATAACTTTTTCTTCCATTACGTCCAGTGAAACACAAGGAAATCAACTACACGTCGAAACACTTGCAAGAAACAGCAAAAACGGCGGCTGTAGGTCAGTTAATACGGCCGTGGCTGCGTCTCTTTCAGAGGTAACACGGTAAGGTCACCTGACTTCTGTAGGCGTGGCTGCACATGGTGCTCAGCTTCCTATATGTTGTGTGTTGGTGAGTGAGACAGTGACGGCTTCTTGTTGGGTGCTGGGTAACTTATATCTCTGTCAGCGCTTGTCACGTTCACTGTAACGTCAGCTTTATGATCGCTCACCTGCACATGCGCTGTGAATATGACGGCGTCTGCGCTGTGTGTAACGGACGATAAGGAAGGGTCTCGTATCTAACTGAGGACAAGTGGGCTCGGTTCTCAGAGCAACCTATCAGAGTTAAGCTTTCATTTTGATACTGGACTGGCAAAATGAAACATGGAGTGTGATTGGTTGATTTGAAAAACAAGGCCACTGTCTCTGTGTGTATGCAGATAGGGGGCTGCACCACCAGAAGAAGCTGCTACCAGCACAGGACAATTGTGTGTTTAGTTTTCCCACTTTCCCCCTGATTATAGCCCGAAAAGATGCAAAAATAGTTTCTAGCATATTTGGCATCAAAATGACTGCTTCCCTCACGCTCCTGTGTGCCAACTAGGCGGCGTCACATGACTATCAACCAATGGCTGCTGCAGGACCTCATCCGATGGAGGAAACGGCACCGTGGTTTGCAGCCAACTTCAGTTTTTCTAAGGCCCCATTCACACGAACGTATTTTTGCGGCCATAATTCACCCACAAGTCTGTGGGTGAATTGCGGCCCCATGCATTTCAATGGGCCCATGAACACGACCGTGGTTTCCACGGTCCGTGCATGGCCCAGGGGCCTGGACCGCAAAAAGAACGGACATGTCTTATTACGGCTGTGTTTTGCGGTCCAGGCTCATACAAATTAATGCACGTGGCCATGTGCACGGCCCGCGGGTGACACTCCGCGGCCCTCCGACCCAAAAATCACGGACGCGCACATGAGGCCTTAGGCTCTGTTCACATTAGTTTTCTGAACTAGTATTCAATGAGATCTCTTCCGCCCCAGTCTGCATTGTTCTCCTTGCCGTCAAAATTACTGTAACCCAGAGTGACGCGATTAAAGTCCATGGAGTCTGTCGTGAATTGCTAGTTCGGTTTGAAAAAGCATCCTGCATAGCTGTCATGGCTCCATTATAAAGGGAAGTCATGACACTCGTGTGAACAGAGCCTAAAGAAACAGTTGTAGGAAACGTTTCCAGGACTGCTTCAATGGACAACCGTGTTGCAGTAAAAACACCATCGGGCTGGTATATGTCTGGTAACGGTTTATTTTTAGTGTAGTAGACTACGCCATTCCATACATTCAGTCTGGTTGTTTCGTGTGCTTTCGCCAGTTTGATTGGAGGTATTTGGATTTTGTGAGCCTTTTGGACCTAACCCACCAGGTGACGAGCACTGATTATACTGTATACAGGGTGCTGCTGTACGTTATTTAATTATGTTTGACGTACAGTATACGCTGGGAAAAGCTCCCGACATACACGTTAAACGTAGGCTGTGACGGATGACCTGTCAGTGGCATCCATCACCATGGACTATAATGGTATCCGTTTAACAGATATGTCATGAACTCTCATGACGCCAGTTCATGGCGTATTCGTTTACCTGATACCATTATAGTCTATGGTGATGGATGGCAAACGTAATTAACATGATGTGAAGGGATCCTTAAATATTTGGGCCCATACTGTATTTATGATTTTATACTAATGAGGTTTTTTGCTCCACATTTTGGATATTTGGACGAAAACATTTTGGACAAAAGTAAAGTCTTGCTTTAAAGTGTGCCTGTACGTTCATAAAACTTTTGACATGTCATAGTGACATGTCAAAACTTGTGATCAATGCGGGTCCGATCACTGAGACCCTCTCTGATCGTTAAAGCAAAGCGGCAGAAGCGATCAGGAGAGTTGTCATTTATTAGGACCTGCGAGAACCCTCAGTTGTATGGGGGACTGCAGCATGGGTCAGTCTAATACCGTTTGATCTTTTCCTACTTGTAGTGCCGATTGTTCAGGCTGAAAAATCTTTTTTGCGGGTGAATTTGTTGTCGGGAATAATTTAATTTCATAAGTAAATTACCCCATGACTTTGGAACTCCTGGTCAACAGATTCATTCCCTCTGACCCAAGATGTGCCACATAGCTATGGCACTGTCCCAGAATTGTCATCTACCCTACAATTGGTAAATCACAGTATAAGATTCCTGCATGTTTGACTTCTTCTGTGTTTAGTGACTGTATTCTTTATAGTATAGTCCTATATAGTAATGTTTCATCTACTCTTATATCGACAGAGGGAAGACCATGTCTCAGGCCACATTCCACGCTCCCAGGAGGAAAAGGAAGGTGTACGAGTCTTATGAATCTCCCTTTCCCATCCCACTATCTCATGATTGTTACATGAAAGATTTCAGGATCTGTAAAGGGGAGATCATTAACAATAACGTCATTGTGAGAAGTATAGAGGATATAGAGCTTCTCTATGGAAAGGTAAGAGCGTTTTTGTTAAAGAGGCTCTGTCACCAGATTCTGAAATCCCTATCTCCTATTGCATCGGCGCTGCAATGTAGATAACAGTAACGTTTTTTTTTTTTGTTTTTTTTTTAAACGTTCATTTTTGGCCAAGTTATGAGCTATTTTATATATATGCAAATGAGGTTTGAAATGGACAACTGGGCGTTTTTTTTCCGTTATGTCCAACTGGGCGTGTATTGTGATTTTAACTGGCCGTGTTTACGTGTATGACGCTGACCAATCAATGACCAGTCAGCGTCATACACTCATCTCCATTGATTTACACAGCAGCGATGTGCAGCCGCATACACAGAGATTAACGTTAATCAAGTGTCCTGATAATGAATACACATGAAATCCAACCTGGACGTCATGTGTATTCAGAATCCTGACACTTCTGAATCTTTTCTGTGAGATTCCAGCAAGGGAACCGAAATCTTGCGAGATTACGGAGGTAAACGATATTTCGTTTCCCTTGCTGGAAATCTCAAAGAAAAGAGTCAGAAGTGTCTCTTTAAAGTGAAGGTGACCATACCAGAATATACTGGGGAATGGCTTAAATAGCAATAAATATTCTGATGTAGCCTTGCTTAGACGAACAATGACACCAGACTACAGGCCGTTATAAAATAGCATCCTGTAGTCTGATGTCAACATTGAAGGATTGAAATTTCTACAAGAAATACCAGCTAATACCATGTAGGACGATGAACCATATAAAGTGGGAAAAAACACAACCTTGCAACTTCTTTAAAATTTCTTGCCACATTTTTCCCCATAGGTAATTATAGTGGTCACATTACAACTCCGATTTACCCATAATTTACCCTAAATCCCTGTTCGCACATTAAATCCACAAAAAATACACCTCCCGTTGTTTTCAATGGGAATCCGTGTGTCTGTACAGACGTTGCAGACATTTTTTGTGTCTATTTCAAATTCGCGCCAATAAGCCGACGGATTTCCAAGCACAGATTAGCTGCATATCAAGCAGCAAATTGGTGGCAGAAATTTGATCTAAGCCTTTGATATCTGCTGCGGATCCACCTGTCCGATTTGCATATGGTTATATATCAGAACTGCGTGAACATATCCTAAGGCGGGATTCACACGACCGGGTCGTTCCCGAGCCCGAGTGTCGGCCGGTAAAATCGGCCATTTTACCCGGCCGGTTTGCATTAAGTTTTGCATCCGTGCCGGGCCGGGCAGATCCGGACAGTGACATCAGCGGCAACTCCTGAAGGGGAATCCCCATGTGTTCGGGGATTCCGCTTCAGGAGTTTCCCCTGATGTCACTGCCCAGATATGGACAGAGACATCAAGCGCTCTGTCCAGGAGCGGAATCCCCGAAAACACGGGGATTCCGCTCCTTCAAGGAGCTAAAGTGCGGCTAGCACATAGCAGAGTGGGGAGATACCTCCCCGCTCTGCTATAGTGGTATCGCTGCAGTAGTAGCAGCAGCTCCAGCTGCTAGCGGCGCCATCGAAGGTGTCGCCGGGCCAGGGTGCTTTTAAAACAAGCAGGAGAAGGGAGCCAGCGCAGCGCTCCCTTCCACCTGCTGTACACGCCGGCCCTGCCACACAGTGTACAGCGATGCCATTCGTCAGAATGGCATCAACTCCTCCTCCTCACATGCACTCTGCGCTGTGAGGAGGAGGAGATAGAGTGCAAGCGCCGGGAAACCCGGCCATCACTCAGGAAACATCCCGGTGATGGCCGTGTATTACCCGGCCCCATAGACTTCTATGGGGGCCGGGTACCCGGGCGAAGATAGAGCATGTCCTATTTTTTGACGGCCGGTTTTCCCGGCCGTCAAAAAATCGATCGTGTGAATAGCCTCATTAGGGGTCTATTATTCCTAATGCAGCCGGGTGCCGGCCGATTTATGAACGGCCGGCACCCGGCCGGGAAACCCTGCCGTATGAATGAGGCCTAAGGCTGAAGTTGCCTAAAATGATGTACCATAATTAGGCTAGTCAATCCTTAGTAGAGCTCTGGTGCATACACCACTAGAAGAGAAACCAGCTTTTTGTGTGATGTCATTTGGGGGAATTTATTAAGATCGGCGTTTCATACGCCAGTCTTAATATAAAGAAAGTTGGAGTGAAGTGCGCCTAATTTATTAAGAGACACGCCTCTCAATAAATTAGGCGCATCTTTGCCCATTCGTGCAGCAGAAAGCATTATACACGGGTTTTCCCATGAGGGACATTTATGACATATCACAGGATATGTCATAAATGTCAGATAGATGTGGGTCCAACACCTATTTCTAGAACGGGGCCCCCTAAACCCCGTTCTACCTTTTTCTGCTATTGCTGCCTCCCAGCCACTTCCTGGTTGTATGGTTGGTAGTTACAAAAACAGCTTATCTCGCTGAGCTACGCTGTTTCCGTAAGTCCCATAGTAGTGAATGGCAGTTCATGGGAAAGCCCCTTTAATTGGAGTAGATTTGCACCAGAATTGACACTAGTTTCTGGCGTAAATTATAATAAATTTGTGGCCATGCCCCCTTCTGCTCTACTTCCCCAGTTTTTAGAAAAGTGATGCGGGCGTTAGAAACAGCACCAAATTTGCAATTTTTATTGTAAATTGAGACTTTTTTTTTTAGTGTTTGCGATCTTTCTTTGCCAGAAAACTGGCGTAGAAAATGTAATCCCTCCCCCCAGTGTGTAAACCATGAAAAGGACTGTTAAAATTAAGTCATAAAGTCACTAATGAAAAGGCTATGTTCCTTTCTGTATCATTTTTTTGCAAAGATCTAAGGGCCTGTTCACATCAGCGTTTGGTTTCCGTCCATCGGTTCCGTTCAACCTTTCCGTCGGAGGAACTGGTGAATGGAAAGCCGAACTAAAACCATAGCTTCCATTTGCATTGCCATTGATTTCAATGGTAATGCTTCTGTTGCAGTTGGTTTTCGTTACGCAAATTTTCCGTTTTATTCATGGAAACAATAGCGTAGTCGACTACGCTATTGTTTCCGTGAAAAAAAAACGGAAACCTGATGAACGCAAACTAAACGCTGTTGTGAACAGGCCCTAATTATGTTTTTAGGCAAAAAAATAAATAATGAAGGCAAGGTTTATTTAATTGCTGTTGCTTATATAGCCCTAACATATTCCCCGGCGCTGTACAGAGGTTGTCATCAGTCCATGTCGCCAATGTGGTTCACAGTGAGGGCCAAGTCAATTACATTTTTCAATACAAGTGGTTTCAAACGGTCCAACCAAACGTCGTGTAAACCTAGCCAGATGCAGACTTTGGATTCAGCCATAAAGTAAGCTGTTCAGGAATTTTTTGAGGTGGCCATACACATTAGATGTATGTCTCGACCCTCCCCGGACGGCAGATGTTGGCGAGAGAAAGGTCGGGCATGTTGTATTCCAACATGCCCGATCCCTTTGTTTGCAAGAAGATAAGCCGCTGCTAGAGGAGTCTGGCAGCGGCTTTACTCTTTCTCCCTATTGAGAACGCATGCACACTCCGCCGACCGTGCATGTGTATGGGAGAATCGGGAGGAAAAGCTATCGACCGCTATCTGAAATGTATGTCCATCTTTACAATGAACTATGAATTTTCATTTTTATCTCCAGGGATTTTTCGGGAAGGGGATTTTATCACGCAGTAGACCAGAGTACAACATTGAACAGGGGGAGCTGAGGCTCCGATGGAAAGGTAAGGTTGATATCTGCAGTATTTTTAGTAAATAGGGAAGACTAGTTTAACCCTTTCACGACCAAGGACGAAAATGCACGTCCTGGTCGGCTGCTAGTTCCCGCACCAGGACGTGCATTTTCGTCCGCATTTCAAACTGTCACTCTGTGTAAACACAGAGTGACAGACGCGCGCTGACAGCTGTCCTAGACAGCTGAGACATCAGTCTCGCCGGACAGCGGACCATCGCCGCTGCTTTCGGCAGTTAACCCCTTAAGTGCAGCGACGGATTGCCGTCGCCGTATTTAAGTGGTTTGAAGCACATCGGCAGCCCCCACGAAGTGATCGTGGGGGCTACCGATGCTTGTCACGGCAATCGGAGGTCAGATAATGACCTCCGGGTTGCCATGTACGGAAGCCTCGGAGGAACAGCCTCCGACCTCCGGCCGTTCCTCCTCTGCTTCCTGTCAGTGTGACAGTTACGTCACAATGACAGTTAGAGTACATTACACTACGTGTGTAGTGTAATGTACTCTAGCAGCGATCAAAGCTGCAAGTCTAAGTGTCCCCTAGTGGGACAAGTAAAAAAAGTAATAAAAATGTTTTCAAAAAAGTGTAAAAATAAAAGTTATAAGTTCTATAAACACAAAATACTTTTTTTCCTATAATAAGACTTTTATTATAGAAAAAAAATGAACGCGTTAAAAAAGTACACATATTTTGTATCACCGCGTTCGTAACGACCCAAACTATAAAACTGTAATGTTATTTTCCCCGCACGATGAACACCCCAAAAAAAATCAATAAAAAACGACGACAGAATCACAATTTTTTTGGTCACCACCGCTCCCTAAATAAAGAATAAAAAGTGATCAAAAAGTCGCATGTACCCGAAAATAGTACCAATAAAAACTTCTATCTGTCCCGCAAAAAACAAGCCCTTACACAGCTTTTTTGACTAAAAAATAAAAAAATTATGGCTCTCAGAATATGGTGACACAGAAATTTTTTTTGTTTATAAATAAGTCATTTTATTGTGCAAACGCTAAAAAAAAGGACCAAACCTATATACATATGGTATCGCCGTAATCGTACCGACCCGCAGAATAAAGTAAAAATGTCATTTATAGCGTACGGTGAGCGCCGCAAAAAGAAAACCTAAAAAACGGTATCCGAATTCCTGTTTTTTGCTCAGGATTGCAAAAAAATTGAACAAAAAGTGATAAAAAAAAAAATCGCATGTACCCCAAAATGGTACCAATGAAAACGACAGATTGTCCCGCAACAAATAAGCCCTCACAGGGCTCCGGTGGTGAAAAAATAAAAAAGTTCTGGCTTTCAGAATATGGCGATGCTAAATGTTCCAAAAGCGGATAAGATCGGGCACCATTTATCAGTGTGACACCGGTCACATATCTATGAATTATTATTTATTTACCCCATTATTATACCCTCTTATTATACCCTGATGTACCCCGCACAGATTACATATACCCTGATGTACCCCGCACAGATTACATATACCCTGATGTTCTCCGCACAGATTACACATGCCCCCACATTATAAACTGAAATACCAGCGAAACCCAAAACAGAAAAACTACCAAGCAAAATCTGCGCTCCAAAAGCAAAATGGCGTTCCCTCCCTTCTGAGCCCTGCAGCGTGCCCAAGCAGCAGTTTGCGCCCACACATACGGCGTCGCCATACCCGAGAGAACCCGCTTAACGTTTTATGAGGTATTTGTCTTCTGTGGCACACACTGGGCACAACATATTATGCACTAAAATAGCGTATCAGTGGAAAATTGCAATTTTCACTTTGAACCATCCGCTGTGCACTAACCCCTTTGCGCACTATGACTTAATTGCCAGTCATGGTGCGGCGGTTGATGTATGGAGCCGGTCACGCGCTGAGCCCGCTCCATACGCTGCGGGTGTCGGCTGTGTATTACAGCAGGCCCCCTCGGTACTAACGGACAGGTACAGCGATCACTCTGTTACAGAAGCCTGTAAGAATAACAATATACTGCAATACATTAGTATTGCAGTGTATTGTACCAGCGATCCAATGATCGCTGGATCAAGTCCCCTAAGGGGATTGATTAATAAAATGTGTAGAAGAATTATAGTTATTAGTAGTGAGAATTTTTTTTTTTAATCACTTTTTATGTACCAAAAAATGGTACCAATAAGAACTGCAGCTCCTCCCGCAAGAAATAAGCCCTCCCACCGCTCTATTGATGGAAAAATAAAAAAGTTATGGCTCTTGGAAAGCGGGGAGGGAAAATCTAAAATAAGAAAGCAAAAACTGGATCAGTCCTGAAAGGGTTAATTCATTTCCAATGAAAAAACGTATGACCCCATGTGGGGTATTTCCGTACTCGGGAGAAATTGCTTTATAAAAAATGGTTGTTTTTTTCCTCCTTTATCCCTTGTGAAAATGAGAAAATGCAACATTTTAGTGGAAAAAATGTTGATATTAATTTTCGCGCCCTAATTCTAATAAACTCTGCAAAAGACCCGTGGGGTGTAAATGCTCACTATACCCCTAGAAAAATTCCTTGAAGGTTTTTCCAAAATGGGGTCACTTTTGGTGGGTTTCCACTGTTTTGGTCCCTCCAGTGCATTGCAAATGCGACATGGCACCGAAAACCATTCCAGCAAAATCATAAATCCAAATGGCGCTCCTTCCCTTCTGAGCCCTGCTGTGGGTCCAAACAGCAGTTTATTACCACATATGGGGTATTGTCGTAATCGGGAGACATTGCTTTACAAATGTTGGGGTGCATTTTCTTCATTATTCCTTGTAAATAATAAAAATTTCTATGTTTCAGAAAAAAGTACATTTTAATTTTTACAGACTAATTCCAATATATTTAGCGAAAAACCTGTGTGGTCAAAATGCTAACTATACCCCTAGATAAATACCTTAAGGGGTCTAGTTTTCGAAATGGGGTCGTTTATGGGGAGTTTCTATCGTTCTGGCAGCTCAAAGCTTCTCCAAATGTACATTGGGGCCTAAAACATTTTCAAGCAAAATATGAGTCCTGAAAGCCTCCGGGTGCTCCCTTCCTTTGGGGCCCTGCCGTGTGTCCAAACAACGCATTAGGGCCACAATGTGGGTATTTTTTTGAAAACAGGAGAAAGAGGGTGATAGATTTTGGGGTGTGTTTCTTCATTTTCATGTTCGCTTTACAAAGAAATCGGTCTTCAAACAAATACTTTTATGAAAAAAGTGAAATTATTTTTTTTTTTCACCTGATATGCATTAAATTTAGCAAAAAACTGTGGGGTCAAAATACTTACTATACCCCTAAATAAATACCTTATGGGGTCTAGTTTTCTAAATGGGGTCATTTATGGGGAGATTCTATCGCTCTGGTAGCTCAAAACCTCTCCAAATGTACAGCGGGGCCTAAAACATTTTCAAGCAAAATATGAGTCCTGAAAGCCTCCGGGTGCTCCCTCCCTTTCGGGCCCTGTCTTGTGTCCAAGCAATGCATTAGGGTCACAATGGGGGCATTTTTGAAAACAGGAGAAACAGGGTGATAGATTTTGGGGTGTGTTTCTTCATTCTCATGGTCGCTTTACAAAGAAATCGGTCTTCAAAGTGATACTTTTATGAAAAAAGTGAAATTATATTTTTTTACGCCTGCTTTGCATGAATTCTTACAAAAAAACTGTGGGGTCAAAATACTTACAACACCCCTTAATAAATACCTTAAGGGGTGTAGTTTTCAAAATGGGATCACTTGTGGGGGTTTCCACCATTCTGACACCTATGAGCCTCTGAAAACCTGGCTTGGTGCAGGAAAACAAAATGTACTTCAAAATGTATAAAATGATTACTAAATTTGTAAGTCTTCCAAATTGCTCAAAAAATAATAATTTTTTTCAAAAGTGCTGCCAAAATAGAGTAAAGAGATGGAAATATATATTTAATTAAAAAAATTGTGCAGTATGTGTGTACATATGTCACATATTGCAGTTAAAAATAGGGAAAAATGATAATTTTTACAAAATTTCTTCAATTTCTCTATTTTTTAATTTCCGCAAATCGTATCAGTCTACTTTTACCACTAAAATAAAGTACAACATGTGACGAAAAAACAATGTCAGAATTACTTGGATATTCAAAACTTTCACAGAGTTATTCTCTGATAAAGTCACACATACCAGATTTAACAAATCTGGCTTGGTCATTAAGGTACAAACATGCCCGGTCATTAAGGGGTTAATGATTTGCCCCTATCAAAACGCTTTGTCTGTTCTGTCCTGTATTGTGCAGGTGAGACCAACGGGATCATGACACTGCAGACTTCTAGGTTGTCGTGATCTTCCTGTCTAACAGATTCTACAGCATCTTCTCAAGTTTTACAGACATTGCTTTGCCTTGGAGATCTTGTATTTTTCAGTTCTGATAAGACCTGTTTCCAATGTAGGCTTTGTTCACATCTGCGTTTGTCAGTTCCATTGTTTTGCTCCATCATAGGAGCAGAACAACTAAATTGACAGAGTGCCTTACCATCGCAAGACGGAAAACCCATTGACTTATAATGCGGTCCGTCCGGTTCCGTCATGGTGCACGTCAGTTCACCGGAAAAAATAGTGATGCATGCTGCGTTGGAGCCTCCAATGCAGATGTGAACAGAGACTAAAGATTTTGAGTAACACAAATTCACAATCAATATTTATCAATATGGGAAAAATTTTAAAACACTCGTTTTTTTTCTACAGATTCTAAAACTAAATTTCCAGTTATTTCATCCATCAAGTAAGTATTGGAGATGGTGATTATTTTATTACATTGTATTATATTATAGTTATGTTATATTGTTGTGGAATACCACTAAAGGGAGACGAGGCTACGG
The DNA here is from genome assembly GCF_050947455.1 of Rhinoderma darwinii. Lineage (NCBI taxonomy): Eukaryota > Metazoa > Chordata > Amphibia > Anura > Rhinodermatidae > Rhinoderma > Rhinoderma darwinii. The sequence continues at coordinate 110,958,729 of NC_134693.1, read as the reverse complement.
AAAGATAAGTTATTCACCACCGCACGGGACTATTAACACTCGTCACATTACAATAGAAATGCTCACTGAGGGGGAGGGCCCTTTCACTTTTAAACATTTGCACTCTGAATTGTACAGCAAATAATTCTCACCCTGATTGGGTGTCATACATCATTTCTCATTGCTTATTGGATACATACATGCAGGCACAGCTCGTCATTCTATGATGTTTTTCTAATGTTAAACAGATGGCTCACTGGTCAAAACTTCTATGTCTTGTCAGGAAGAATTACCAGCCCTTTGTTTGTGTAGTCACCCCCCCCCCCCCCCTACCTTGGAATGTGGCTAATAGCCCCTGTAACCTGAGAATGTAATATATAACGCAACAGGCAACCGAAATCTGATTTTTCTCTTCAATATTAGACCATTTTGTAGCTGTTTTTATTTTGTTTCAGATCATGTTATATCAAAAAGTTGTTTCTACAATATAAGCTCGCCAAGACAGAGAATTTTGACTAAAGATGAGCGAATTCCCTGGAATTCAATTTGGTTTAAAAAAAATTTGCTTCACAAGTACCCTGATTGCTTTGTCAGGCTATCTGATGTCTTCTAGGACTGTATCCAAGTTGGATATCCACCACTAAAATAGAAAAATACCATACTTGCGTCCCGTGGTCTACCGTAGCGACACATTCCTGTCCGCCTCCTGAGATTTTGTTGTTTTGTCCTGTGTCACCTGCAGCGATCATTTGAAAAAAACCTTGTCATCTCAAGAGGCCGGCAGGGATGCTCCTTTTAGCAACATGTCCCTGCCGTCCTCCTGAGAAGATGTTTGTCCCATGTGACTGCAGCAGTGGTCACACGGGACAACAACGTTATTTCGGGAGGCTGCCAGACACGTGTCGCTACCGTAAATAGAGACCAGGGGAGGTGGTGATGTTTTTTTCTCCTCTTCTCCCCTATTTTTTTCTTTAATCAGTAAATTAATGGCTGCCATATTGCTGTTATGTGCGCCGCAAACCCAAGTAGATTTAGATTTTGGCAAATCTGAAACTTTTGGGAAATTCTTCACAAATTTTGATTTGTTTAGAATCGAATCACTCATCTCTACTTTTGACCTTTGAAGTCTGCTATGCTGGCGGGTTGCTTCATATCATGAATCGGTATAAGCGGGAATCGGACGTCTCAGCCAACTATTATCTCATTCATATGGCCAGGTTTAGATTGCTTGTTCATGTACTATTCTTGATATATTGTCCATTCTGTGTTTTTTCTCTGTTTTATTAAAAATTTATTTGGAAAATTATGATATATTTTTAGGTACCAACGTCATGTAGAATGGGCCGAAGAACTTTTAAAAGGTCAGGGTATAGACTCAAAGTCTGTTAACAAAATACTTGGAGATTATACCAGTCCTATTATTCAACCAGATGAAAAAGATGAGACGGTAAATTTGGAGCGCTCCGTAGATGAGCTACAACATGAGTCTGCTGATCAATTAATCCCTACCATAAAAGACGACATGGTTCGGGAAGGAAATCCTGATCATGATCCATTATCACAATATGTCTTGGACAACCCCGACACCAGTCCGACATACACTCAACTTGACAAAGAAGTTCTTGAAAAGCTGCACTGTCACAGACATGATGACTTCATCGTACATTGTGGATGCAAACCTGAAGTACAGACTGTTCAAACTGAACCTGAAGGAATGAGTGTGATGGAAGGAATGGGGCATGAGTATCTCATGGTAGAGGAGGGGACTGAAGACCTGGAGGACAGAGATGTAAGGACGTTCTCAAATATTGAATCTAAGTACTCGATCTAAATTGTGTACACTGTGATTTATAGTGGACCGGACACTATTCACTGCTGAATCCTGTCTTACCTGATCACCAAGAACTAGTTAGTTGTAATGTGGCATCTCGAACCGGGCTAAGTGTTCTTATTGACAATTCTTGTCACATTTGAATTAAAGGAATTTACACTCTAAATTGTCTTAAAGGACTTGCCCACTTTTGGTTAACCTCTTAGTAGACACCAGATCTTTCCTTATATATGCCTTTTATTGCATAAATCAGTAAAGTACAGTGAATAAATATTATTAGATCTTCTTAGGGGAATGTAGCATCTTTGTCACCTTCCAGCAGCCTGTTTTTCCTGCATGCAGGCTCTCTGTAAGGGTATGTGCGCACACACTAATTACGTCCGTAATTGACGGACGTATTTCGGCCGCAAGTATCGGACCGACCACAGTGCAGGGAGTCGGGCTCCTAGCATCATACTTATGTACGATGCTAGGAGTCCCTGCTACTCCGTGGAACTGCTGTCCCGTACTGAAAACATGATTACAGTACGGGACAGTTGTCCTGCAGAGAGGCAGGGACTCCTAGCATCGTACATAACTATGATGCTAGGAGCCCAGCTCCCTGCACTGTGTTCGGTCCGGGACTTGCGGCCGAAATACGTCCGTCAATTACAGACGTAATTAGTGTGTGTGCACATACCCTCAACGTTTGGACCTCTCTGCAGTCATCAAAAATCCCTCTTAGATACTTTTAAAAGTAGACCTAGAATCGGGGTGCAGCTGTGTGCTCTCATCCTCAGCCTATATATAAGACTGCTGGACTTTCGTTACCTGTTTTTTGGGAACCATTCATAAATTTAAATGGGTATGCACATCTCGAACATTTATGGTATATCCACAGGATATGTAATAAATGTCCGATTGTGGGACCCGCACCTATCTCTAGATTGGGGACCCCCTATTCTACCTTGTCCCGATGTTGCCTCTCTCTGGCCATTAAATTACTAGGTGGCCGGGAGTATAGAAGCAGCTGAGCTACGCTGTAACTGGAACTCTTATTCACTTTTATGGGAGTTATGAAATCCGCGTAGCTCCGCTAGTTTGGCTGTTTCCGTAATCCCGGCCACCTCGTAACTCAGGGGTCAGCGACATCAGGCGAAGGTAGAATGGGGGTCAGGGGGCCCCGTTTTAGAGATAGGTGCGGACCTGCATATATCAGTTTTTCATGGCATATTCTTTAGATATGCCATAATTGTCTGAGATGAGAATACCCCTTTAAGGATTGTTTGTGACCTATGACCATATCTGGTTCTTCACAATTAGCTGCATTTCCCTTTTGGGTATACACATAGATTTGACCATCAATATCAAATGTTGGATTTACAGTATGTTTAATTTATTGTCATTCTACCTTCCTCTTTAGCAGGATTAGTTTTAAGAGATTAAAGGGGTTCCCCAACAAATAGAAAAACGATTTATTTATTTTTCTTTTCTGAAATGAAGAAACAGCAGCTCCGACCTTACGGGTCTACGTGACAGGGACTAATAAACTGTGATCTGTGCAGGTTTGAGAAAGAAAATATATTAGAAAGTTTCTTTATTTCAGAAAATAAAAGAAAAGTAATAAATATTTTTTTCCTTTCGTCGGACAACCCCTGATGTGAAGTAATTTAATACATTTAGATTTCTAGTTTGTCCACAGTTTTTTTTTCTTTTTTACTTCTTGATTTTTCATGCCTCCATTTTAATGTTTACAAACCTAGGAGGTGAAGAAATTAAAGTTAGTTTGTCGCCGGAATCCATTCAGAATTTTTGAGTACTTACAGCTCAGCCATGAAGAAGTAAGTAGTGTCATTTCTAATGTTTAATATGGAATATTATGACATATTTATATCACTTAGTCTCAGTGAATCTTTATATTATGACTCCATTTATACATTACTACTTTACTGAATAAATTGTCTTCTTAGGCCTTCTTCTTAGTGTATGCCTTGGGATGCCTGTCCATCGCTTATAAAAAGGTAAGGTGCACTGTTATGGTCTTAAAAAACATTCCTTAGACAAAGTAAAACCATCGGTTCTGAGAAAAACACAAAAGTGACAATAGATGACATTCTAAGAATTATTTCCTATACACGTCATTAGCAGAACAGCAGACTTTAGTATTACAGGACACAGGTTTTACTTTCATTCCAGCAGAGTCAGTTTGTTGATTTGATGCTCCATAAAATTCAATGGGAGAATTGATTCCTTATTTTTCTTATAAATTCACCAAAAGCGAATCTCCTTGAATTAATTCCCCAATGCATGGTAATGGCTGACAAATCAGCAAAACACAAATCGGGCATAAGATTGTCTCACCTCCAGCCAGAAGCCTGAATTGTCATGTAGAATATTATTATTTTATCAGCCGTGTAATAATATTTTCCTGTATATTATGCAGCTCATATAGAGGAGACAGCTGTTTGTAAAGTGTTAATCTGCTATATGAGGGGGAGACAGCTGCTTGTAAAGGGTTAAAGGGGCATTCCTATCTTATAATAGTGATCTGGATATTGCATCATGTTATGATTGGTGAGATTCTGAATTCTGGCCAACACCGTTCCTGAGAATGAAGGGACTGCAACGCTGGGGCTGCTTGTAAAGGGTTAATCTGTCCATCACTACATACACACACAGCAGCAGCAGCAGTGACACCGGGGGGGGGGGGGAGAAAGCTGTGACAGGATTTACCTCTGCTGCTGCTGCTTCTAAACTCCTCCTCCATAATACACAGGAGTCTTCTTACATTGCTGATAATATAACTTCATCCAGGATGAAGTAAGATCCCATCAGAAACCTCCCCTGTACACATGCTGCACCTTCAGTCGTCGTCGTCGTCCCCCCCCCCCCCCACATAGTGGACTCTGTGTCAGTCCCATAGACTTTGAATAGAGTGGTAGTGCTTCGCGGTGAGGAGAAACGAGGGATTTGGAACAATCATACATTTATCACCTATCCTATGAATGGGTGATAAATGTCATCTGTGGAAAAACCCCTTCTAAGGAACACTTCAGGAAAAACTGATACAACGGGGTAGATTTACTTCTATCTTAAACTAAAACAACATAGAATTTGACTATTGTAGATGCGCCAAATTTATCACAGTGGCTCATGCTGGATAATGAATTTGGTGGAACTTTATTCACTTCTATCTTACTTTATACCAAGTGCCTAAAACACTGTATAAATTAGATTCATCTGCCCCAATGTGTTATACCTAGTGCAGGTCCGAGGTGTTATTCACAACTCGGAGATTCAAAAAACAAAGGAGAGAAGTCATGCACCACCACTTTTGCAACCATAGTGAGGTGGAGATCTATTGTAGCAGAGCAGAAAGTTCTGTGTCACCCAGAGAAGTAGCCACGATTAGACCACAAGCCGTACTGTAAAAGCTTCTATGTTTCTTCTTTAGTGTCATACCGTACCGTATAGGAGATTCGAGGTCAAACCCCACCCACTCCTTGAGTGACAAATGTCCCAGGATACCATATTCGTTGCCATTCTTTTCCTGTCAAGCAGATATCCAATATTGCTTGGAACCTGATTGGTCAATCACATGTAACTTCCACCTAATTAGGGCCTGTTCACATCTACATTCAGGATTTCCGTCAAAGGAGCATAACAACAAAAATACCGCAAACGCCAGTTCCTATTGCATGACGGACACCGTCAGCGCCCAATGGAACCCATGGACTTTAATGTGTTCAGTCGGGTTTCCGTCACGGTGTCCTTCATTTTGCCGGAAACAATAGCTTGCATTGTTTTTTTTAATATATATATATATATATATATATATATATTCTATTAAATGTGTTGTGTGAAAGATAATTTTTCTTTTATATACCTTAATTTTGTTGTACAGCATATACCTTTATATATAATATCTATAAATCATGTCTCTGAATCAGTTATTCCATCTAGTATTACTATTGTTTTTTTTCCAAGGAACCCTTGACTATATTAAAATTGTGGGAAATATTTAGTGCGGCACAACAAAACTTCCCGGCGCGTTATATGGTATATCACCACTTCCGAAGCAAGGGCTGGGTGCCCAAAGTCGGACTGAAGTATGGAACAGATCTGTGTAAGTCTATTGCCATCACACACATTTCTTTAATGTATTTTACCAAATGACTTTTAGCATCATCTAATGGTTTATGGGCCAGCAAGGTATTATGGTACAGCATATGCATTGAATAGTTTTGATACATTATACCTTTGTAAAATGTATTAGGACTGCAGGAAAAAAATATGATGACTGGATTGATGATGCACATAAGGCTCAGGCTAGATGTCAATTATGGCAGCAGAAGTCAGAAAGTCCCAGAACATATATGACCCAGTCTGACATAATTAGGTGCTGTAAACCTGCTCTAGGCTCCCTCTGCAAGCATCTCAGTGTAAGGCTGCGTTCACACGACAGTGAAAAACGTCTGTGCCACGGCCGTTTTTTTTAACAGCCGTCACACCGCCGTTTTCAGAACATTGAAGTTCTATGGGTGTATTCACATGGCCATTTTTTTAACTGCCCGTGAATATTGGCCGTCAAAAAATAGGACATGGCCTATTTTTGTCCGTTTTCACAGCCAGACGGCTCCCATAAAAGTCAACGGATCAGTTGACTCGCCACACACATCGCTACTTTGAGCGCTGAGCCTGGGGAAGCCCCTGACATTACTGTCCATATAAGGACAGTGAAGTCAGGGCTTTCAACAATGGAATCCCCGGCCAGAACATCGCAAGATCTCTGGCTGAGAGGACTCCAGTCTTGTAGATAGCACTCCTCCATGTAGATAGCTCCCCCCTGACTGAAAATAGCACCCTCCCCCAACACCTGTAGATAGCGCCACTGTAGCTCCCTGTAGGAGCGGAATTCCCGGTGGCCAGACCCCACTCTGGCAGGGGATTCCGCTTCTGGAGAAGCCCCTGGCGTCACTATCCATATATGGACAGTGACGTCAAGGGTTTACTCCTGTAGCGGAATCCTCGGCTCTCTCTGGCCGGGGATTCCGCTCTCCTGACATCACTGTCCATATATGGACAGAGACGTCAGCGGCTCCTCTGTGGGCCAGAGGGATTCCTTTCCTACAGTGGCACTGTCTACAGGGGAGGGGGTGGTCTCTTAAAGGGCACTGTGGCACTATCTACAGTGGGCACTGTGGCACAATGTGTGCACTGTGGTACTATGTGTGCACTGACCTTATGTGGGCATTATCTACAGTGGGCACTGTGGTGTTTTCAGGGGGTTGGGACAGAAAAACCTTAACAAATGAAATCCATCCTTTTTTTAACGGCCATGAAAAACGGATGGCAAACAGATGACAAACGGACAGACGGACTGGAAATGAATGAAAATTTTGAGACACACTGATGCAAAATGGCCATGAAAAACTGACAGTTGATCAGTTCTTAACGGCCATTTTTTTTTGACTGTTGTGTGAATGTAGCCTTATCAAACCAAGAAGGATGTGGCACCACTTTAGGCCATACATATTAGCTAAAAGTCATCTGAACCTGCCAATTGCAGTGGGATTGGCAGACTAATGTGTATGGAGTTCTCCAGGGAAAACAAGGATCAGGCATGTTTGAGTTCAACAAGCCTCATCATTTGTTCACTTGGGAGATAACCTGCTACCAGAGGGATTTAGCCTCTCCCCCAATGAAAAAACATGCATTCTCGGCCGAGCCAAGCGGGTATGCTTATGGTGGAGTTGTTATAAAGTGGTATTCCCATCACAGACATTTATTGCATATCCATAGTATTTAATATAAATGTCTAGTAGATGCAGGTCCCAGCTCTGGGACCCGCACCTATCCCAAGTCCTCCGAACCTGTCCCCACCTGGTGAGATGTCCACCAGATCCAGGCGGAGAATACGTGTAGGGGTTTCGGAAACAGCCAAGCTCACTGTGCTATGCTGTTTCCATATAAGGAACCCTCATCTTTCAGACATTTATGGCATATCCTATAGATATGTCATAAATGTCTGAGATGGAAATGCCCCTTTAAGGAAGTAAACTATTTTAGTTCAGTGGCATGAAGTAGCATCACAGGAGAGGCCTTATTGCAATTGTTACTATAGGGCCCTTTCCTTTACGCACACTTCTGCCACCTTCTTTGGTTGTTTAAGGCCCTATTCAGACAGACGTAATATGGCTCTATACAGGAGCCGTATATTTAGCGGGACCTTGGGCAAGCAGAGATGTGGTTTTCTCCCATTGATAAGAATACTACTTTGTACTGTTATTTTCACATATTGCAGATATTTAGAGAAATAAGAAATAGAAGTGAATGGAAGTAAATAATAATGGATCAAGTTTGTGGCGTAAGAGTGAAAGAAATGAGTGATATGTAGTGGAATGTACCTGTGAATATGTGGTGAAATCAATTCTATTTATGATGAGAATATAACTTCATTCTAGACAATAATGCAATACATAAATTATTAACCACCGAACAGTCATATTAAAATTTCCCTCCTAAAACTTTTTTTCTTGTGTACATTTTGAATTTATATCTCAAGTAATAAGTTTGGCGCATAGCTCAGGTTCCTAGAGTTGTCCAGTCCCTAAAAATTAGTGGCCTACCTTAGGCTAAGCCATCAATATCTGATCGGTCGGGGTTCGACTCCCAGGACCCCCGCCGATCAGCAGTTCTGCTCGTACTGTGAATCGCCAACGCGATTGTAGTGGCACTTCACAGCATTACAGCCTTCTTTTAATCGATCAGATATTGATGGCCTATCCTGAAGATAGGCCAAAAATTTTAGCACCTCCTACTCCACTGCTCGCCAGCACTCAACTCATTTGAATTTCGTTGCCACTTCCACCTCCACCAATGGAGATGCAACAACCTGTAGGGGCTTTCTCAACCAGTGCAAGATCCACTTCCAGTTGCACGCACACCTCTACCCCTCTGATCCTACCAAGGTTGCCTTCATTGTCTCCCTCCTCTCTGGCATGAGCGAACCCAATTTGGGAACATGAGGGGCCAGAATCTTCCAATTTACAGCTATTCCTGGAAGATTTTTGCACTGTGTTTGAAGAATCGGGCCGAACGTCTTCTGCAGCTTATTCAGTTCAAACTCTCTGTCAAGGGGAGTCGACGGTAGGAGAATACGCTATCCAGTTCTGTACTTTGGCATCAGAGCTTGCCTGGAATAATGAGACCTCAGTGGCAACCTTCTGGAAAGGATTAGCTCCTCAAATCAAAGATGAGCTGGCGGCCCGAGATCTTCCATCTTCCTTGGATGCCATAATTCTTCTGGCTACACGGATCAACATGAGGTTCCAAGAACGCACCCAGGAAGTTCGTAGGGAAAAAAGGTCCTACAGACTGGCGCATAGGTTCCAGAGATCTCTGCTTCATCCTTCGGTTGTTGTCCCTGAAGAACCGATGCAGGTGGACAGACCTAATGCAGCTGTCTGACCAGGAGCGGCAGCACAGACCTTCAGCAGGATTATGCCTGTACTAGGGCCAAAAGGGTAATTTTGTGCGTCAATGCCCCCAGAAGCCAGGAAACTCCAGCACCTAGGGTTGGTAGGAGAGACTACCATAGGTGGATCGACGGCAACTGCAAAATTCTCTCCCAAGCCGTCAATTCCTGTGACAATCTCAACTGGTGAAGAATCGCACTCTATTCCTGCTTATCTGGATTCTGGAGCAGCTGCGAATTTCATCCAACAGGCCTTAGCAGACTGTCTCCATTTGTCCACAATTCCTCCAGAGAAACCCTTGGTGGTCGCTTCTGTGAATGGTCAACCGCTGCCTGATCCAATTCTTTCTGTCACTAAATCTCTGAAGTTGCAAGTGGGAGTTCTTCAATCGGAACAAATAGCTTTTTATGTTCTGCCAAAAGCTATTAACCCTATCCTTCTGGGACTGCCATGGCTTCGCCAACACGCTCCTGTCCTCGGCTGGAATTCCGCAGAGATTCTCCATTAGAGATCCTGATGTCTTCACTGCTGCCTGCCTCAGGTTCATCCTGTCCTGTCCCCGATGCCTCAGTCACTCTCTGAACTGCCCCCACAGTTTGCCTGTTTTGCGGATGTCTTCAGCAAGAAGGAGGCTGAGGTCTTTCCTCCCTATCGTCTCTACGATTGTCCAATGGAATTGCTCCCTGAAGCTGCACCTCCTCGTGGACGGGTTTATCCTCTCTCCTTGCCTGAAACCCAAGCCATGTCAGCATATGTCAAGGAGAACCTCGAGAGGGGGTTTATCAGGAAGTCTACTTCTCCAGCCGGAGCCGGATTCTTCTTTGTAGAAAAAAAGGATGGATCTCTCCGATCATGTATCGACTAACGTGGTTTAAACCAAATCACTGTCAAGAGCAAATACCCCTTGCCGCTAACGTCTGAGCTCTTCGTCAGAATTCGTGGGGCAAAGATTTTCACAAAGCTGGATTTATGCAGGGCTTATAACTTGCTTCGTATCCACAAGTATGACTAATTGAAAACCACATTCAACACCCGAGACGGTCACTACGAATATCTCGTGATGCCCTTTAGGCGGTGTAATGCTTTAGCTGTTTCCCAGGAATTTGTTGACGACATCTGATATCTGGATGACATTTTTATTTACTCACCAGATCTGACGACGCATCGAAAGCATGTTCGCCAAGTCCTGTCGGGGTAATTGGGAATAGCCTCTATGCCAAACTCGAAAAATGCTTATTCGAAAAGAAATCTCTGCCCTTTCTGGGCTATATAATCGCAGATCGTGGACTCCAGATAGATCCAGAGAAAGTGAAGTCCGTCTTAGCGTGGCCACATCCTCAAGGCCTCCGTGCCATACAGAGATTTCTTGGGTTCTCAAATTTCTATCGTCCATTCAGATTTCCGTGAATGTCATTGTCGTGATTGTCCATCAGATTTCCATCGTCCTCCTCTCCCTGCACTACTGCCCCCCCTGTTCTTCACACAGGCTGAAGTGAGAGCTGCAATGCTGTAATTCGTGCTAGATCTAGCCTAAGCTAGTGCCATTGGTAGACTCTCTTAGCAGTCACACTGCCGCCATGATCTGTGCTCATTCAAAACAGTATTTTCTTTTCCTGCTGAACAAGCGAGCACATGTTGGGATAATGTGCGCTAAAAATCATGTCAAATTCCTTATTTAAGCCACGAGCAGTTTGAAACTTAGGCACGGGTATTTATGGCTCTAAAATGTCAAGTTTCTTGGGACCATTTTTAAAATATATTTATATATTTTTTTTCTTCATTTTCCTTTTAGTGCTATATCGTAAGGGCCCACCCTTCTACCATGCAAGGTTGGTAAATATCCTTGAACTTATATAATTGTGGTATTTATTTTATTATTACTGGTTCTATTTATATATATTCTATAATTAGAAGTTTTGTAACTTTCTTTTATGTTGTGTATTAATTCCTTACCATTTATAAACTCTGTAGTTTTGTCACAAATCAAAGCTTCTTATTTATATCCAGGTGCAGAAAATCCTACAGACCTAATACTACTCACCGCTGAGGGTTTGCTACAGTTGTTTCCAGTCTATGAATCCTCTGCCAGCTAATTCATTCAGCAGCACAAATCTCCCTCTTGTTCTAATAGACTGGATACGAACTCTCAGTTGTGAGAAGTATCAGGTTTTTGCAGGTCTTTTATCCTCTGAATGTAAACAATAATGGTTGCATCACTGACAGCAAACAGATATCTTGAAAATGGTGGTGAATGGAAACACAAACTATATTAGATATTTGCAGATCTTTTCATTATACAGTGATTAAGCTTGTTGGGAATAATCCTTGTTCTTCTCTCCTTACAGCTATTCGGTAATTATAGAACTTGTTGATGAAAACTTCGAAGGCTCTCCACTGCGACCTCTAACTTGGAGGTCCTTATCTGGCCTCAACAGAACAACTATGAATGTTTCTAAGGTAAAAACAAACATGGTGTGAAATTTTCTCTTACACATTCCTACATTAACCCTTTCCTTGCCAAGGACATATCTCATACATCCTGGCAGGAAGGCACTTCAGTATATATCTGATATGTCCTTGCTACTAACGGCTCTAACACAGACTAGGTCGTAGCTAGAGCTACGATCTAAGTCTTCTTTTAAATCTAAGATTTCAAACAAGACCTCTATTGCAACTTTAGATGTGATCTAGCCTGAGTTAGATAGTTCCACACACAGTGCCTATGTAGATAGCTCCACAGTGTCCCCTGTAGATAGTGTACACGTAGTTCCACAGTGCCCATGTAGATAGTGGCACACACTCCCCCTGTAGATAGCGCCACACCATTGTGTAGATCGTGCCACACCCATCCCTGTAGATAGCGCCACACGCCACCCCCTGTAGATAGCGCCACATTCACCTGTTTTCGTGCTGTCCTCTTCAGCAATGCAGGCCTGGTCCCTTCTGACCAGGCCTACTCCAGCAGAGTGATGCAGGCGGAACAATGGCGTCATCGCGCCACCTGCATTACAATGGTTCCCTTGCCTTGCCACAGCGCTATCAAATGTATTCACGTCCATTAGACGCGGATACAATTGGGTCCCCTCGTGAGAGTTGGTTGGAGAGGGAGCTGCATTGCAGCTCTCACTTGGTCGTCTGCATTATGGAAATATATAGGGTTTGGGTTGCACTCACTTTTTAAGGTGTATAATCCCTGTATTTTATTGTGGTGACTGCAGACAGCCAGAATTGTGTCTCTTACCTCTGACAAGCTCCACCTGCTATCATAATTCTCTATGAAATTAGTTTGCGCAAATTAAATATAAAGGAGATCCAGCCATGATGTGACCTGCAGGCCCTCAAAATGCAGGTTGCTACATGTTGTAAATGTTCTGTTGCTTCCAGTTGAAATATACATGAATGTCTTGACAGGAGCTGCTGATCTGTTATTTAATTAAACCTCCTGGCTTCACGGAAAAAGACACGGACACCCCCAAGTGTATAAAGAAGTTAAAAATTCAGGCAAGTTTGAAGAGAAGACCTAAAAAATAAGTATTGTGGATTGATTTAGAACTGCATTACATGAACTAGTTGCAGATGTCTGATATAGGGTGTCAATTTTGATTATCTCATCCATAATCTTGACAATCAGGCAGGCTACTTGGTAGACAGAGGATGCAAAGTTAAAAGGACAATTAGCATGATGCATTCCCATACGACAGTCCCGCCAGATGAACCTGAAACAATGGTGGATTGTCCATTCTGTCCAGCAGCATCACAAACTATCACAGTAATACTGACTCTACGTCTATAGCTCACAAAGAGTAACTAGAACTGGGAATGCAGAATATAGAGGGGGCTGTTGTTCCAGATAATTCCTTCCAACCTGCAAGACTCTGACTGCTATGTGGCACCTGAGCTGCAGTCAACAATTTTTTTTTATATTGATTTGTCCTGCAGCATCAAACTAATAGTAGTCTATACAAGGAATTACTGCTACTGGAAATCAGTGGTGGTCCGAGATTAGACTCGGTAGTCTCATTGCATCTTTGACATATAAAAAGAGCATTGTGACTCGATTTCCTTTAAAGGCTATGTACACCTTTGATGTAGTTTTTTGTTTTGTTTTTTTTTAAATAAAATTGTGTATCAGTGGGATTGGTGCAACTTCCTAAATACGTTTTATTAAAAATAATTTTTACTTTTAGAAATACATCTGCTTTGTATTCTGTATACAAAGCAGCTGTATCTTGCACTGAATCCTGTATTCGACAAGTCCGCGGGACTGACGGATTCTGTGTCAGCCGGTCAACCCGCAGGATCGAGCTATAAACGATTACATCTAATTTCATGACATGCAGGACCCGCTGTCACTGAACCCGTCAATAAATTCAGGTCTTCGCAAACGATACAGCTGCTCTGTTTAGAGAATACAAAGCAGATGTAGCTCAAAAAGTAAAAATAATTTTGAATAAAATGTATTTCGGAAGTTGCGCCAGTCACACTGAAGTACAATTTTATCTTAACAAAAAAACGATGTCAAAGGTGTACATAGCCTTTAATGACTAACGGTGCTCGGGCTGGTTAATATTTTCTCCTTCTCCTTCTTCTTGTGAATTGGTATCATTAAGATCTATGCCCATTTAGGATCTGTGTTAAACCCTATAAGCACATAAGTTATAAGAACCTTAGTTGTCTTTATTGGAGCTGAGGAAATATTTTTCTTTTTTAACATTTCAGAGAACACATTAATCACCCGGAAGAAGAATGGGAAACATTAATGAGATTTAGTACAACTGAAAAATAGATATGTTGACAATAGTAACAAAAAAATAAAATAATTAAAGGGGTTATCTTATTATGACAACCCCTGTCCATAAGCCATATACAGATATCATAGAAGAAGGTCCCTCGCTCGGGAAACCCTCTATGTCAGCAAAGGGCGGCTCTGGTGGGCCTGGTCCATTCATATATTACATTGACGGCCCTTCATTGAAATGGCCAGCATATAGTGCTATATTTCCCCAATATATGTCCAAACTGACCTTACACTGGCGATTACAGCTGATCACTGGGTGTTTCTGAAGCTTATCCCACAGCAATAAGCTCACAAAGGCAACCACTTTTTAAATGGAAGCCGGTCCAGGGATCAGCTGATCATCGCGGATCCAGCTACTCTAGCTCCCTTTTTCTTACACGATCAGCTGTTATCGCAGGGGGAAGCAGTGTCTGGTAGCATTGCATGCCGACCATTCAAATAAATATACGGTCCACTTCCGCCGACCATTCAAATAAATATATGGTCCACTTCCGCCATAGGCATCAGGACAACCCCCTTTAAGGCTGGTTTCATACGGCTGCAATACCGGGACCCCTGGCGGTTCTACTGAATCAAACTTGGATCACATAGTCCATTGTGTCTTCAAACTGTCTCTAAATCTAGATTTCTCTTTTGTAGGAAGTCATTGTAAGTCGCTGGATCTCCTCCCGTGAGAGAATGGAACATGAGGAACTGTAACATGATTTTTACAATAAAATGTTTGTTATCCCTGCCTGGTGCATTACTTCATAATTAATGGTTTAACCATATTTATTTAAATCTATAGAACCCCATTAAATACATTATACATGTCGCTGATTTTCTACATTGTATTTAGATTTACTGAACGTTAATAAGTCAGTTTATTCTGCACATATTCTCCATGTCCAGTGGCTTCATACTGTCCAGTATTGGAATGGAGACCTACGTAGTTCCAGGAGTTTTCTATGATGCAAAAGTTGTAGACCAAATGAAGGAACCAAGACTTATTTCATCCATTCTACCTAGAGAGGTCTATCATATAGTAATAATTCCGGGACACCTCATGACATAGAGTGATATACTTAGACGCGCGGCGGGTTCTTGGTAATACAAATTGTTCGGTAAATTCCTCTTTGGTAAATGCTTTCTTCTCCTGTAGATGCAACAGGCTGTTGATGAACTTTAAGGCAAACGTGTAGCAGTTGTGTTCTTTTTCATCGTATCTGTAAGAAAAGTTAGTGAAATTTAGACGTGAAGCCCGAAAACATGTCTACCATGGAAGCTTGTAGATATACCTGTGAGGCAGCCATTTCTCATTACAGGAGTACTCTTCTAGATAGGAATCCCACTGGTGAAGAAGGGCAAACTGGTCGGGTGGCACTAGTGGTATTCTCACACACTGTTCCCAGCCAATGGTGTCTTTATGGGTGCCAGTTTCATTATAATGATGCACAATTCCTGATCAAAAATAAAAAAAACTTAACCCATTAGGTGGTTGTACTTATGTATTTCAGTTAAAGGGATGTTCCTGTGAAAGAATTCAAAATGTCAAAAATCAAATATCAGTGGGGGTCAAGGAAGGAAGAAATGGGTCGTGGTTTAGATTTTCAGAGGCAAGATGGCTGCACGCTGGCAGATAACTCTCCAATGGAAGTTACAGAAATGTTACTATAGTGGTACGGAAAATAAGACAATAACTTTGATCTGTTACAGTAGTTTTTGTAGCATGTGAACAATTTGACCCTAAGGCCTCATGCACACGACCGTAAAAACACCCGTTATTACCGGTCGTAATTACGACCCGTAATAACGGGCTCATAGACTTCTATTGGCCACGGGTACCTTCCCGTTTTCTTACGGGAAGGTGCCCGTGCCATTGAAAAAGATAGAACATGTCCTATTTCTGGCCGTAATAACGGCACGGACAGCCCATAGAAGTCTATGGAGCTCCCATAATGACGGGTGGCTACATGTGTGCACCCGTCATTACGGGAGCGTTGCTAGGCGACGTCGGTAAATAGTCACTGTCCAGAGTGCTGAAAGAGTTAACTGATCGGCAGTAACTCTTTCAGCACCCTGGACAGCGAATTCCGATCAGACTATAGAGCAACCTGTAAAAAAAAAAAGACGTTCATAAATACCGAGAACTTCCTGCTTCCTTCAGTCCGGTCTCCCGGCCGTTGCCTTGGTGACGCGTCCCTCTCGACATCCGGCCCGACTTCCCTGGATGACGTTTCAGCCCATGTGACCGCTGCAGCCAATCACAGGCTGCAGCGGTCACATGGACTGACGCGTCATCCAGGGATGTTGGGCTGGATGTGAAGAGAGGGACGCGTCACCAAGACAACGACCGGGTAAGTATGAATTTCTTTAACTTTTATTACAGAAAGGGCTGTCCCTTCTCTCTATCCTGCACTGATAGAGAGAAGGGGCTGCCGATTAGTGCAGTGTAATTTTGCAGTCAAAAACGTGCCCGTAAATACGGGTGGAATACGAGTGACACCGGGCCCGTAAATACTGGTGCAAAACGGGTCGAATACATGTGACACCGGACCCGTATTTACGCCAGTATTTACGGGTAGGAAAAAATACGGTCGTGTGCATGAGGCCTTAGTCATTAATTTAACCCCCTGGACAATTCGACCATTACAGCTATCTTATGTATTATAGAGACGAGTCGGACTACGAACATTTACATATTATAAACACACAAAAGAAAATTGGTATCTAGAACTTTAAACCTGGATCAGATTGTGATGTATTAATGTTACCCGTCCTACTATTTCTTGCCGAGCCTTTGCAGCATTGTACCCAAATAAGTAGTGTAATAATCAGAGGTAATTATGTTACATATACATAACCACCTTTACCTTTAGAACTGGTGATGCCGACATGAAGATCAGAGCAGCCATCGTAATCCCTAGAAGAAATAATGACAATTCACTGGTTATTAAAGGGGGTTAAGATTAGTCACTAATTTATCTACGGTCTGGAGGTGAAATGCCTCTATAAGCCAGTCTCGCATGGTGTTTATCTCCTGCTTGAGAAAGGCTCTATATTGAGCCGAAACATTGCATGTTAATATGGTGGTGAATAAACCAGCACGTTTTTGATATTAAAGGGGTTTTCCCATCAGAGACATTTATGATTTAGCCACAGGATATGTCATAAATGTCAGATAGATGCGGATCCTACCTGTGGGACCTGCACCTATCTCTAGAACAGGGCCCCCTAAACCCCGTTCTACGGCTGTGTTGTGGCTGAAGCGTGACTTCGGACCATGAATTAAGGAAACCGTATACGCTGTTTCTGTAACTCATAGTAGTGAATGGCAGTTACGGAATCGGCGTGGCATGTGAGCTACGCTGTTTCTGTAACTACCACTAAGTTCTATGGGACTTACAGAAACAACGTATACTGTTTCCTTAATTCATGGTCGAAAATCACACGCTTCAGCCACAACACAGCGGTAGAACAGGGTTTAGGGGGCCCCGTTCTAGAGATAGGTGCGGGTCCCAGAGGTGGGATCCGCATCTATCTGACATTTATGACGTATCCTGTGGATATGTCATAAATGTCTCTGATGGGGAAACCCCTTTAAGTTAAGACATTGTGCTGTTGCCTTCTTGATTATTTTTGGACTGTTGACAGGGATGTGAACCGCTATGGAGGTAACGTGCACTACATCCCTTGATTCTGAGGATAGTATTGCATCCGGTTTTTTCTTTTTGTTACTATTTCCTGCTTGAGTGCCGTTTTTGTACCCCTCTCCCCCTCCCTGTAGTGTACAGGACGTCACACATCACATGCCTCTCATCTTCATGGCTTCCTGCTCTCCCCCTTCCATCCTTCCTGTCTCTTGAGGTATTGTGTTTCACATGCTGAGCAACAGAGAGTTCAGGCTATAACAGCAGAGCTTTGTCTCAGTAGCAGACAGTGAGTAATTACAGCACTACCTTATATCTTGTAATTGAGGGACAGGCAGGTAGCTGTAAGTAAAAGCAATGTCTGTGAGAGGGAGAAGGGAATCATGGGAATTGTAGTCTGTTACATGGTAATCCCGCACACAGCAAGTCCTAGCAAAATGAAAACAACAGAGCTAGGTAACATAACGACAAAGCAACTTCTGAGCTATGGAGGCCATTCAGACACGGCTATTTTTCTGTGTTTTTTTTTAATATAAGCTTGGAAAACCTATTTAATTGAAATAATAGACTATGTAAGTAAACGCTTTCAGGAACAGCACTAAGGCCTTATGCAGACGAAAGATTTTCACGACTGTTTCCGAGTATATAAATGACAGCACACTGACTGAACATTGATGCATTAAAGTCAATGCGCCAATTCTCATGTCCGATATTCTGCATTGACCGTTGGTCCGTGCAGAGAAAATCACAGCATCCACTACTTCGGTCCAATTCTCACACTAGACTTGTCCATTCAAGTCAATGTGTCAGTAAAGAAAACGAAAAGACAGCACTCAGAAGCCATCATCCCTGTGCAGTCAGTTTTTCACTGATGAGTTGCTATCAGATGCTGAAAAGAAAGCAGAAAGTACCGGCAGAGCAGCAGCCATTTTTCACTGGATCACTGACCGTATGTGCACAGGAAAAAACGGACACTGAACGCACTCTGCACAATCCTGATTTAACTCTGATGTAAAAATCGTCAGTTTTTCCCTGATGAAACACTGATGAGTTTTATGCAGTTCATCTGCTTCGTTATTCCGTTTTTCTGTTCGAATTATAGGATGTTACAGGTGTGAACGCAGCCTTGTCAACATCAGAGCAATAGAATTCGGTGTTGCAGTTATTCAGCATTATGTCAGAGTTATGTGTAATAAAACTTAGAATTAGTTGCTCCTTATTTTTGCAACTACGACCTCCAGAAGAATGAGATTCTGTGCCGTAGCAGCTGAAGTAGCCAACTTCACAGAACAAAAAATAATTCCACAGTTAATTTGGCGCGATGCAAATTGTACAATACGACTTTTATGCAGTTTGAGCCACACAAATATTTTTTCTTCCCATTAGGGCGGATTCAGACGAACGTGTTTTGCGTCCGTGCCGGCCGCGTGGTTTTCGCGCGGACCTAAAGAAGTCTATGGGGCAGTGCAGACAGTCCGTGAGTTTTGCGCAGCGTTAGTCCGCTGTGTAAAACTCGCGACATGTTCTGTGTGTCTGTGTTTTTCGATCATCACGCACCCTTTGAAGTCAATGGGTGCGTGAAAATCACGCATGCCCCACGGAAGCACTTCCGTGGGACAAGCGTTATTCGCGCAACAGCAGTAAAAGAATGAATGTAAACATCCAAACGGAATGTCATAAAGATGGCGGCTGCGCGAAAAGCACGCAGCCGCGCATCCATATGAACAGGACACAGAGCTGTCAAGTGCCATTTGTGCACGCAAAACGCCGCGGTTTTTGCGTGCGCAAAAACGGCACGTTCGTCTTTATCCGCCCTTAAAGTCAATGAAAAGCTGAGCTAGTTTTGGACAACTCCGGGGCGAACACACATGGCAGAGGGTCTCTGTGCTAGAACAGTATATAGGCCCCTTGCTCTCTAATGCTCATCATAGAGTACCCCCTTATGTTTCTCTAACAATCCACCAGTAATTGTGAGCTATAGGCAGTAGGTAGCTACTTATACGGTCGCGGTGGGCACCTTACCCACTGGGCCCCTGTGCAGCTGTACTGACTGCGCCAATTGGTATGTCTGCCCCTGACTTCCGTGGGGTGTGTCTCATGCAAAACTGCATTGCTGTGAATCCGTACATTCAAAGTGTGTAGCCTAGGCCTAAAACATAAAGCCTCCTGCCACAGACCCCATTTACTATGCCATCAAATTGAATAGAATAAAAAAGTTTTTAGACAAGAAGGGAAATCATCATGGACACAGTTGTCATAGAAGTGTATTGTGTTAATCAGCGGATCTTTAGGCTTACAACACAGTGTAGATCAGGTCTCATCGATGATTAACTTACCCTAGAAAGCGGCCTTTTGTTGGTCTCAGTACAAAGGAGCATTTTTCCCTGTGTGCGTTAACAAAAGGGCTGGGAATGCTGACGGGAGCATGCTCTAGGTCCCAGGAGCTCACGGAATTTTGCCCACAGATAGGGCACTGCTGCGGGACAGAGCTGCTGTAAATATCTCGATCGCAGTGAGTGAACTTGACCAGGTTGAGGGCTAGGGGCTGTGTTGTTATTGCTTCTTCTTGATCTCTGAACATCGCCATAGCAGCTGTCTGACTGTCACATGAAACAGGAAGAGGGACAACACCTGAGCTGACCTCAGTGCAGCAGCTCCGTGTATCCTGGAGGAGCTATACAACACTGACAATCGCACCGCCTGATCAGTTCATTGCAGCAAAAATATGTCCATGGAAGGTGGCTAATGCCAGGCCCAGAACAAGTCAATATTATCATGGTGTGAACAGTGTCCGCAGGTTCCATTGTTCGTGTCTTATGATGCAACTTTTATACACGTCTTGCAACTTTTTTCAGGCAGCTTATCTGTAAAATATCAATTGGGTATAAAAATTGCAACTTTTAGCAGCTGCTGCATTTCCGGTGCATTGAAGGAAATGCATTGTTTGGCTTAGTGTACACCGCTGCACTTGTTAGGCCTCATGCACACGACCGTAGTCATGTGCATGACCGTGATTTCCAGGTCAGCCGGCCACGGAGTGACAGCTGTGAGCCGCCCGCAAATCGCGGGCCGTGCCCATTATTTTCACTGAGCCCAAACCGCATAACATGGCTGTAATAAGGCTTGCCCGTTCTTTCTGCGGTCCGGGCTCCGAGGCCATGCACGGACCGTGAAAACCACGGTCGTGTGCATGGCCCCATAGGAATTAATGGGGCCGCAATTCTCCCGTGGATTTTCGGGGGAATTGCGGCCGCAAAAGCACGTTTGTGTGCATGGGGCCTTACACAGCTATGAACTACTGCAACATCCTTCTGTGTGGCCTCCCATCTAACAGTCTTAAGCCCCTATTACACTGGCCGATTTTGGCTGGTGCAGCGAGCGCCGATCAATGAGACATCGTTGATCGGCACTCATTTGCTCCTGTCACAAGGAGCTATGGATGGAGACGAGCGGTCATTACTCCGATCGCTCGTCCCCATACATTATCACGTCGCCAGCGCGTCTCCCTGTTTACACAGCAGGATGTGCTGTCGACAACGATAATATTTTACTTTTTTAAAACGATACGATCAACTCTGCTGCCAGGTTAATCTACCACTCCTCTCATTCCTCCTCTGCCTCTCTCCTCTGACAAGGCTGTCCACAACCTGTCCCCTTCATATATCTCTACCCTAATCTCCCGATACCTTCCCACGCGTAATCTCCAGACCTTCTGCTTTGCTGTCTTCTCATTTGGCCCTCACATAGTCATCTACAAGATGTCTCCTGTGCATCCCCCATACTCTGGAACGCTCTACTTCAACTCATCAGACGCTCACTATCCAAACCTGAAAAATCAACCTGAAAACCCACCTCTTCAGAAAAGCTTACAACCTGCAATAACCCTGCTGCTACTACCGTATGAAAGACTTCTACCCTCACCTACTGTCTACTTCCCCCTTCCCTTGTAGATTGTAAGCCCTCTCGGGCAGGGTCCTCTCTCCTTCTGTACCAGTCTGTCAGTAAGCTCATGTTTATTGTACTTGTTTTTATTGTTTCATGTCACGGTCTTAAACCCTTTTTCATATGTACAGTGCCCTGAAATTGATGGCGCTTTAAAATAATAATAGTGCAACAAGGTTGCTCTGTTTGCATATAGACTGATCAGCCATAATAATAAAACCACTTGCCTAATATTGTGTAGGTCACTCTTGTGTCGCCAAAACAGCTCTGACCCCTTGAGGTGTATACTCTAAAGGACTTTCTAAAGGTGTTCTATGGTATCCGGCACCAAGACGTTAACAGCAAATCCTTTAAGCCCTGTAAGTTGTGAGGTGCGGCCTCCATGGATCAAACCAGTCTTTCCTTCACATCCCACAGACGCTCGATCGGATTGAAATCG
The DNA here is from genome assembly GCF_050947455.1 of Rhinoderma darwinii. Taxonomy (NCBI): domain Eukaryota; kingdom Metazoa; phylum Chordata; class Amphibia; order Anura; family Rhinodermatidae; genus Rhinoderma; species Rhinoderma darwinii. Next base: position 110,936,654 of record NC_134693.1, on the reverse strand, counting down.
TGGAAATTAAAAGGCCAGGTCAACACTTTAAACAATTTGGCATGTTCAGATCTCAAACCATTTGCAGTGTGGCAGGGCGTGTTATCTTGATGAAAAAGGCCACTGCTATTAGGGAAAACCGTTGCCATGAAGGGGTGTGATTGGTCTGTAACAATGTGTAGGTAGGTGGTACATGTCAAAGTAACGTCCACATGAATGCCAGGACCCAAGGTTCCCCAGCAGGTTATTGCCCATAGTATCTCACTACTACTGCTGGCTTGCATTCTTCCCATAGTGAATTCTGATGTCACCTCTTCCCCAGGTAAGTGACGTACACGCGTGATTCATCAGACCAGGTGTCCTTCTTACATTGCTCCATGGTCCAGATCTGATGCTCACGTGCCCATTGTAGGCGCTTCCGGTGGTGGACAAGGTTTAACATGGGCACTCTGACCGTTCTGCAGTTACAGTGTATGCAGCAACCTGTGGGTTCTGACGCCTTTCTGTCATAGCCAGCGGTTACTTTTTTTCAGCAATTTGTGCTACATTAGATTTTATGTGGGATCAGACCAGAAGGAATGGCCTCGGCTTCCCTCACACATCAATAAGTCTTGGGCGCCCATGACCAGTTGCAGATTGTCCTTCCATGGACAACTTTTGCTAGGGACTAGTGACCACTGCCTACCAGTAACACCCCTATAGACCTGGTATTTTGGAGATGCTGTGACCCAGTCATCTCGCCGTTTGGCCTGTGTCAAAATCGCTCAGATCCTTATTCTTGCCCATTTTTCCTGCTTCCAACACATCAACCTCAATAACTGACGGTGCCCTTGCTGCCTAATATGCCCAAAAATATCCCACAAATGGGGATTCAAAGTTGGGAGGTATGATTTTACTTTACTTCAAGAGACACATATTTATCTTCTTTTTACACAGCAAATCCACTGATGGCTCTGTTCCCACCTTGCTTTTTCCTTCCGCCCATTGTAAAAAACGTACACTGCGCAGTATACGTTTTTTTAGCTGCATAGGAAAGCCCAGCAGACGGCCTTTCCTAAAAAGTAAAAAAAAGGCATGCTGACGCAAAGCGACTCAACGTATGACAAGAAGTCACTCTATTGGCATACTCCGGGTGCATGGGACCCTATAGATACGTTTGTGGTATGCGCTGTGCGCTTTCATATAACGAGATGTTAGCAGAGTGTAATACGTTTTTGAGCAGAGGCAGCTTTTATAATTCTTAGGACAGGCCTAAGAAATGTCTTTATTGCGATGCTTATCACACACAATTAGAAATATTATTACTTTAAATTATTAATATTTAGTTATAGTTGCCCTTTAAAAGTGTTGTTTAATCTCCCGTCCATTGAAGAAAAAAAAAAAAAAAGTCCGGAACTGAGGCACGGCTTTTGTTTTTCTCGCCGGAAGAACTATTGTGCTGCACCGCTATTGACGTAATACCGCGAAGGCAGCTGGGGGCGGAGACAGGGGAAGAAGGGGAGGAGTCTGTGGAAGACCTCTGTGCGACAATAACACGCGTGTGGCCGGTCCCCGTTCGGAGCCATGAGCACAAAACACGTGACTTGCCGGTGAGTGAGGGAACAGGAGCCAGTCCCCTGGGGCAGCGGACATGTATGCCCGGTGTAGTGACGAGGGGGCTGCGTTCTGGTGGGCGGGACTCTGCTGAGTGTAAGTGGGTGGGGTGTAGAGTATTGTACGTGAGTACATGTGTGCACCGTGTGAGTGAGCGCTGTACCGTGAGAGTCCTGCCGGGATAGTAACACTTGTTCTCTATGTGCGGAGCACTGAGGGATCTCCAACTGTAGACCCCAATTATTGTTTCTTTTTCTATAGGCCTGTACGTAAATTACACTACACCTCAAGACCTTTATCTGTCCCATATGTGCACATCAAGACCCCTACCCAGTCAGTACCCCCTACAACCCTGCACCCCAATCCCCGTGTCTGATCCACAACTGCATCTCCTGTGCCCACCGCACCTCAAGACCCTTCATCATGTTTGTACCCGACCCATTTAAAGCTGGCCATTAGATGAATATTGTCTAAACTCTCCGGATTTGGTGGTAAAAAAGTCATGTGTATGGGGCACCCGACAGAAGGGTTAGCTTGTTGGTTTTCAACATGGGTAAATTAAGGACTATAGGTTCAGAAAGTATCCTTTGTAATTAGACTGAGAATTGGCTCAAGGACCGTATCCAGAGAGTTGTGGTCAGTGATTCCTACTCTGAATGGTTATAAGTGGTGTACCCCCGGGGTTCAGTGCTGGGACCACTATTATTCAACTTATTAATGATCTAGAGAATGGGATTAATAGCACTATTCGTATTTTTGCAGATGACACCAAGCTATGTAATATAGTTCAGACTATGGAAGATGTTCGTGAATTGCAAGCGGATTTAAATAAACTGAGTGTTTGGGCGTCCACTTGGCAGATGAAGTTTAACCCCTTAGTGACCACCAATACGGCTTTTTACGTTAGTCACTAAGGGGCCTTAGGCTAGGCTGACGCCTATTCACGTGAGCCTAGTCTAAGTCCTGCACGGGTCTCCCGTGCAGGCAGGAGCCGGGGCTCTGCTGTCTGATGACAGCTGAGCTCCTGCTCCAACGCCCGCGATCGAAGTTTACTTCGATCGCGGCCGTTTAACACGTTAAATGCCACCGTCAATAGCGACCGCGGCATTTAACTTTGTTTACAAAGGGAGTGAGCTCCCTCTGTCACCCATCGGCGGCCCGCGAATGCAATCGCGGGTCTCCGATGGGGTGTCATGGCAGCCGGGGGCTTGATAAAAGCCCCCAGGTCTGCCCTGGACATATGCCTGTTAGGACGCGCCGGAGGCACGTCCTATCAGATTGCCTGTCAGATTTACACTGACGGGCAATAATGCTCTGGTATACGAAGTATACCAAAGCATTATAGCAGTGATCTGAAGATCGCACAGTAAAGTCCCCTAGTGGGACTAGTGAAAGAAGTAATCAATGTGAAATAAAGATTAATAATAAAAAGTACAGTAAAAAAATCCATTTTTTTCCATAAAAAGTGGTTTTATTTAGTAAAAGTGTAAAAAATAAATAAAAGTACACATATATGGTATCGCCGCGACCGTAATGACTCCATTAATAAAGTTAATATGTCATTTAAACCGCAAGGTGAACACCGTAAAAAAAAAAAAAACACAAAAAACTATGGCAAGATAGCAATTTTTTTCCATTGCCCCCAAAAAAAGTCATAATAAAAATGAATCAATAAGTCCCATGCACCCCAAAACAGTACCATTCAAAACTACGTCTCGTCCCGCAGAAAACAAGCACAAAAAAATCACTACATTGATAGAAAAATAAAAAAGTTACGGCTCTTGGAAAGCGACGATGCAAAAACAAATCATTTTAGTTCAAAAGTGTTTTTATTGTGCAAAAGTCGTAAAACATAAAAAACCTCTACATATGTGGTATCGCCGTAATCGTACCGACCCATAGAATAAAGGTAACGTGTTATTTACGTCGCACAGTGAACGGCGTCAATTTAAAAACGCATAGAACAATGGCGGAACTTCAGGTTTTTTTTATAATCCCCCCCCAAAAAAAGTTAATAAAAAAATTATATGTACCCAAAAATGGTGCTATTAAAAAGTACAACTAATCCCGCAAAAAACAAGTCCTCATACAGCTATGTAGATGAAAAAATAAAAACGTTATAGCTCTTTGAATGAGACTATAGAAAAACGAATAAAATAGCTTGGTCATTAGGGCCTAAAATGGGCTGGTCACTAAGGGGTTAATGTAGATAAATGTAAAGTTATGCATCTGGGTACCAACAACCTGCACGCATCATATGTCCTAGGGGGAGCTACACTGGCGGATTCACTTGTTGAGAAGGATCTGGGTGTACTTGTAAATCATAAACTAAATAACATCATGCAATGTCAATCAGCTGCTTCAAAGGCCAGCAGGATACTGTCGTGTATTAAAAGAGGCATGGACTCGCGGGACAGGGATGTAATATTACCACTTTACAAAGCATTAGTGAGGCCTCATCTAGAATATGCAGTTCAGTTCTGGGCTCCAGTTCATAGAAAGGATGCCCTGGAGTTAGAAAAAATACAAAGAAGAGCAACGAAGCTAATAAGGGGCATGGAGAATTTAAGTTATGAGGAAAGATTAAAAGTATTAAACCTATTTAGCCTTGAAAAGAGACGACTAAGGGGGGACATGATTAACTTATATAAATATATTAATGGCACATACAAAAAATATGGTGAAATCCTGTTCCATGTAAAACCCCCTCAAAAAACAAGGGGGCACTCCCTCCGTCTGGAGAAAAAAAAGGTTCAACCTGCAGAGGCGACAAGCCTTCTTTACAGTGAGAACTGTGAATCTATGGAATAGTCTACCGCAGGAGCTGGTCACAGCAGGGACAGTGGATGGCTGCAAAAAAGGCAAAGATCATTTCCTAGAACGAAAAAATATCAGCTCCAATGTGTAGAAATGTACATCTTTCATCTTTCCTATCCCTTAGTTGAACTTGATGGACACGTGTCTTTTTTCAACCGTACAAACTATGTAACTATATCCAATCCTTTGTTCCAGTGGGGGATAGTTGCTTGGGGGCGGCTTAGTCCCATCTCCCTATTGAAATAAACAGGGAGTGATTGAAATAATACACAAGCTGCATCTCGTGTGTATCAGACCTGAAATCCACAGTCCCCACTCGATAGTATCTGACCTCTTACCTCACTACAGCTAAAGGCCATAATACACGGGATATTGATCGGGCAAACGAGCGTTCATATGAGTGCTCGTTCCCGATCATTGACCTGTGTAATGAGGGCAACAATCAGCGTTCATCGGCTGATCTGCTCTTTTATGCAGAATCAAAAATCATCGTTGTCGGGAGCACGTCTCCTGGCTGTTGACATGATGAAAATGTATGGGGACGAGCGATCGGAGAAATGATCACTCGTCCCTATACATAAGCAATCATTGCTCTGTGCAAAAGGAGCAAACGAGCGCCGATTAACGATCTGTCTCATTGATCGGCACTCATTTACACGGCCCACGTGGGGTTGTGTAATATGACTCTTAATGACTTGTAGCAAAGGCTACAATTGTGCTGCCATTCTGAGCTAAAGATCTGTCTGAATCAATACTACTTGCATATCTGCTTTTCAAGGCCCCACCATACCATGCCCAATCCACATCTGCATGGCAAGACCCACACCCTAAGGCCATTTTACTCAACCCATACTTGTGTGTCATGACCCAAACTATTAAACTAGAAACTTAGTCTCCACCCATGTAGAAAATAGAACAACCTTTGTTGGGTTTCCTATGTTCAGCCATTGTGAGTGGATTACAACTCATATCTGGCCTTCAAGATTTTTGCGCAATCCATACCTGCACCCCAATACCTACACCACACCTCAAGACCATACTCAGCCCATGTGTGATCCATACCTTCACCTCGGGACCTGTACCTGACCCATATCTGTGTCTTAAGATTGTACCCAAACATGTACAAACCATACCTGAGTCTTGAGACCCTTAACCAACGTATACCTGAGTCTCAACATTCATACCAGAATCTTACCTGCATCGTCCGATTCATACCAGTACCCAAACCATCAACTCACTTTTAAGATCTGAAACTTACTGTCCCCCCTGCACATACATGTTCATTGTTAATACCCCTTAGGGCTCATTCAGACGAGCGTAAAACTCCTCCGTGTGCTGTGCGTGACAGTCACGCACCGCACGCTGACCCACTGATTTCAATGGGGCCGTTTTCACGCAGCGAGTGTCTGTTGCGTGAAACTCACTGCATGTCCTATATTGGTGCGTTTTTCACGCTCCTACATCCGTGTCCTGTGCGTGAATTGCGCATTAATTCCATTGAAAAAAAAGAAAAGATGTGCTTTGTGAGTGCATGAAAAACATATGTCACTCGCAAAGCACAGATGCAATAACGCAACGCACACGTACCAGATTTACGCTCGTAAATCTGTCACGCTCGTGTGAACATAGCCTAACTCTTGTGCTGGAGATTGTCAGCCATCTCTCCCTGAAAAATACATGAGGCTATAGTACTGGTGGTGCACACATCATTAGTACGCACTATGAGGCCTTCTACAGTATAATGGGGGACTACAATGGAAATCCAAGCTCCTGTGGAGAGAGGAGTAGTCACATGTTGGCTGCAGAACCTGGTGCTAGTGAATTGTTTATTTGGGTGCTTCCTAGAAAACATATATCGAAGATCAGCTCGTTGATCGGCACTCGTTTGCTCCCTTTACGCGGAGCAATGATTGTTTACGTATGGGGACAAGCGCTCGTTAGTCTGATCATTTGTCCCCATACGTTTTCATCATGTTGGCAGTGCATGTCACGCTTTACACGGGGCGATGTGCTGCCAACAACGATGATTTTTGATTCTGCATAAAAGAGCAGATCAGTCCATGAACGAACGTTTACTTGTTCATCGGCTTATTGTTGCCCTGATTACACAGGTCAGTGATCGGGGACGAGCGTTCATATGATCGCTCATTTGCCCGATCATTGGCCCATGTAATAGGGCCTCTAAGTCAGTGTAAGGGACTGTAATGCATGATTACAAAGGCAAGATTTTATCGCGGTTTCTTTTCTTGGCATAGTGTCCTCATACAGTGCAAAACATCAGTTTTCTACCTGTTTTTATTTTTTTTTTAAAGTGTTTTTTTTCCCGTCGTTCCTTTTGTAAGTCTTTGTTTTGTATTATCAGGTATTTCATACACGGTGTGTGTCGAGAAGGAAATCGCTGTTTGTTTTCACATGACTTAGCGAACAGTAAACCTTCTTCTATTTGTCGCTTCTTCCAAAAAGGACAATGTGCTTATGGATCCCGCTGTAGGTATGGAACTTGTATATTGCATCTTTATTTATGGCTTTGAAAAGTTGCCTATTCCAGGCAGGGACTAGAGGAGAGGGGGCCGCACATGCACGCTGCTCTCTCCGTTCTGTTTAATGGGAGTTACGGAAACGGCTGATCAATCGCTGCTCGGCTGTTACCGTTACTCCCATACAACAGAATGGGGAGAGCTGCACGCATGCTCGGGCGAAGCCAGGACGTCATCCGTGTGTTCGTGTTTTTCACGCACCAGTTGCTAAAGAAATGATGATGGGGGAAAAAATTTCTGCCGTGAAAAACGCAGACAGGCACCACACACAGATGCCACGCGGAACTGCAATGCAGGAAGAACGTAGCGTCTTTTACACGTTCGTGTGAATAAGGCCTCCGTTTGTAACTTAGATGTGATCGATTTACAGGTGGATCCTGATTGACATGGTTTTTTGTTTTTTAACAATTTCAAAGGTGTGCCTAGCTTTAAGGCCTCATGCACACGACCGTAGCCATGCGCATGGCCGTGATTTTCTGGTCGGCCGGCTGCAGAGTGTTGCCCGCAAATCGCGTCCATTATTTCCTATGAGCCTGGACCGCAGAACACGGCCGTAATTTCATGTCCGTTCTTTCTGCGGTCCGGGCTCCTGGGCCATGCACGGACTGTGAAAACCACGGTCGTGTGCATGGACCCATAGGAATGAATGGGGACGCAATTCTCCCGTGGATTTTCGGGGGAATTGCGGCCACAAAAGCACGTTCGTGTGCATGGGGCCTAAAGCATGAACTTTGGGGCCCCTGGTTAGAAAATATTAAGGAAGTGATGAAATAACTTCCTAATATGGCGTATTGTAAAAATGACTCCTTTTATAGAACATGTTCCAAATTACTACAGAATTGGTGCGAGTAATTAAAATTCCCTGTGACTACCGGTCAGCCCACTGCAAGCTGTTTATGGTAGAATGTAATCTGCATCTCATTCACAGTCCGCCATAAACAGCACCTTGAACTGATCAGGTGAACACCAATGCTGGGGCTTTGAAGTCCCCCCTGACGGGCATGCTGTAGCTATACTGATAACATTGGCTTAGGGGAAGAGGAAGCAAACAAACTAACAAATAATACAAAGAAGTTGCCATGGTGACATCTATCTTCTGGATGTATGTACATTACAGATATATAATTGTGTTTTACAGATATGACCATGTGAAGCCTTCCAGCTCTCCTTTGGTTTACTACTCTCAAGATGTTCCAGCAGCCACGGTAGAGACCCCTTCTACATCCTCATCTGCAGTGGAAACCCCACCCGTTGTCACCAAGAGCACCCCGCAGAAACGTGAGAAGAAGTCTCTTGTTCTAAGAGATCGTGGTAGGTACAGTAGTTTAATAGTAATAAGTAACCTCTCCTCACAATCAATTGATCGCCTCGGGTCCGGCTTCTGAAACCCCCCCGGTGACTAGCTGAGGAAAGTTGCAATTGGCCATATATTTCACCTACATTGAGCGACAATGTAATGTGGACGGGCCGGGTCTACTGTTACAAGAGCCTCTTTTAGTTTGCATCTCTCTGCTCTGGCTCTGACGTCCATGTGCCGTAACAGGGCAGATAGAAAGGCATTGTCATTGCTACAAAACCCTTGGAGATGTCCCTAACAATGTTGTATTGAAACACTATGGTTTTGTTAGGGGGGGGGGATACGTTTACGAAGTTTTCACTCTGAAGACCGTTTTGCAGGATCGAGAAAATGCTTGTTCGCCTGCTGATCAGACCTTTTATGAGGCCCGAAAAATAAGTCAATTGTCGGCAACACATCTCCCCGTGTAAATAGGGTATGTGCTGCTGACAAGGTGCAAAATGTGTGGGGATGAGCAATCATTAATGATCATTCGTCCCCATACATTCCGATCATTACTCCTTTTAAATGGTGTAAACGACCGACGTGCTGTATTATTCATCAGCGCTTCTTTACCGGGCGAAATTCTAACTGTATTAAACCACCTTTAGAGTAGGAACTATTCATTTTTACAAAGTTTAGTGACTCTGTGACTAAACTTAGAACTTCATAGTGGCTACATTTGGCTGCACTCATTTGGCTTCTTCCTGGACCTAGCTACAAGGAGCAAAGGTCAGAATAATAAATGACTTACATAGGAAATATACACAACCCACAGAACAGGTCGAGATCTCGGCACAGCCAAGGTTTATCTTGTGAGTTGAAGCGCAGTGTAAGGAATAAACTCTTCTCCTCCCATGGGATGGGACATTTATGGTTTCATAATTTATGGGATCATTGTTGTAATCTTATCAGATCTATGTGGACTGACAGAAGAAAAGATCAGAGTCAATCCAGATCACAGCCCACATTCTGGCATCGATGAGCAAGGCGGTGATCAGGTAGTAAAACCACATTCTTACCTGGAAGCCATCTGTACTGGATTAGAAGAAGGGGAAACAGCTGGCCCGTATCTTGAAGACCCCAACCAACTTTGTCCCTATGCGGCTGCTGGGACATGTCACTATGGAGAAAGCTGTGTCTATATCCATGGAGATGTGTGTGAGATTTGCAGTCTACAAGTACTTCATCCATGTGACCAGGAACAGAGGAAATCCCATGAAAAGGTGAGGGGAGGTCATTGTCACTAGCGTCTTCAGTGCAGGTTGAAATTTTTGCTGTTAAATGTACTTTAATACTCCAAGGGTAAGGCCTCATGGACATTTCGGGCCGTAATAGGGATGATCGTTTATCACCATATTTTGTTAATGCGTTTCAATGGAGCCCTAACAATTTATTCTGGATTCGTATGATAATGATCCCAAATACAGTTATGCGCATGAGGCCCTTAAGTTGTATTATATTCATAATGTATTCTTTGCTGCACTCTTTATTCTTATAAGGCCTAATTCACACGAGTGTGTTCGGTCCGTGATATACGGTCCGTATGTTGGCCGCATTTCCGGGACCGAACACAGTGCAGGGAGCCGGGCTCCATCATAGTTATGTACGACGCTAGGTGTCCCTGCCTCTCCGTGGAACTACTGTCCCGTACTGAAAACATCAATACAGTACGGGACGGTTTTCCCACAGCGATCATAAAGGAGAAAAGAGGGGGGGGGGGGGGGGTTGTGGTATTTAAATGGTATTAACCTCTCCCCAGAGATCCCTTTTTAATGTATTTGTTCATAGCTTCATAGGACCATGTTTCATCACTTTTTATTTGTGAATTGTATATTTGCTTCCTCTTCCAGTTGTGCATGGCGAACTTTGAACACGAGATGGAAAAGGCTTTTGCTTTCCAGGCCAGTCAGGATAAAGTGTGCAGTATCTGCATGGAGGTCGTGTATGAAAAATCTTCCCCCTCTGAGCGTAGGTTTGGGATCCTGTCAAACTGCTGTCACACGTATTGCCTCTCCTGCATCAGACAGTGGCGATGTGCCAAACAGTTTGAGAATCCGGTTATAAAGTGAGTTTCACTCAGACATTATCCTACATAATCCGACACGACACAGAACAGAAGCCCGTGGGGTGAGGGGGTAGTAGTTCTCCTCCATATTCTTGTCAGACATTCGATAAACGGTGCTCCATACAATGGTCACACAATGTACGGCAGTGATTATCTCCTGATCAGGCAATACAATCTATGCCAGCAAAGCTGGATCAGGTGTTCTGTTGAGGGTGGCGGCAGCAAAAGCTTACACTCTCTTACTCTAGGGATGGCAAGCTGATCGTGGTCTGTTTACAGACACCTGGGTGTGGGCAGAGCAAGCAACAAATCTCTGCCAAAATCTAGCACTGGAGTTATTTGAGATTGTGGTAGGCAGATGGGTTCCCCAGGATGTAAAAACTTTTCAGGGTCCATCTCATAATAAGGTTAAGAATCTCCAAATAGGAATCCTTTACCTTTATGCAGTTTCAGAGACCTAGTATTTGTTTGATGTGCTCTGCCATGCTAAGCACGCATCTTGTGCTTATTCCTACAATAACGTTCCGTGTTTCCTCATTAGGTCGTGCCCAGAATGTCGTGTAGTATCGGAGTTTGTGATCCCTAGTGCATACTGGGTAGAAGATCAGTGCAAGAAGGATGAACTTATTGAGGCTTTTAAGCAAGGAATGGGGTGAGTATCATGTGTAAAATATTTTGGTACAGGTGACAAATTCATGTGACTATATGCAAGAAAGAACACACAAAATACACTAGAATAAGGGTACAAGCCCAAACATATAAACAGCAGGAGTCATAGGCGTGAAGATAATTGGGCCATTTATCTGAGAACATGTAGTCCATCGGTGACCTCTCTGCAGAAAAAAGATTTCCATTGGTTGGAAGCCGTCAATCTATCACTTAAAAAACAAAAATGGACCGATTTAAGATTAATCTTAGTAGCTTAGCATTTCACAGCCCTTATCTGTAACATTACATTAACATTTTGTACATTACCCACGTCTGTACGATATATTCATGACGTGTGATACTTCTATATTCTGTAGCACTCCACAAAATGCATTAAATGACAATGACCTATATAGATACTGACAATCCTGGAGTGTGTATGTATATTGCTGGGTGAAGGGTTATTGAAATATATCTGTGCCTATGGCTCACTTTCATCCTCCGCTCCCATTAACGCTTTTAGAGGGATTGGACCAGAATGCAAGACTAAATATTTATTAGTGCTGCAGTAACATATTCTGTTCTACCGACGAGGTTTTCAGAGTAAGGGTATGTTCACACGCACTATTTACGGACGTAATTCAGGCGTTTTTTGCTGGAATTACGGCCGAAAATACTGCTTGAAAGCGTCGGCAAATATCTGCCCATTCATTTGTACAATGTTCTGTGCCGACGGTCATTTTTTTTACGTGCCGCTGTCAAAAGACGCCCGCGTCAAAGGAAGTGCCTGTTACTTCTTGGGATGTAATTGGAGCCGTTTTCCATTGACTCCATAGAAAAACAGCTCCAATTACGTCCGTAATGGACGCAGCGAAAAACGCCTGCACATGCCATTACGGCTGAAATTCAGGAGCTGTTTTCTCCTGAAAACAACTCCGTAATTTCAGCCGTAACGGACGTGCACGTGTGAACATACCCATAGAGAGAAACTTGTCATCGTAAACCAGATAGACATAAGGATGCATATTTTTTTTTTTTTTTTTTAGTAAAAAAGCCTGCAAGTATTTTGATCAGGGACGTGGGACCTGCCCATTTGGGGGTAAATGCCTGTACTTGCACGCATACCCTGACGGAACCAGAGCAGATCCAGAGAAGCCACGAAAACAGCTTGGATCAGAAGGCACAGTGAGGGTAAGAGTCATATTCATCGCTTTTACTGGTTTTGGCTTATTGAATTCTGTATATTGTTTTTGTAAGTAACTATAACAGTGCCAGGAGAATGTTCAAACCTCCTACACTGTGTGCCGCCATTTTTTGAGCGAATGCACAGTGTAGGAGGATTAGATACAGTATAACACGAACATACACAGACATAACTTACCTGCTCCTGCCTCCTCTCCCTGTCCTTGCTTCTGAACATATGGACGGAAGCCGCGACCGGAAGTAGTCATCTTACTGTCTGGTCGTGGCTTCCTGTCCATATGAAAATGGCGCCGGATGTCGCTCGGCCAAAGACCTTCCTTTTGGACTGTGTGGGAGCGGCGCATGCGCCGTTCCTACACAGACGGCATACACTATAGTGAATGGAACGACTCCCGTTTGCATTCTCTATGGGGATGTAGGTGCCGTATTCCATCTCTGCACACGACCGTAGTGTTTTTCTGGTCCGCAAATTTCAGGACCGTGTTCCGTGAAATGTCCTCCGCAGTTCATCCGTATGTAATTCGCAAAATGCGGATAAAAAAAAAAAGCCTAGGTAAAACAGGATGACTACAGAACTCATTCCCGGTCGTCGCCTAGCAACACTTCCGCAAACTGCGGTTGACACACGGAGGTGTATCCGCATTTTCCACGGGCCCATTGACTTCTATGGGCATGTCCGCATCGAATTTGCGGGCTGTAATAAGACATGTCCTGAGTTTGTGCGGCACGGATTTGCGGACATGCGGGGACCCGTGAAAACACGGATAGTGTGTATGGGCCCATAGAGATGAATGGGTCCGCAATTCTCCCGTGGATTTTCGGGGGAATTGCAGACGCAAAAACACGTTCGTGTTCATGGGGCCATACAGAGATGGAAAAAAAAAAATGGCAGCCACCATAGTGAAGTAAAAGTAAGAAAAAAGTACAACACAAATAAATAAAATGTATTTTAATATCACACTAAAAGCAAAAACATCTAAAAAAAAAAATTTCCGTGGCATCTTCCCTTTAAGACACTAAATCCTCCCCTAGCAGCAATGCTTGCAGGGACGAGTACCTCCATAATATGGCGTGCAGCCCACAGTTTTGTTTGCCGATTCTCCCATTAAGAAGAAAAAGAACCTCTGTGTGTTTTCATGTAAAATCTGATTATCCAGCTCTCGTGTTGCGGCAGATGGTATTGCCAGTTCCCCCATGAAGATTTAATACATCATTAGAACAAAATATTGCTTGTTCTGGTTTAACCGATCATATAAAGACGTATTTCTATTTTATTGCAGTTCTTCAACGCAGTCCGGCTCTGGGACTTTATTGAAGATCGAGAAAATCGAGGTGTCCCCAGTACCGAGGACGAAGTGGCTGAACTTGGTGATCTGTTCATGCATCTGTCAGGGGGTGACCAGCAGGAGGCAACATCTTCTACCTAAAATGTATTTCTTAGGAAGTAGATGATAGAGACTGCGTGGGATTAGTGTGACGATGGCAGAACCAAGTGTCCTTTCCACCAAGAAAATAAAATAGCCGCTCTGCGATATTGTCAAAGAGTCCCCGCGCTCTGCTCTCATCCTGTCAGGCTGTTACATCACCAGTCAATACTTTGTATTCAGTAAATAGAACTCATGTAAGATAGGAGCTGCCGTAACTTAAGGTGCTCATAAAATTTGTTATCAAATCATGCGGTTTCACCGATTCTTTTGAGGGATGTAAGGGGAAGAGGGGGCAGCTGCTTATTAATGCATAGAAGTAACATGCGGTTGGTGCACTGCGTCTATTTGACAACTAGATCTGTCCAGTTATGTTGCTGGATCACAGATCTGTGTGTCAAACAATTGGTTAGGATCAGTTCAAATAGCTGAAAGGCTAGGCAAAGCTTTGGGTGTTTTTTTTATTTTATTGAAATCAATTTAAAATCACTTTTGTAATTTGACTTTTATTAAAACAAAATTCTTCGCTTCACTCCTGCAGCTTCTACACATATCACAGTACATAAAAGCTGTAGACACGTGCTCAGAGTCCAGTCTGTCCGGCCTGCGCTGACGGCGGCTCGTGAGCCATTTTCTAGGCTCCGTTCTGATCAAGCCAAAGTGGATTCTAAACAAAAGTTTTCTCTTTTTAGGCATTTTCTGACTTGTGTTCGGTGATTGAAGGAGCATTTAGTTTAAAGATGTTCAGAAGTCTGGGGGTGCGCACAGGTTTTTCACACTAAAATGAATGCGACTGTGGTGCACAGGCTAAAATCTGAACGATGTTCTATCGGGGAGGGAGGAACGTTTCGGTAAATGTCTTAATGTTTTATTCATTGTTAATCATAATGGTGACATATGTCAATCTGATGAATTGTGAACAGTACATTTTCTTATGTTCTTACAAAACATGGGCAGCTGTCGAAATCAATTCGCTAATGATAACTGGACAATAGCAGAAGATAACCTGTAAATCTGAACCTGGTTGCTATCAGTAGTATTTGTTTCACAATGGGTTATCTAATCCTAACACACCCACACCCCCCCCCCCCCCAAAAAAATAAATCCCTATTATGTATGTAGAAGCAATAAATGAGTGATCACCAGCATCCAGTAATGGACAATCATGTATTTCTATAGGCACTGTGTCAGTGGTGCTAATCATCGGCAGTGGCCCCTCCCCCACACGATCATTATGCTGATAGTTTATATGTGTATAGACCTCCAAGTATTGGCCAGTTTTTCACCTGTGTATTCCTGAGTAAGGCCCCATGCACACGACCGTGCCCGCAATCACGGCCCGTGATTGCGGGCACGGCCGGCCGCTGACTGACAGCCGCATTTTCGGGCCGTGCTCCCATACAAGGTATGGGAGCACGGCCCGCAAAATGCGAAAGAACGGACATGTTCCATAATTCCCGGAACATTTCCACGGCACTGACACCCTTCCGTAGTGCTACGGAAAGGTGTCAGTGTTCAATGAAAGTGAATGGCTCCGTTTTTGCGGTCCGCAAAAACGGAGGTTTTTTGCTGTCGTGTGCATGGGGCCTAAGACAGAGAGTGACTTGCATTCTGTTTGTCACCAATGTTATGTTTCAGAATGGTTTGCAAAATCCTCCACTCATCCCTTATGAGCAATTTTAGTATGACATTTTTCAAGTTGGATCTGCTGACACTATCTGGGCTACGGTGACTGTCAGAACATCTACCATTGAAAGAAGGAGAGATCGGACAGGTTTAAGATCAGCTCTTTATATTCTGCTGGTTTCTTATTCCACTTTCATCGTAGGAATAACAGTGATGTCACAGTAGATGATTATAGACCTGAGCTGTTATTTGTGTAATCACACTTGGGTGCCATTCAATTCAGATCACATGCCGGGATCTAAGAGGTGCGTGCGTGCGTGCGTGCGTGCGTATCACATACGCACGCACTATTCTACTTGATGGTGATGAGCTCCTGCTGTGTCAGCCGCAATAGTTTAAATACTCAGCATTATCTGTATATAGATACCCTGTACACTAAACAGAGCAGCACGTTCACTATATACATTGTACATACACTCCGCATCAATTGAAATATAGATTTAAAAAAACCACAGTGGTGTCCAACGCCAGTAAAGGAGTCCATAACCATGCAAGTTTATATATAACATGCACAATATGGGCTGGAAGGTAGTGAGCTCATAAGCAGGTTTGTGTCACTTTCCATGGTGAAGACACCATTATTGGCATTTTTTTTTTATTGTAGATGAGTCAGTCCACATCACCTAACAGGACATTATCATAATCTGTGATGCTTCAATTTTAGTTATGAATTCTCTCAAACATCTGTACCCCTTTGAGTGAAGATACATATAATAGATGCAGACCAGATTTAAAAAACATAAGCTGAAGAAAAATATAAAACAAACCTATGTATACTGGATTATATAGTCCGAAGGACTGTCTTTTAGTTAAAGGGAATGTGTTGCCAGAAAAACATTTTTTTTTTTTTAATTAAGCATTTAGTGTGTAGGTGATTAAACATTGTTCACATTTTTTTTATTTTTTTCACAAGTCAGGAAATATTATAAATTAGATTCTAATTTATAATATTTCCCATTGCTGGTCACTAGATGGAGCTATTCCCAAAATTGCAGCATTGCAAAATTGGGTAAAAAGCCCTCGCTCTAGTGAGCTCTCAGCATCCCCCCCTCCTTTATCCTGGCTAGTGCCGGGATAAACGAGGGGTTTGAACGGTCTAACCTCCTACACTGTGTGTCGCCATTTTTTGAGCTAACACACAGTGTAGAAGGTTAACATACAGTAGTAAACGTACACAAACATACATTGAAATCTCTTACCTGCTCCTGCCGCCGCGGCTCCCTCCGGCCCGTCTGCTGCCGCTGGTCCAAGTGCACAAGTCCGGAAGCCGCGACCGGAAGTAGTAATCTTACTGTCCGGCCGCGACTTCCGGTCCACAGGAAAATGGCGCCGGACGGCGCCAATTTCAAATTGGACTGTGTGGGAGCGGCGCATGCGCAGTTCCCACACAGACGTGGATGGGACGGGAGCCGTTCGCAGTCCCTATGGGACTGTGGCTGCCGTATTCCATGTCTGTATGTGTCGTTAATCGACACATACAGAAATGGAACAAAAAATGGCAGCCCCCATAGGGAAGAAAAAGTGTAAAAATAAGAAAAAGTAAAACACAAACACACAAATAAATATAAACGTTTTTAATAAAGCACTAACATCTTTAACATATGAAAAATAAATTTGTGATGACACTGTTCCTTTAAGAGACTGAGTTAAAAGTGTTATCCCACAAATCTACTCCATACCAAAAGATCAGAAATGCTGTTTATATAGATATATCAAATAATAAACTGAGTTCTAATTCAATTATGAACCTACTATAGCTCAGTGTTCAACAAGAATATCAATACGGAATCAGCATTTGAAAAATGGGCATAACAATATTCTTGACCCTAATTCACACTAGAGTCCGTGATAACCGCACCGGAAGCTCCTAGTGTTGAGGTATACAAACAATGCTAGTGTTCCCAATGCTAAAAAATTCCTATTCACAACCGACCCAACGCGTTTCAATACTCATCATCAGGGGTCTGTAGCTTGGTCACTCTGGCCAGGGATGCCAGCGATATTTAGTTCAGCAGCAGGTATTCTGCTGTACTCCACGGAAGCATGCTCGCATAGATGTGGGCTTCTTCACAGTGGTGATTGTACCCCTGTTTTTAGAGAGTTATAAATAAATGTTATATTTTACTCATATCACACCAGTGAATCCTGTAAAATTGTTATGTTGTGGGAGCACAATTGAATGTATCTTTGAAATACAGTGAATTTATATAGATATATCCATCTTGACCTTTCATCTTAATGCATCCTGAGATCAGTGGCAGGGGGTTAAAAAAAAAGAAAATTTTTTTTGGCCACCCAGTGGTTGTGATGTAAATTGCAGCCTGTGAAGGGTTTTGTGAGCCCATCACAATATTGTATTGAATTTGTTTCAAGGTAAAAGGTTACGTACACCCTTTGAAAGTGGTTTTGGTTTAAATAAATATGTCTGTCTGGTGCAATGTTAGAATTAGTTTTTATTAAAAATTATTTTTACTTGGAGTTGGAGATACATTTGCTCTGTATCCTGTATAGAGAGCAGCTGTATCTTGCGCTGAGACCTGAATCGATGTCCCACAGACCTGACTGGTGCAGGATTCCGCAAACAAGAAAACGGCTTAGGATACAGAGCAGCTGTACCTTAAAAAGTAAAGATTTAATAAAAACGTATTCAAAAGTTGCACCAAACACCCTGATGGACACACTATGAAAGTGATTGTTTAAATTTTTTTTTTCAATAAAAAGGTGGCATCAGCTAGTGTATATCTTAAAGACTATGTAAAACGTGTTCCAGACAGCCTGTGGACCAGGGGTCTCAAACGTAGCCAGGTAAATGGGCCGCACATATAAAAAGTGAAGTTGACGGACCACGTTACTTTTTAAATTTGATAAAATACCAAATTATTGTTAATCCATTAGTTATTTGAACTACTATAATAATACTACCGCTATGTTTGTAACTTACTGGAAATGTGCAACTTTACTCCACGTGTTTATTTTAACACGCCAGTTTTCCAGTTGAAGTGTTGCTAAATGCAGTCTGGCGGCACAGTTGGCAGCCCCAAGAATGTCAAGATTTGGCAGCCCCCTTTTAGATAGTGCCACAGTGCCCCCTGTAGCTAGTGCCACACATTCTCCTATGGATAGCTCCGTTGGGACGCTCTCTCTAGGAGTGGAATCCCCAGCCAAACACTGCCATCACTTTAGCCGGGGATTCCTCTCCTGGGGGAGCCCCTGATGTCTCTATCTATATATGGACAGTTACATCAGAAGCCTTATCTATCAGCAGAAGCCCTGAGCGGAGCGCTCGGGCTGGGAATTCCACTCCTAGAGGTAACCTCAATAAAGCCATCTATAGAGGGGGTGTGGCATGGCATCTACAGGGGGCAGTGTGTGTGGCGCTTTCAGCTTGCACTCTGCGGTCAGCAGGCCACAGATGATCGCTTCAGGTGCCACGTGTTTGAGACCTCTGCTGTAGACCGTGGGGGAGGTTTTAGACTGGCCTTACATACTTTGTTGCTCTTACTCCAACTTGTTTCTTCTTAAGAGGTGTACCCCTTTTAATACCTTTGTCTCATCTCTGCTTGTCCATGTGCCACTGACTGAAATCTACACCTGCCAGGAGCTGGCCTACATCTTCACTATGTATATGTTATGCTTTAGCTTGAAACTTGTGGGCAGTGTTATTTTTGATATTTACACAAGTGTTACTTTTTTATGCTCAGTTAATTTGTGAACTTGCCCACTTTTTCAAAAATCATACCAGCCTACAAAAAAATTAATAAAATGCAGGGGCATTAGTCAGGTTCTAGGCGTGTTACCATGACCTAAATGTGTCACAGAGTCCACTAACATTCTGCTGCCAGTGCACGTGAATGGGGTGTTTGCAGTGCGGATATAGCCTTAGGCTAGATTTACATGAACGCGTCAGTTTTGCGTCTGCAGAAAAAGGGTTTTCCCACGTTGCCGTCCCGTGCAGCATCAGTTTGTCAGTGCTTGTTCACATTTCTTGTTTTTTCTCGCAGTATTTCTTTAGCAAATGGTGCATGAATCACAGACATCACACGGAAGACATCTGAGTGCGGTCCATGACTTGCCCGCACTTGTTGACTTCAATGGGTGCGTGATCCGCAAACACGACATGCGAGTTTCACGCCACGAAAACACGCTGCGTGAAAAACCACTCGTGTATGAATAGCCTCATTGAGTTGCAAAGGCACGTATGCTGTCCATTTTTTTCACACACAGCATAGAGACGTATACAACACTCGCGTGAATCAGGCCGGACTATGAGAAGGTCTCTGGTTCTCTGCGCTCCAGTGTGACAACAAGGCCACAGTGACAATGTATATAACAACGTGACATTTGTGGGTGAAAGCTGCTTACTGCACCAAATGTCATGTAGCTGTAGGCCACTCACATGTCACTGTGGCTTCATCATTGCACCGGAGTAGTTGTGGCTGCAGCTAGTCACAATTGTTTCCATTTCACTATAGCAGAAAGCACAAGATACAGCCATCGGAATAAAAACCTTATTAGCTCTATGGTGCAGTTGTAGTGTGGAGGGCTCTGGGTCTCCCTAAATCTTTGTACCGGGATTGCTAACTGTCCGGAAATCTAGACCGTCCATAAAAATTTTTGTTTTGATGAGTATCCGTTAATAAAAAATAGATGCATTAATATGAGGTGGGGGGGGGGGTCTGCTTGGCCTTATATGATCAGTTGACAGTATATTAATATACTGAATATTAAGATATTTGTTCCTCCTATGGATCCATATAAATTTTGTTTCAGTAAATTTTAGCTTTTTGCTCAGAAAGAGATCTAAAAATTAGGTTGATACCACTGCTCAGGGTCTTGGGAAGCGCTGACATATGCCCCAGTTCAGGGAGCCATTCTCTGCATTGCTTACATTGCAAAGAAAGTGGAGGAGCATTCAACTATCTAATTTGCAGGTTTTAGGGTAAAGCCCACCGCGCAGCATTGATGTGGCCGGCAGCCGCGCCACCACCCTGTCTAGCACGGTTGTTGAATTGCTTCTTAATAGCCGTGCATTGCTGCAGGTAAAACCGCTGATCTGAAAAATGAAGATACCGTTTAGATTGAGTTCAAACATCACGATCAAATAGATTTTTTTTCCCCCCTGATTAATGGTGCAATTTTGGCATGAATCATGACCAAAAAAAACAACAACCACATTTTGACCACAATGTGTGAACCCAACTTAATGGCGCACAATTACACTGGTAAAATAGTTGTTTTACGCAGCAATGCATGGCCATTAACCCCTTAAGGACACAGCCTGTTTTGGCCTTCAGGCCACAGACAATTTTTTCAAATCTGACATGTTTCACTTTATGTGGTAATAATCTCAATCGCTTGGATAGGTAAAAGCATTCCGAAGTTGTTTTCTCGTGACACATTGGACTTTATGTTACTGGCAAAATTTGCTCGATACATTCAGTATTTAATTGTGGAAAAACACCAAAATGTAGCAAAAAAATTGCAAAAACTTGCATTTTTCTAAATTTAAAATGTATCTGCTTGTAAGATAGATCGTAATACCACACAAAATAGTTGCTAATTAACATCCCCCATATGTCTACTTTATATTTGCTTGGTTTTTTTGAACATCCTTTTATTTTTCTAGGACGTTACACTGCTTAGAACTTTTGCGATTTTCTTGAAAATGTGAGAAATTGTTGCTATAGGCTATTTTTACAGGGGCCAGTTCAGTTGTGAAGCGGATTTTAGGGCCTTATAAGAAACCCCCGATAAGTCACCCCATTTTAAAAACTTCACCCCTCAAAGTATTCAAAACCGCATTTAGAAAGTTTCTTAACTCCTGTGAAACGTCTAAAGGGTTAAGGGAAAGTAGATGTGAATTTTTCTAATTTATTTATTTTTGCAGAAATAAATTTTTCATCTATTTTGTTTGTAACACAAAGTTTTACCAGAGAAACGCAACTCAATACTTATTGCCCAGATTCTGCAGTTTTTAGAAATACCCCACATGTGGCCCTAGTGCACTTATGGACTGAAACACAGGCCTCAGCAGCAATGGAGCACCTAGAGGATTTTGGGCCTCCTTCCTTATTAGAATATATTTTAGGCATCATGTCAGGTTTGAAAGTCTCTTGCGGAGCCAAAACAGTGGAAATCCCCCAAAAGTGACTCCATTTTGGAATCTATACCTTGAGGAAATTATCTAGGGGCATAGTGAGCATTTTAACCTCACAGGTTTTTTGCAGGAATTATTGGAAGTAGGCCGTGAAAATGGAAATCTACTTTCTTTTAAAGAAAATGTAGGTTTAGCTAATTTTCTCTAATTTCCGCAAGGACTAAAGGAGAAAATGCACCACTACATTTGTAAAGCAATTTCTCCCGAGTAAAACAATACCCCACATGTGGTCATAAACGGCTGTTTGGACACACGGCAGGGCTTAGAAGGGAAAGAGCACAATTTGGCTTTTGGAGCTCAAATTTAGCAGGAATGGTTTGCGGAGATCACGTTGCATTTGCAAAGCCCCTGAGGGGACAAAACAGTGAAACGGCCAAAAAAGTGACTCCATTTAGGAAACTACACCCCTTGAAGAATCCATCTAGGGGTGTAGTGAGCATTTTGACCCCACAGATGTTTCATAGAATTTATTAGAATTGGGCAGTGAAGATAAAAACAATCCTTTTTTTCCAAGACGACGTAGCTTTGTGGTCATAAACTGCTGTTAATAATCGGCTTCCGTAATGGCAGATAGGAAGCCATTGTTAGGCCTCCTGTTGCCATAGTAGCAGTCACCAGCCTGGCCATCGCATGGCAGGCTGCCGATTTGATACAAACCACTTTGATGCAGCGATCGCATTGGATCGCTGCATTGAAGGGGTTAATGGCAGGAATCGGAGCTAGCTCTGGTTCCTGCCTTTACAGTGGGATGTCCGCTGTAACATACAGCGGACACCCACTGCTGACGCCGCCGGCTCAACTTCTGAGCTGGCGCCATCTTGCCGATGGTACCGGAAGCCTTTTGGGCCCTGACGAGCGGGGCATAGGAGGATTCCTTTACTGGCAGACCGCGGGGTAAGTATTAGGCTGGATTCACACGAGCAGGTTACGTCCGTAAAGGACGGAACGTATTTCGGCCGCAAGTCCCGGACCGAACACACTTCAGGGAGCCGGGCTCCTAGCATCAGTTATGTACGGACGCTAGGAGTCCCTGCCTCGCTACGGGACAACTGTAATCATGTTTTCAGTACAGGACAGTAGTCCTGCAGAGAGGCAGGGACTCCTAGCATCGTACATAACTATGAGGCTAGGAGGCAGGCTCCCTGCAGTGTGTTCGGTCCGGGACTTGCGGCCGAAATACGTTCCATCCTTTACGGACGTAACATGCTCGTGTGAAACCAGCCTAAGGCCTCCGATCGCCTTTGCAGCCACCGGCAACCCAGCGATCACGTTGCTGGGGTGCCGGTGGCTATAAACTCCTCACATGCTGCGATCTCCATGTACAGTTACGTGATGGGAGATGGTGTTTTCCCGCAATTCCACGTAACTACATGAAAACACGGGAAGTGTAAAAGCAATTTGACAACCGTGCAGACACATTGTCAATGCCGCTCTAGTGTTTTGTTTATTTCAGAATAAATCTTATGATGCAGATTCCTTCTTGCAACACACGATCTTTTAATAATTTCATTGAATCCGCTTAATGATTTGCAATGAGAAAAACTGCACAAAGAACAAAAGAAACCAAGCAGATAGTAAAACACACTATTAGGCCTCATGAACACGACCGTAGCCATGTGAATGGCCGTGATTTTCGGGTCGGCCGGCGAGTGTCACCCGCGAACCGTCCGTGAACATGGCCGCGTCCATTATTTCCTATGAGCCTGGACCGCAGAATACGGCCGTAATAAGACATGTCCGTTCTGTGGTCCAGGCTCCTGCATGGACCGTGGAAACCACGGTCGTGTGCATGGGCCCATAGAAATGAATGGGGCTGCAATTCTCCCGTGGATTTTCGGGGGAATTGCGGCCGCAAAAGCATGTTCGTGTGCATGGGACCTAAGGCTACATTCACACGAGCATATCAGATTCATGCGTATGAAAAACACGCGTGAATCTGGTCCGTTATGCATCAGAATTGATGCGCAAATCACACACCCATTGACTTCAATTGGCGATATATTGGTGCGTTTTTCACGCACCTATATAGGACATGCAGTGAGTTTTACGCAACGGTCACATTCTGCGTGAAAACTCCTGCCTGTGTGAACTTTCGTCTGAATTAGCCCTGAGGGTCAGTTCACATGTTGTGTAAATACTGCGGATTTCCCGCAATGGAATTAGTTGCGGAAAAGCGGCAGCAAATACGGTAGCAGCAAAGTGGATGAGATGGGACAAATCCCATCCACACCCTGCGTAAATATGGAGTGGAAAAACCACTCAAAAATGTACATGCGGTGCAGAATTTTATCCTGCAGCATTTCAATTGTATTTGCGGAAACTGCTTTTTTGTTGCGGGTTTATCCCCATTGAATTCAATAAAGGAGGTAAAAGCTGCGACAAAAATAGCAGTTGTTGTGGGTTTTTTTTGTGTGGGGGGTTCACAGAGGTTCTGCCGCAAAAAAACGCAACTCAGAAAAAAATAAATAAATAAATCTTGCTTACCTAGAAGTCTGTATTTCGGACTCCTGGGATGACGTTTCATTCCATGTGACCGCCGCTGCAGCCTATCACAGGCTGCAGTGGTCTCCTGTGACAACACATCATCCCAGGAGGCCGGCCTGCTAGCAGGCTGGCTAATTGCGGCAGTTTTATGCAGCGGACATTCCGGGCAAAAAGCTGCACCACAGTTTGGTGCAGTTTTTTCGCCCGGAAGACCCTGCGGCGCTGAGGGCTGATATTCTGTGTGCTTTTACGCAGTCCGCCATTCAGACGAACGTTATATACGTCCGTGCAACGCGCGTGATTTTCACGTGTCTCGCACGGACCTATATAAGTATGGGGCCGTGCAGACAGTCCATGATTTTTGCGCAGCGTGAGTCCGCTGCGTAAAACGCACGACATGTCCGTTTTTTGTGCGTATTTCGCGCATCACGCACCCATTGAAGTCAATGGGTGCGTGAAAATCACGCGCACCACACGGAAGCACTTCTGTGGGACGCGCGTGATTCGCGCAACAGCAGTGAAAAGTATGAATGAAAACAGAAAAGCACCACGTGCTTTTCCGTTTACAGTGTCATAATGATGGCGGATGCACGAAAATCACGCAGCCGCGCATCACTCGGAGCTGTTAAGTGCCTTTTGCGCGTGCACAACACCGCGTTTTTTGCGCGCACAAAACGCACACGCTCGTGTGAATCCGGCCTAAAGCTGGATCCACACAGCATTTAGCGGAGTTTTTTTTTTTAGTGTGGCTAGATGCTACATTAAAATCGAGTAAAATATCAAACGCACTACACAGCTGCGTTTTGGTTTGTGGCGCTTTTTAGGCAATTTTGTGGTCAGTGGCGGGTTGATTAACTTTATTAACTTTTTTTGGGGGGTAATGGAAAAAAAACCATAAATTTCGCCACTCTTTTTTGCGTCTTAGATTTATGTCGTTTACTGTGTGGTATAAATAACATAATAACTTTATTCAGTGGGTCATTACGATTGTGGCAATACCAAATTTATATAGATTTTGTATGTTTTACTACTTTTACACAGTAAAAACTATTTTCAAAATTTGTTTTTGTGTCGCCACGTTTAAAGAGCCATAATGGTTTTATTTTTATGCCGATGCAGCTGTATGAGGGCTTGTTTGTTGCGGGACGACTTCTAGTTTCTATTGGTACCATTTTGGAGTACATGCGACTTTTTGATCACTTTTTATCACATTTTTTTGAAGGCAGGATGAACAGAAAACCAATTCTGGCATTGTTTATTTTATTTTTTATGGCGTTCACCATGCGGGTTAAATAACGCAATTGCTTTATAGGTGGAGTCATTACGGATGCGGCGAAACCAAATAAGTGTAATGTTTTCATATTTTTTGTTGTTTTTCCATATTAAAGTATTTTATAGGAGAATAAGTAGGTTTTTCATTTTTATTATTTGGGATTTTTATTTAGTTATTATTAACTTTATTAAACTTTATAACTTTATTTTTAGTCCCACTATGAGGACTTCACAATGCAATCTTCTGATCGCTTTTATAATACACTGCAATACTTCTGTATTGCAGCGTGTCATTCCCTGTCAGTGTAAAACTGACAGGCACCTGCTAGGCCATGCCTCAGGCGTGGCTTAGCAGGCATCCACTACAGGCAGAACTGGGGGCCTTTGTTAGGCCCCCGTCTGCCATAGAAGCCATTGGCACCCTGCGATTGCAATTGCAGGGTGCTGATGGGGTCAGGGAGCACCCTCCCTCCAAAACCACTCGCTATTGTGCGCCGCATCTAAGGGGTTTAAAACGAGTGAGATCGATGCTGAAATCGATCCTACCCGTTCGTGCAGGTGTCCGGCTGTCTTTATACTGCCTGACACCCGCTTTCGCCGGCACAGGACACCCGTGCCGGGCTTATGTCAGAGAGCTGTGAAAAGGTGTATTGGCGGTCATTAAGGGTTTAGAATGCCAGAAAATTTCTGTGTGAAAGAGGCCTTAGACACCCCATAAGGGTATGTTCACACGGCTTATTTTCGGTCGTTTTTCGGGCTGTAAACGGCCGAAAAGTTGGAAGCAGAACGCCTCCAAACATCTGCCCATTGATTTCAATGGGAAATACGGCATTCTGTTACGACGGGGTGTTTTTTTTACGCAGCCGATTTGAAAAAACGGCGGGTAAAAAGCCACCCTGTAAAAAGAAGTGCATGTCAAAAGATGCAGTAAAAAACACGAGTTTCATCAAAAAACGTCTGAAAATCAGGAGCTGTTTTCCCATAAAAACCGCTCCGTATTTTCAGTCATTTTTGATTTTGCGTGTGAACATACCCCAAACACACATGCTAGGAAGGCAGCTTGGTATCCAGGGCATAGACCACATATGCCAAAGACCGTAATTCCAAGCCTTCTTATCATAGGGAAACCTAAGGGAAAAAAAATATGTTCTCCTGGGGAACCCCCTACAACTAAATAAAAGCGAGAACTGTTGTGGTTCTAACTCCAGCAAATACAATAATTAACATTATGGAAACACCAAACTGTTAAAATGTGAAACATGTAATTTATTAAAACTGGGTTTCCAGGACAGCTGTAGTTTAAAATAAATGCAATAGAAGAACAGAGAAAAACGAACACCCAAATCAAAAAACGACTGTACACACGGATTCCCATATCTAGTGCAGATTCCAACGTGTGCAGATAACAAACACACAGATGGTAAATCTGCACGCGGGATGCTTTGCGGACAGACTCTTACTGCAATATGTGGTCCTGGTGCAGAGCATTTACTACATTACAAAATATAGAGTACCAGAGTGAAGCGGATTGTGCTGTGTCGGGTATTAGCGATCTGTTACTCACGGAAAAGTTCAATCCATTTTCTCCCCATGTGCAGATCTGTGCAAAATAGTCCATTAAGGAATCTCCTTCCGTTAGAAAATCATGTAACATGTATAGAATATTTCTAATTTAATGTTCCAGCCTTCACAACAGGCCGTGCCATTAATGACCCGTTGGCACCTAAGTGACACGATGTCCTGTAACAAATTCATCAGAGGCCAGCGACTTACTTCATGGCTCAAGAGGTGCAGTTTGTAATAATGGGAAATGGTTCTTTATCCTCCATGTCATTTACCATCATCATGTCCGCCATGACTGCTCCAGAAATGCAATAGCAGCAGCATTTTCTTAAGATCAAAATGAACGGGTGGAGACCAAGCACTTTCAGCTTATTTAAAGAAAAAAAACAAAAAAACGACTTCAAGCTACGATGCTGTGCAGGCGGCGGTCTCTAAAAAACTGGCAGCCGTGTGGACGTCAACGTACATGAATTAATGTCTTCTGTGTGGGCAGCGCGGTGCAGGGAGGGCTCGGAAGCACTTCGGTTGATTTTGGGGAGAGAGTGTTGTAACAGCTCAATGGAAGAGAGGATCTAGAAACAACCATAAAAAGAAGTATCAATACGAATGTTGAACCTTCTAAGGGTTAAAAAAAAAATGCTAAAAAGCAATTCCCTAATGTTTTTGGAGTATTACTGCTCCTCAGCTTTCAGAACAACCATCAGCAGACCATGGGCTTTTTACTAGTCTATACTTCTAGAACAGGTACGTTCACAGGTACATCTCTGGGGATCAGTAATTCCACAACCAGCCTTGTTCTTGCTGCTAGTGATACAGAATAGATAACAAATTAGGGAGTAGTAATTGAAGCGGTTCTCTTAAACAGGTAGGTTCAAACCTTTCAGAGATGAGTTTTCCCCACAATAAATATTTATCACCTATCCATCAGCTATGTAAAATTTTTTTAGATAATTTGAACCGCATTACTCCCACGATTACGGGGTTCCCGAGCTCCTCCTCGCAGAGTGCTTTTGGCAGTTTATGTGGCTCCCACAAAGTTTGTACGGAGCAGCATGTGCCATATAAACACCTCACCACGGTCATGCTGGTGAGGAAAAATGGGGCACTGATTCTGCAGTAAGGAGGAACAAGGGTCAGAACCCACTTTCTAGTGACCAGGGGGGGGGGGGGGTCCCAGTCATTATGCCCCCCAACAATCATACAGTGATAAATGTGATTATGGGGAACTGCTTCAAACCATATCAGACTGCTGGAGAGACAAGTATTGTTACAGCTGGCACTGCGGCTACTTTGGGTAATCCGGGCGTTGTTGAAGGCTCTCCAGGATGAGAATATTGGTGGTGACAAAAACACATGGAATCAGAGACCACTGCCTTAGGCCTTATTCGGCTGTGTTTGGTCGCTCCGGGAAATACATCCGACACACAGTCCCGTATATCACAGACCACAGTTTAGGGAGCGGGGATCCTAACATAGTTATCCATGATACTAAGAATCCCTGCAGGAATACTGTCCCATACTGTAATCATGTTCTCAGTACAGGACCATATTCCAGCGGGGAGGGCAGGACTCCTAGCACAATAAATAACTATGATGCTAGGAGCCTGCCTCCCTGAAGTGTGTTTGGTCCAGGAAATACGGCTATCACACTGTCTGTATATCATGGACCGAACGCTGCCGTCTGAGACCTTAAGGCCCTTTTACACTGGCCAATTATCGGGCGATAATTGGCCAGTGTAAACAGGGCAGCGATCAGCAGATGAACGAGCAAACGCTCATTCATCTGCAAATCGTATCGTTTTAAATGTGCTGTTGACAACGATATTATTTTTCACATCTCCCCCTTGTAAACAGGGAGACGTGCTGCCCACATGATAGAAATGTATGGGGACAAGCGAGCGTAATAACGAGCACTCCTCCCCATACTAGCTCCTTTGGAAGGAAGGAGCAAACGAGCGGTCTCGTTCATCGGCACTCGTTGCACTGGCCAAAATTAGCCCGTGTAAAAGTACCTTTAATTTGTTTCTTTCGATTTTTAGTCTTAATCCACTTACTTGAGGAAACAGAGGTCTTTCTTCTTTGACCTTCTGCACACAGTCGGCTACTAGCCTCTTCATTGCTTTGGGACAATTCTTGTATAACTTACTAAGATCTGGCACCAAACGTCCCCGGCCGACTAAAAATATGATCTGGAGAAAAGCGGTAAGAAAAAGAAACAACCAGTGAAGAAGAGTTTGGTAAACAAATCAATTTGATCGTTTTGGGCACCACAATGTAAATAATAGAACGGTCAATACCAAGTATTTACTTTACAACACTAGATCTGAACCGCAGTCAATACATAGAAGATGGTCCATCCAAGGCGGACTTTGATATATTTGGGGCAGTCAGAGAATGACAGACTCCTGGTCTAGAAATCGACTTCATGTGTTCATTGCTTCCCCCGGATTACCAAGTCATGTGAAATGTTAGCACGACATAAAAGTTATTGTTAGGCCTCATTCAGATGGCCGTAATGTGGCTGCATTTTAGTGTCCGTATGGCGATCTATGTTCGCTTCACTTGAACAGCGGGAGTCCATATCCCGCGACAGTGATTTTGAAACTGTAGGACCCAATGAAACAGACACTGTAGTATTTCTGATCTGAGAGGGGGGGTGTCTATCACGTACGATGGAGGGTGGCGCTGTAGTACTCCACGGACAATAAGCACTACAATATAAAACTCCACGACTGTTCAGGTTAAATCAGGGTTATCTACAGATCACATTACTGGGCTGCAGATCCATGTACAGGACAGAGTAGGACAAGGTCTTCCCACCTGCTGATTCATGTGTCAAGGCCAAGACATCACAGCCATGTTACCATTGACAGCAATGCAAGTAACAGCTGGTCCAAAGTGACCTGTGGAAAAAGTGGTCATCTAGCTCCAGCCTTATTCATGAGTAAACTGCCCTCACCTGGTCTCTGTCCCGGATGTCAGAATATGGCAGCTCCCCGGTCATTAGTTCACACAGAACAACGCCGTAAGAATAAACGTCTGACTGAAAACTGAAAGGATTATTATCTTGCATTCGAATCACCTCCGGAGCCTATAAAAAGCAGAATGCAGATCTCCGTGAGCGGCCTTCTGAAGAGACTCCATAGCAAAATCACATATAAAACTTAATACATTACTGCAGCTTTACAACGTATCAACCATCTCAGCCTGACACCGTAGAGGCCGCAACATGTCACCTCAGGATTCTAAATACTGGATGGACCATAATATGTCAGATTACAGGAACGTCTTAATTCTGTGTATGGGGCAGCGCTGCGCCACTGGTGAGAAAACGGCATCCAGCTGCAGGTTAAATAATGGAACCCTGTAATGGTTATAGTGGGGGCAACATGTAATAGCATGTACCAAAAAATTTTGCATTCCTGTCCATTTACATACCAATAAATCTTTATGGAGCCCTGGCGTTAAGGCCTGGATCACACACACACAGTTTTGATGCAGTTT
Organism: Rhinoderma darwinii; assembly: GCF_050947455.1. Lineage (NCBI taxonomy): Eukaryota > Metazoa > Chordata > Amphibia > Anura > Rhinodermatidae > Rhinoderma > Rhinoderma darwinii. Next base: position 110,906,383 of record NC_134693.1, on the reverse strand, counting down.
GTGGCTCAGTTTTTTGAGCCAGAGCCAAAAGTGAATCCAAAAAGGAAGAAAATGTATGAAGAAAAGCCTGATGCATCCCTGCGGGTTTCTATTTTCTAGTGTCCGATAGAGCAGGATTAAAAGTGGTCCAACCGGTTGTTATAGGCAACGTCCACCATTTTCCATGTGCCGGTAGAACGTGTAAGCTCACCAGAAAGTTCTCAATTGAGGAACAGGCATAAATAATAAAACGGATATTGATATGGTGAAGAGCAATACAAACAACCTGTTCTGAGGCTCAATGTGTACAACCTATAAATCACCATGTAAGCGGTTATATTATAGTGATGTAGAGACTAAAAAAAGAGAAAGAACTAATAGTCACGTGAATACAGAACCGCAATATAATGTGGAATTTCACAAGACCAGAAATATGAGCCGAGCGAAGCAATATGAAAATGGATCTGTATACTTTTCTATGCCTGTTGGGTGCCAGAACTCTGGTCATTTTTTTTTTTTTTATCTCGGCCACCGCTTGGAAAGTAAACCTATTAGGCCAGGATCACACACCGTTTGGATGCAGTTTTTGGCTCAGTTTTTTTGAGCCAAAAACAGGTGAACATAAAAGAAATGAGATCCATCAATCTGTTCTTTATGCATTGCCTTCTTTTTTGATCCACTTCTAGCTTTGCTCAAAAAAACTGAGCCAAAAACCGCATCAAAAACAGTGTGTGTAATTTTTGTCCATAAAAAAAAAAGGCAAAGCAGGTAATCCGGTTACCGGGCGCTTTCTTGCCGAACTATCTCGTCCAATCCAGGCCGCCGTTAGGTCCCATTACTGCCCAATTCCTACAGCGTCTGTTGTGTGAACCGGAAGTCTTTCACTATGCATCTCTATGTGACTGATAGGAATGTATAGTAAAAGTGACTTCCAGTGCACACAGTAGACGCTGTAGGAATCAAGCAGTCAGGTCACTTAACGGTGGCCAGGAGCGGATGAGATATTCCGGCAACAAAGCACAAAAAAAAGAGATTATAAAAATAATTAGAACAAAATAAACTGAAAAAATAAAATAAAGTTCTCGTAGTTCTAGCGAAGTCACACACTACACAATGTACAGATATATGGCATCACTATGCAAGGGAGCACTAAAGGATTCATTTTTGGAGTAAATAATATAAGAGAGAAATATCCTGATTAGAGACACACACGATCTGTTATAGTACCAGTGCACCATTTACATATCCTTACCATCCACAGGATTGATCCAGTAGGCTGCTCCACCTGTTGGGAACCACTCCATCGAGACTTGACTGTGGCCAGTCCAAAATCACCAATTTTCACGGTTAGCCCTTCATGCAGAAAGATGTCTGGATCACAGTAAAGGATCAGCGTACAATCTGGGAACTGCAGATTGAGCAGAAGTCCAGATGCTCATTTTTACAGGTGAAGCCTGCGAAATATTCTCCAACCGAATAAGCGTCACGGTTTTTTACTATTGTAGCGCTTATCAGAAAGGGGCACACGCAATAGATAAATCTCATGATTGAATCTCCCCGTAATAATGGAAATTTAATAAAAACAACCAATATTTTTAATGAATAATAATAGTAGGATCATGCGGATTGTTCTCAGAATTCACCTGTATGGCAAACCTAAAAAGAGGTCGTCTCATGAAGACAACCCCTCTACATATGCCCTATTCAGTCATATGGATGTTACGGAGGGAACGGGAGTCTCACTTTGGGGTACCTGGCCCATCCTTGTATTATATGGACGGCCGTTCATTTGAATGTAAAACTACATTTCCCCTGTAGCGGAAATATATGGCTTCCTGGTTTCAGGCGGTAACCCCATTAAGGCAGCCATAGTTTGAGCAATCCTAAAACAGCTATTGTCAAACGACAGATTCACAGTAAAAAGTAGTTAAGAAATCCCAAAACCCTTCAGCTTATTATCTGAACACCTCCAAGGGGAGCTGCTTTGTAAGATGATATTTAGGTTGTATGGAGAAGCATAATTAAAAAGGGGCACTGCTGCCCCCTATAGCCACGATCGCAAACATCAGCACAGATTGAATAGAATCAGAAATGACAATTTGCTTCAGTCTGGAAACCATGGAGCTTGCTATAAGATAATGGGTTGACTTAGATGAAGGCCACACGTCACACCGGCCTGTAGTGCTTTACCTCCTATACAGGTGAAGTGACATTTTGCTCCAGTAAAGGATACTGTTTGACTTCATGTCTCTGTGGATAATGTTCTTTGCATGTAAATAGCTGCAAGAGAACAAAAGGGCTGTTAAACATCAAAGTAAGAGAGAAGACAAACAAAAGGAATAACTTGGCTCGTCCTCCACGAACTGGCTAAAGGTTGTTCACGTTGTCGGACTGGATTGTGCCTTTATACCTCACGCTCGTGATCATTGTACAGCAAGGACACAAGCTCCGACAAGTCCCCGGCCTGCTGGCACACACACAGCAAAGCTGACATTTGGCTCATAGACAGTAAATATCCTGCTTGGCAGAAAACATGATGAGCCGTCCAGCAAGAATATCAAGAAATGAATTCACCAAGAACTGGGATCTCTGAGCTTTAAAGCGCGCGGTCCATGAAATGTATGTGAATGGTAAACTAACAAGATATCAGAAGTCACCAATTATTGCTGCAACATATAAAGTCCTATTATACGGGTCACAGAAATCCAGGATGACCTGAATATCTGAAATTTTTTATTTTTATTTTTTAAAGAGGATTGTAAAGGAAATATCAGACGTCCGAAAAAATAAATAAATTACATTGCATTGTATGTAGTTACACATGGGGCTGTTCTGCCGACCTGACAAATATATAGACTCAATACACAATGGTTCATCGGAGTTAGCTTGTAAAATATCAGACGTTAGTTAGAATAGAAAGGGAAGTATAGACTCTATTCCATATGGTCATTTCTATAACTATCCAAAAGGAAGGGTTTTTCTTTTCCTAGAATGGTTTTTATTGAAGCTGAACTCCATATTCCTGTTCTTAAGGATACCATAATGTCCATAGACAAGACGTTTGTGCCATGCTCTGAACATCCAGGGCAGTTCTCTCCAGCTGTCTTAGAACTACAACTCCCAGCATGCAGTTGATACAGTCAAAGATACCCAGGTAGGAGACCTCTGACCGCAGTAGTGTCAGAATACTTACTCCATGCCTTGTGCTGTCTGTCTGGCAATGTCTATCAGCTGGAACATCTGGAATTTGGTCTCCTGGACATGGAGATGTTTGTAGAGGCTGCTGCCCTCACACCACTGTGTGACAATAGCCAGGTTTTCTTTGGTCATGTAGCCCATGAAAAGCAAAATATTCACATGCCGTGTTTTTCTGTTGAAGAACAAGTATCGAACATTGCTGAAAACGTAGTTTTTATAACCCTGTAATACAATGGTATTTGGTGGCACAGTGTGGAGAAACATGGGTCCCTACGCCTCCAGCATGAAGCCTTATTCCAGACAAAAAAAACTAACAAATGGTTGGGCACAAACTTCAACAACTCCCGTATCCACAACATGGAGATCTTGGGTTTCCCAGGTCTCATTTCACTCATTTGTAGGAAAGGGGTTGTCCAAGACCAGACACAGCCCATAAACATGACTGGTATGGTTTCTGGGGAAAAAAAAGCAGACCCTTCTTTCTTGAGGCTGGATTCACACGAGCATGTTCGGTCTGTAATGGACGGAACATATTTCGGCCGGAAGTCCCGGACCGAACACCGTGCAGGGAGCCGGGCTCCTAGCATCAGTTATGTACGACGCTATGAGTCCCTGCCTCGCTGCAGGACAACTGTCCCGTACTGAAAACATGATTACAGTACGGGACAGTTGTCCGGCAGCGAGGCAGGGACTCCTAGCGTCGTACATAACTATGATGTTAGGAGCCCGGCTCCCTGCAGTGTGTTCGGTCCGGGATTAGCGGCCGAAATACGTTCGGTCCATTACGGACGTAACATGGTCGTGTGAATCCAGTCTACCTCCTACAACATGACACAATTAACCAGTAGGAGTGTCTTAACGACCATAAAATACTGACAATAGAAAGCAATTCCAGGGAATTTCCAAGAATCTGCATTTTGTAATGTGAGGTAAGTAAATTTAGGGCAAGTGATCGCTGTATACGTTTTTTTTTTTTTTTGTTCTATCCAAGGCTACGTTTACATAGGGCAGATACGCTGCGTAGAAGGTACACAGCATATTCGCCGTGGTGGGCGCAGGGAATGATGGCCGATAAACCGCACCAAATTGTGGTGTTTTTTTTGTCCGGAATGTCCGCTGCGGAAAAGAGGAAAATAAAAAGATTCTACTTATCCGTAGTCTTGGCGACATGTCCCTCCAACGTTCTGCTGCCCGGCCTCCTGGGATGACGTTTCATCCCATTTTGATTGGCTGCAGGAGACACAAGAGATGAAACGTCATCCCAGGAGGCCGGGCTGCAGGACGCCAGAGGGATGCGTCGCCATGACTACAGGTCAGTATAACCTTTTTCTTAGTCGTGATTTTAGCGGCAAAGCCACAGCTTTTCCGCCACAAAAAAAAAAAATCGCAACATCTGCTATTTGTTGTGGGTTTTACCTCCCCATTAAATTCAATGGGAGAAACACGCAACAGAAAACCAGCGAATCCGCAGCGTAAATGGACATCCTGCGGATTTTAAAAACCGCACCTCAAGTCAATTTAACAAAGTTTTTGCGGCTGATTTTTTTTATGCAACGTGTGGATGGGCTTTGTTCAAATCTCATACACTCCGCTGCTACGGTATTACACTGCGGATTTTCCGCAATTAAATACGTTGCGGAAAATCCACAGTATTTACGCTACGTGTGAACATAGAGATCTGAAACGACTCACCTGAGAACAGCAACTTCATTTCTAAAGGCCTGCAACTGTTCTGGGGTTGGATCTGTAACTTTGAGGATTTTTACTGCCACATCACCTGAGAGACCGGAGATAAAACGATGTTAGAATAAACCACATATTAGAATTAGTTTTTATTTAGTTCTCACACTAACTTTTATACTAGGACACTCTTTAACCTCCAATAGTCATTCTCTGAATATTTCAGCGATATGAACAACCAATAGAGGGAGCTAAAAAGCTACCTACACTAGAGGAACTTGTATGGATCACATAGCAAGAGGGGATATTTTTCAGTTTATGCCCCAGAACATATAAAATGTTTTTTTTTTTTTAAAGTAAAATTTCCCTGGGTGGATCTCCACCACAAACCAATCCCAAAAGTACGAGAAAATACAATGAACTTATTGGTTACATTTTTGGTTGTACGGACAATAACACGAGCCTCAAGAAGAGTTAAAAGTTAGCGCTCACGCACACAGCCCTGGAGGTTTATGGAACCGTAATAGGTTTGCCGTTCACTTGCACACAACAGTGGCACTCAAATGTCGTCAATGGTCAGTTACGTAAGATCTAAAAAAAAGTCAGTCACTTCCGGCGACTCAACCCTCTAATGCCCAGTATCATATGCCACGAGTCTCATACTACAGACTACAGTCTTACTTTAGTTTGTGGCATAAACGAGTGCTGTATGAAAGCAGGCAGTTACCAGGACGTTCGAAATCAGACTTGTGTGTATGCATTGCCGCCTTCTGCCCAGATAACACCCACTCCCCTACAACTGGAACCGTTAACGGATGCCCAGGCTTCTCTCCAGCCTGTTATTATTCGGCAACTGTTTACTGTCACTTCTCAGTATTTTTGGCAAATTACATAGAAACCAGACCAGGGGATCATTGCATTCAGGTTTATATATAAAACTCAAATCGGACTGATGTCACAAGCCTCAAACCCTGAACACGTCCTTTTATAAAACAGCATATTTTGGCCGGACTCTGCTAACCGCATCATGAATTAAAGAATTTGCCAATTTGTTGGTTACTACTTTCACCACCGTGTAGTGAAGCAAAACAAGCAGCGTCTTCATAAAAGGACTTCTCTGCATCTAAGTTCTGTGCCAAGTGCGTGTGAGATACTTCTGGAATATTAATATGAAAACCTAATTAAATAAAAAGTCTGAAGTACAGTCGTTGTTTCATTGCAAGCAGCATTTGATGGGCTACTGAATTGTTTCTTCGACTACCTCTCCAACTCATCTGGAATATTCAGGCTAGTTGGTTTCCACTAACCTACTTATAAAAAATGTAGCGTACATTAATGTATTCGATTACTACATAACAAAAACTCTTCAATCTAGAAATAACGGCTATGTACACCTTTAAAAAGGATTTTTTTTTTTTTAGATATATAAAATCAACGTTTTGTGTTTTTTAACAACTTTTAACCCCTTCCCTCTTTAGCCACTTTTGACCTTCCTGACAGAGCCTCATTTTTCAAATCACTTTATGTGGTAATAACTTCAGAATGCTTTTACTTATCCAAGCGATTCTGAAAATGTTTTCTCATGACATTGTATTTTAGGTTAGTGTTAAAATTTCCTCGGTACATGCAGTTTTTCATTGTCTTGTTTCATAGCCTTTTATTTTTCTAGGATGTTACAAGGTTTAGAACTTTTTTAAGAAAATTTCGAAAAGCTATTTTTTCAGGGACCTGTTCAGTTGTAAAGTGGCTTTTAGGGCCTTCTATATTAGAAACCCCCAATAAGTCACCCCATTTTAAAAACTTCACCCCTCAAAGTATTCAAAACAGCATTTAGAAAGTTTCTTAACCCTTTAGACGTTTCACAGGAATTAAAGCAAAGTAGAGGTGAAATGTACAAATTAAATTTTTTTTATTTTTTTTGGCAGAAATTTATTTTTAATCCATTTTTTTTTGTAACACAGAAGGTTTTACCAGAGAAATGCAACTAAATATTTATTGCCCAGGTTCTACAGTTTAAAAGGAAATATCCCACATGTGGCCCTAGCGTGCTAATGGACTGAAGCACAGGCCTCAGAAGCAAAGTAGCACCCAGTGGATTTTGGGGCCTTCTATTAGAATATATTTTAGGCACCATCTCAGGTTTGAAGAGCTCTTGCGGTGCCAAAACAGTGGAAATCCCCCAAAAGTGACCCCATTTGGGAAACTACAATCCTCAAGGAAACTATCTAGGGGTATAGTGAGCATTTTGACCCTACGTTTATTGCAGAAATTATTGGAAGTAGGCCGTGAAAATGAAAATCTACATTCTTTCAAAAGAAATGTAGGTTTAGCTAATCTTTTTCTCATTTCCACAAGCACTAAAGGAGTAAAAGCACCACAACATTTGTAAAGCAATTTCTCCCGAGTAAAACAAGACCCCATATGTGGTCATAAACGGTTGTTTGGACCCACGGCAGGGCTCAGAAGGGAAAGAGCGCCATTTGGAGCTCAAATTTAGCAGGAATGGTTCGGTGGAGGCCATGTCGCATTTGCAAAGCCCCTGAGGGACCATAACAGTGAAAACGCCCCGAAAGGGACTCAAATTTAGGAAACTACACCCCTTGAGGAACTCACCTAGGGGTGTACTGGGCATTTTGACCCCACAGGTGTTTCATAGATTTTATTTAAATTAGGCAGTGAAAATAAAAATAAAATTTTTTTTTTCCAATAAGACGTAGCTTTAGCTCAAAAGGTTTCATTTTCTCAACAAATAAAGGAAAAAAAGAACCCCAACATTTGTAAAGCAACTTCTCTGGAGTACAGAAATACCCCATATGTGGTCATAAACTGCTGTTTGGGCACATGGCAAGGATCAAAAGAGAAGCAACGCCATTTGGCTTTTGGAGCACAGATTTTGCTGGATTGGTTTCTTGGCAGCATGCTGCTTTTGCATAGCCCCTAAGGTACCAGTACAGTGGAAACTACCCAAAAGTGACTCCATTTGGGATACTACACCCCTTGAGGAATTAATCTAGGAGTGTAGTGAGCATTTTGACCCCACAGGTGTTTTATAGATTTTATTTAAATTGGGCAGTGAAAATAAAAAATTACATTTTTTTTCCCAATAAGACGTAGCTTTAGCTCAAAATGTTTCATTTTCTCAAAAAAAAAAAAAAAGATAAAAAGAACCCCAAAATTTCTCCTGAGTACGGCAATAACCCATATGTGGTCATAAACTGCTATTTGGGCATACGGCTGGGCTCAGAAGGGAAGGAGCGGCATTTCGCTTTTGGTGGATTGGTTTCTGGTCTCTATGTCGCAGTTGCAAAGCCCCTGTGGGACCAAAACAGTGGAAACCCCCCAGAAGTGACCCCATTTTGGAAACTACACCCCTCAAGGTATTCACCTAGGGGTGTAGTGAGCATGTTAACTCCGCAGGTGTTTTGCAGAAATTAGTGTGCACTCGAAGTTGCTAAGTGAAAATGGGATTTTTCAATAGATATGCCAATAAGTGGTGCCCAACTTGTGCCACCATAGCAAGACAGCTCTCTAATTATTATGCTGTGTTTCCCGGTTTTAGAATTACCCTACATGGTGCACTAATCTTTTGCCTGGACATTCCACAGGGCTCAGTACTGAGCGAGTACCATGTGAAATTGAGGCCTAATTTGGCGATTTACAAAGTATTGGTTCACAATTGCAGAGGCTCTGATGTGAAATAATAAAAGAAACCCCTGAGAAGTGACCCCATTTTGAAAACTACATTCCTCAAGGCATTTATTAAAGGGGTGTAGTGAGCATTTTCACCCCACACGTCTTCTCCATAAATGAACGTGCTGCAGATGGTTTAAAGTAAAAATTAAAATTTTTCCCCAGATATGCAGTTTCAGTGGCAAATAGGTCATGCCCAGCTTGTGCCACTGGAGACACATACTCCAAAAATTGTTAAAAGGGTTCTCCCAGGTATGGCGATGCCATAGATCTGGAAGTAAACTGCTGTTTGGGCACGCTGTAGGGTTCAGAAGGGAGGGAGCCCCATTTGGCTTTTGGAGCGTGGATTTTACTTGGTAGTTTTGTTTGGAGTTTTACAGGTATTTCAGTTTATAATGTGGGGGCACATGTAAGCTGGGCAGAGTACATCAGGGGCAGTCAGGCGGTAGAATAATGGGGTAAACAATAAAATAATCCATAGATGTGTGTTACGCTGTGAAGAAATCCTTTCTGCACAGGCCGGTGTTGCACTGATAAATGATGTCTTATCCCCCTTTTGGTCCACACTCCGCACCTTTGCGGTTTAGAGAATTTTGCTAGGAAGTGTCCTGGTATAATACGGGCACCCTCTCTTTCAGCAGATATGTTTGGGCCCTTCCTGGTTCCCTAAATTTAGGGCTTCGATAAATCGCCTCTTGAAACAGAAGAAATGTTCCCCTCGGACCTGCACAACCACATATTTTTATTTCCTGACTTATTGGAGCCTTAACTAATTTTATTTTTTCATAGACGTAGTATGTTTTGCGGAACGAGCTATAGTTTTTATTGATACCATTTTGAGGTAAATGCGACTTTTCGATCACTTTTTATCCTATTTTTTGGGAGGCAAGGTAATCAAAAAACAGCAATTCTGGCATAGTTTTTTTTATATAGCGTTCACCATGCATTATAAATTACATGTTAGCTTTATTTTGCGGGTCAGTAAGATTCCGGCGATACCGAATTTATAGCACTATGTTTTACAACTTTTTGCACAATAAAATTACTTTTGTAAAAAGAATGTATTTTTTCTATCAGTTTTCCGTACTAGGCAGACCGGGAGGCTACTATTAGGCCTCCGGTTGCCAATGCAACCGACACCCCGGGGATTTCATAGGCTATATAGAAGCTGGATCATAAAAAGTAAAAAAAAAAATTTCTTAAAGGCTATATAAACCTTTGAAAGGCAAATTGTATTTTTTTTTAATAAAAAGGCCAGTAAGTGTATTTGGTGCAACTTTATAAATACTTCTAATTAAAAATGGTTTTACTTTTTGAGAAACAGCGTCTTTGTATTCTCTATACAGGGCAGCTCTATAGTTTGCTAATCACTGAATCCATCAGTCCCGCGGACCTGAATAGTTCAGTTAGAGGGTTCCTGGGGGTCTCCGACACACAGGATCCACCTGTAAACTAACACATCTAAGTTCATAGCTTACATGTGATCGTTTACATGTGGATCACGCGTGTCGGACACTCAGGACCCGCTGTCACTGAACCAGGTCTTCGCGAATGATAAAGCTGCTCTGTATAGCGAATACAAAGCAGCTGCATCTCAAAAAGTAAAACTATTTTTAATAAAAATTACTTAAAGTTACCAAACACACCGACTATCCTTTTTATTAAAAAAAATAAATAAATAATAATAATTGCCTTTCAAAGGTGTACATAGCCTTTAAAGAAAAGTCAACTTAAAAGTTGTTTAGAAACAGGGATTAAAAAAAATAACTACTACTTTTAAAAAGGTGTACACAGTCTGGTTTAACACTTTCTGATCTGTGGGTGTCCAATTGCTGGGATTCCCAGTGATCCAGTGCGGTGCCAATCAGGTTTTTCCCCCAGCTAAGGTGGAGAGACTGCAGCTTCATCCCCCTACTCCTGTTACTAGAGTGACTGATGAGATTTTCTGAACATCTACAGAGAATCTGCAGGCAGATCAGGGAGAGGGCCGGCTACTAGAGAGCGAGAATGATGCCACTTTCCTATAAGGAGATAGATTACAATGCTTATTTAGGAAGGACCCTTTATAATGTATTCCTTTTACATCATATTAAACCTGGGCTACAAATACTGACAGTTTTCCGTCAACGTGGAACATTTTTTTCCCGGCACTAGTATACAGCTCAACATATTATTCACATAAAAAAAAAAATCCTTAGGTCCAGCTTAACCAAGCATTACATATTTGTCTGTAAGAGGCAGCAGGATCCGTCCTCCTATTAAACACATTTCACTCTTAAACACAAAACCTTCCAACATACGACAGTTTGCAGGCATCAGAGACAGTTCTATGCAGGCTGGAATGGCCGGCAGGTTCTGCATTTCCTTGTCAAGACTGAATATGTATGATGTAATTCCCACTTCGAGGGCAACACCCAACGTTCGTCATCGGCCAAAACTTTTTACTTTTCTCTGTAGAATGTGAAGAAGTACAACTGCATAACTGGATGGGGTAGAAGCCAAACTATCTTGTATTCTGTACAATGCAAAATGTACCCGACTGCTCCTGT